>NC_045427.1:277512421-277834671 GCF_902635505.1 Sarcophilus harrisii
AAAGTGCATCTTAATGTTTACTTTAAGAATGTGTAAATGGTGCTATCAAGAATCTGATAAATTTTATCCCAGTTTTTGTGTACCACTTCGAATGTATGAGATTTATTTTTCTATTGGAAAAAAAAATAAACAGTATAAAAGCATTAAAATTGGTAGATTTTAGTAATTTAACAGTGAATGGAATCCCTATGTTATAGATCCTAACTTGCCTTGGAGATTTTATGATGGTAACACATATTTCAACATCTTCATTGATAGTCACATTTCTGTTGATACATTCAGCTTTACTTCACAAGCTGATTCCTCACCAAACTTTCTTATGTAAATTTTATCTGCTATGAGGTTTCTACACAAAGGGCATCCTGGTCGAAGCAGCAGTTGAAAGAAGATAAAGAAATTCAGTAATTTTTATACACAATCATGATTTGTGACTAGTTACTTTTTAAGGAGGAGAAATACATCACTCATTAAATGAGCCCAGCTTTGCATACTAATTTGTAGAGCAATGCAGTTCCTATAAATTTAATAGATATGCTTTAGTTAAATGATGGGAAAAGATCTATTGAATTGCACATGATTAGAATATAAGATAACTCATAATGTATCCTGCTTGATTTCTCATAGACATGAATATACATTATTGTTATAGTACACATTTATACATTAATATTTTTCACATGAAAGGTAAGTATCAGATGATTTAACAGTTAATTATTAGAATATTGCATATCTTTTAAATTATATTTGATGTGTAACAAAATTAAATAATTCTTTCAAAGAAGATGCCAGTTTTATATATTGAATCATTTAAGATTTTTTATGTTATTAAAATGGAAGGGAGGAGGAGTGGAGGAAGAAATTGAAGTGTTAGCATATAGAATAAGATAGGATGTCATCCCACTGGTCTACATTAAAAAGTCCACTGTTCTTGAAATTTGAAGCATTCTCTTGTATCATTAATAAAATAACATCAATTGAAATTTGTAAATAAAATGCTGTTTAAATTTAAAGTATTCACTATTTTGATTAGATTATTTTTAAGGAAAATTATTTTAAATGTATGTGCTGGATTTTTTAAAATAATTTTTATAATTGCAATGGAAGGGCATTTGTCTCACTACAAGTGGTACAGAAATTAGTATTTGGGGTTACCATAGAAATATAAACAAATTGAACATGTGGAACAAATTTTAAGCTCATTTTGGATAACAGTTCTGTAGAGATGCATATTTGTATTTATTTCTCTAATAAATCTGCAAATAGCTTTAAACTCAAATTAGTTTTAATTATTTAAATCATTAGTTCTCTTAAATGTAAGCAATATAGCACCTGTTTTGCCTTTCATTTTTTGAAAACATTGTCACACAGAAACTAAGACTGATAGTGGAAACTCTAGGTAGATCTTCATTTATTTGAAAATCTTAAGGTATTTAATAGTCTAAATAAATTCACCTCCAGGAAATTATGTTCAAGTCCAAATTAAAAGAAGCGTGGCTCTTTTGACTAATGTACTAAAATATAACAATGCAGTCATCTGAAAAACAGTTTGCATCATCTACAGCAGAGTATCAAGACGAAGAAAGAGCCATAAGCAAATGAAGTCATATTTTTAAAAGCTGGCAATATCATGATGATTTACTTCTATAAAGGTAATCTGTCCCTAAATAATGATAGTACATAATGGGGAAAAAAAGTGCTTGGCGATGACTAAAGATTAATGTCTTTTAAATATTATTTGAGCCATAGTCTCAAAGTTTCCTGCTTATTGTGGTTATTTTAATCAGAAACATTATTGGCTCCACTGAAGATTAAGAACCATTTCACAAAGTTAAAAATTGTATAAGTAAAAATACCATGAAGTATGCATTAATATAGGCAAATTTTCAATTATTGTGCTTGGGCAAGAGGAATCTCCTAAGCAACTGGTTGACATTTCGAGTGAGTTGTCCAAACATGGAATGTATAGTTTAGTAATTTTGGTTCCTTTCCTTAAACACATGTGGAGTTCTTTTCAAATCAGTAGAATGTTTCAGTGGGTCAGGCTCATAATTAGAACATTAAAATATACCAGAGGATGTCAGTACCTGGCAATATCCTGTTGCAGCTTTGGTTTAAAAAATTAATTTCTTATTTTATATCAATATTAAAGAATAGGGTGAGTATTTTAATGCACTTTGTTTCAAGAGATAATACATTTAATTTTAATATAAAAATTTTCTCAATACTGAAGCAATCTAAATATATCTTAATGTAATCTTACCATTGAGCTATATTTATATGTTACTCAAAATAAAGAACATGATTGAAAAATCTTTAGGTGCACTAAAATGATGCAATGTGTCCTACATAGATTCTTGTTTATGTTTTATTTTAAATATATATCTGGATTTTTATTAATTGTTTTTGGAAGTAAAAAACATCTACCAGATTAACTCTGTCAAGTTTTAGTAATGTATCCAATCTAAAAAACTTTCTAGCAAAATAAACCATTGATGTCATGAACATTTTGTCATGGTTTAAAGTAAGGTCTTCAACTGAACAAAAATCCAAAATATTAATAAACTTAATATTCTGAACACAATGACATTAAACAAATACATACATGCATATATACACAAACACACATATTGTAAATTTATGCATTGCTAAATTATAAATTTAGAACTAATTTGGCATTTTGTTTCATTATGTTACTTTCAAAAAAATCTGATGAGTAAGAATTTTTTTTAAAAAACTTACTCATTGGAATAAATGCAGAACATCAAAATGCCTTCCCACATCATCATGATTGAAACCAATATTTAAATTTTTCATGTCACTACTGAAAGGCAAACAAGATATTCTGTATCTATAACTCATGGTTTGTGGTTGTGGGTGGTAGAGTTATTTGCTGTTTTCCTTTTTAATATACTGTATCAGTGGCATATAGATGGAATGAAATAGAGAGTAGAGGTAATTAGCAGGGTAATTCAAATTCAAAAATAAGTTAAGAAGAAAAAAATATGTAGGGAAAGTATAATCCATTATCCATAATAGATACTTTATTCAACTTTTGTCCTCATTTGGCTAATAAAAATTAAACTTTTTTTCCAGAACTACATGCTAAATTTGCCTTCATATAATTGAGATTCTACTAACTCTTAAATACCATTTTCTGCCAATGTAGACTATATTCTGCACACCTCTCTGCTTTCCTTATACAGAGTTCTTTTAAAAAGTGTTACTTGTTCATTACTCCAAAGCTTTAAAAAAAAACTGGATTAAAAAATCCATTTGGGAGCTACATTATAGGTTCTGTATTTAAGCTAGTATATTTTCCTTTCAATATTAAAATTACAGCATTTTTTCCTTTTAAGTTAATATCTAGTTTTTGTTTTTATTTTAGTTTTTTATTTTATTTATTTATTTTAGTTTGGGTTAATATTTTGACCATTTTTCTTTAGAATCATGTGTAATTTCACATTTTGAATGTTGGACATTTTAGCATATAGATAGCTTTTAATGCACAGAAATAGTCCACATATTAATCAGACATTCATTTAGTTCCCCCCAAAAAATAACATAAAGTGGACCATATTTTTAAAAGCCCCACCACTAAATAACAGTTCTCAGATGTGTTCATTCTTTTATAGTGCCATCACTCAACAGTATCAGAAACCTTAAAAAAAAAAAAAGTTTGAACAAAGATGATGCAGCAATGCAAAATAGAGGACTAACATCTAGAGTTAATTTATTAAATTAATTAATACATTAGTTTGAGGCCAGGGGGAAGTTGCTTATTTTGTGGGTTCAAGTGAGACATTTGACATGGTTCAGATAGTTCATTTGTCTTAAAAATAATCACTTAATAGGCTACTGATAAGCACTGACATGATAGTAAGAGGACTTTCTTATTGCATGAGAAGTTATGTGATGACAGCTTCAATGCAGTATAATATTCTATACATAGGATTATTATGGATTGATTGTTCAGTTTCTTCTAGCCTTTTGTCAACATAGTTTTTACCATAGAAGTTGAGAAAATAACATTGCCACAGTTAATTTATTAATATAAAAGTTAATTATTGAATATAATAATATATATAATAAAAATTAATATAAAGGCACAAGAGTACATATTGGTATTAAAAATATAAGGATGACATCATTGCTTATGGAGGTAATGAAATTAAAATTATGAAGATGTATAAATATTTATACAAGGCTGAGTATTAGAATTTAGAAGATCTGTGTTCTTGGCTTGTCTCTGCCACTAACTTACCTTTTGACTTGAGTCTTCACCTCTTTCAGCCTCAGTTTCCTCATTTGCAAGATGAAATTCATTTCTATGGTTCTAAGATCTTTTGCAGCTATATAAAGAAGACAAAATACTAAATCCAGTTCTAATATGAATTGAGGACGTCTATGTGTACATTTCATTGACTTTTCTTTTCCTGGAAAAATAGTTTTCTCTTTAGAATTGGCATATTCATATTGGGCTAACTTAAGACATCTAGGTACATATTAGTAAGTTACATTTTTCTAATTTGCCTGATATGTTTTAGGAAACTGATTTCACTGATGAAAGAATTACTTCAGACCACAGACTCAAAAAGATTAAGTAACTTTCCCACAATCACATAATTACTAAGTATCCAAGATAGGATTTGAATCTGGGTTCTCCTAACTCCAAGTCCAATACTTTTTCTTCTACACTGTATTCCAGTATTCAGTATACAAAAATATAAATCTACAATAGCTAAATTAGGGAGTGATTATTCATATTACAAAAAGTTTTCGTCATAGATCTCCTTAAATAGGAAGCTCTCCTGGCACATTTAAAATGTCATTCGTGAAATTTGAAATATGATGACCTGAAGGAAACTCTGACTCATTCTCACAAGTATAGATTAAACATTAAGAAGATCAATCCCAATAGACTTTCCCCTTGGCAAATGTTTTCTTGTGAATAAAATCAGTATGCTAATTTTGTCAAGGTATCAGTGTACCATGTAGTTCTATGGTGTAGCATAGTATTGGGCACTTTTATTTTGATTTTCAACACGTGAATCCTTTACACCCGAGATGGTTAATAAATGTTTCTTGAGTTGAATTGTTCCTATAAAACACTGTCAAATTTAAGATCAAAAGGTAATTTAGAAGGCATCTATTCATAGAATCAGACAGACCTCTACTGCCATCTAATCCAGTTCCTTTATTTTAAATATGAGAAAATCTAGGTCTATGAAAGATCAAATGAACTGACCATGGATAGGAGGTAGCAGAATTTGAAGCTGTTTCTAAGATGTCAAAATTTTTGTGCCTTTCACTATACATAGCTTAGCTGCAATGTATGGAGTTGCTTGATAAAGCAAATGTGCCTTCTTGTGCACCTAATATTTTAAGAAAATAATTTATAAAATAGCAAAGAAGCAAAGAACTTAACATTCTTTACATATGAATCTTAAGTGTTTGGTGTTGTACTAAGTGCTATGAAAAATACTTTTGATTCATCTGGTAAATGGGAAAGGCTCATTAAGAATTTTTATTACCTATTATAAGGGGATGTGGAAGAAGACAATGTATTTTCTTATATTACCCATGTAAATAAACTTGAAACTATTCTTATCCAGCTCAGAGTTTCAAAACTTCAAAAGTTGTTCACTTGGGGGTAAGTTATTGAAATATTGCCCCACATGTTTCTATTGACTAGAATTTATCAAATATATTCAACTTTGAAACACTTCGCGGTCTAAAATATGTTGCTTTGATTTGATATAGCAATCTGAGAATCTTGGAAATATATAATACTTCTTTAATAAAGGAGAAACACTGAATTTTAAAAAAGAAAATAGATGAAATTAAGCCTATTTTTTTCATATAGGAAATCTATAATAAAGTACTTTGCTCCTAACAAATTTGTCTTCAATATTTTAGAAGAGGAAATACCACTCACATTGAATTGTTCTCATAAAATACCAAAGTTCCAAAGAATAAAATCTGGAAAATACTAATGTAATATGTTCAAGCTTTGAGATCATTTCAAAAAGCACTTTCTCCTTCCACCAACTGATCAAAAAGGAAAATTATTGAGACATGTTCAAGAAGACTTGATAATAAAATACATAATATTTAAAAACATAGGACATATAAGAAAGATTTTAAAGTCTGTTTCAAATAACTAATATACATCAATACTAATATATCAAGTACAATAAAAATTCTTCACCCTATAGAAATAATCATATAGCATAATGAGTAACTTCAAGGCACATTATTAATGTATTATTGTAATCATTTTCATTTTTAGTTGTGCAGAAACTGCTTTATAAGAGGCACTTTGATGGTTGTTTTTAGTTTTCTATTACATTGTCATTTATGCTTAGACTATACTCATTATATAATAATGTGTTAGAGTTACAGTCCCCCTAAAATGAATTTAATATATGTGTATGTCAGTGTTTAAGCCACTATCGTTGAAGGATTTTGTGAGTAAAAATCAAGTAAATTAGGTTTTTGAGATGCTGGAATTCAAAAGATATAAAATAAAATGAAGAGGACAAAGTGAAACAGGTTCTTGTATTTTTCAGTCACATAACAATCTCAGAAAAACCTTTATGAAAGAAGAAAACAAAAGACACATGTACAAAATGTAATGGAAAGAAAACTAGAATGAAAAGAATGAGATGCAGGTTGGAGGCTCCGTTTTGCCAGGGTAATGATCTTAGCAATATCATTTAACCTGAGACAATTGCTCCAAAATGGGATCAGTTTTAATGGTATTAAATTCTCTTCCAAATTACAGATTTATAATTTCCTATGTTTGTAAAACCTAAATAATCATATTTTGTGATTAATAGTGTTTTCATATATATATTTTTTACTTAGCAAATAAAATTAAATGTTATGTTCTAGTTCAGTAAATCAACAGTTTTTGATCATGAAGATAATTATGGACATTATATTAACTACCATGTTCAACTTGGTTGTACTGCTTAACATAAGTCAGAAATCTTTTCTATACTTTTTTCAAAATCCCAAATCTAAAAGTAAATCTACAGGTTTCTTTTTTTTTAATGAGTCTTAATAAACTTGAGTCATACAATCCCCATACAATTTTTGTCATATGTCTGAAGACAGTGAAGGAAAAGAAAAAATCACAATAAAGATTATCGTTCTAATTGGGAATTAACTTTGTGCACAATTATTCTTACTTATATATCCACCTTTGCTATTATACATGTGTCACCATGAAAAAATCTTAAGGCATTCCATAAGATTGACAGTCAGGAATGATAAGTAGCTTTATGGTACATGTGATCATTTGGCATCATGACTGCAGTGTGATCTTCCTGAAAAAAAAATTATCCTATAATGTTTCATACTAGGAACATAATTTCTAAAAATGATTTTCTTGGCTTGAGTACTTTGAAAATACTGCCTTGTCCCCCCAAAAAAGTCCTGATGCTTCTATGAAATAAAGTTTAAAATATTTTAAACTAAAACAAAAACCTCAAGAGTTAAAAAAAAAGCTTCATAAGAAGTTATACTGTCGATGCAAATGATCTTACAGACGTTATTAGACAAAATGAACTAAAAGAGGAAAATGCAATTTTACATAAGTACTTTCCAAATCATTTAAAAGAATAGTCAGGTTCATGAATTTGTGGAAATGGAAATTCTAAATATAGGTGTGCAGGAAAGAGTAGAAACACTCAAGGAAACCATTATGCTTAATGTGTTATATTCCTACAGCAACAAAATTCAAAACAGTGTAGGAACATTCAAAGGTGTAATGTTCTTGAGATTTATAATAGTGAAACAACTATAAAAAAGATGTGCCGAAAGCAAATGAACATCTGGCAATTAATTGCTTTCAGCTGTTGTTAATGAGTTTGGTGAACTGACATCCCGCATACCAAATCAGTTATTAAAAGTGCTTTTGTCATTTTAAAACATCCATAAATCCAGGAAATTCTGCTATTGTTTTATAATGTGTGTGGGAAAGTACACTGTAAAGAATTGGGTGTTTATCAATGATTTTAATACAACCTCATTAAACACTATTGTGGGATTTTGACATATGTGCAAATTTCACACTAAATTGTATTTACTGTGAGACATTTGAGTATCATTTGCTAGTAAGAAACAGTACTTTTTTAAAATAAAAATTTGATTCCATATGAATTCAATTTCCCACGTAATCTAAGCAGAATAGAATAAAATAAAATTGAAAGTTAGCTACTCTTACTGAAATAAGATCTGAAGATGATTGCTTACTTACATTTTAACACTGACAATCAAGTTAGCTAGCTGGCTAGTTGGCTGACTTCTGTTCCTAAAAAAGAATGCTTAGAAGCATTGTAAATGTCTGTAGTAATAACATTTCTCAATTCAAGAATTATAGGTTAAGAAATAAGTAATATAACAATTGCTAGCAAATAAAAGTTAAAGCTATACATTTGGAATAATGATGCAATTGTTATAATAATGGAGTACTTAGGATAATCATAACAATGAATTTAGAAAAGCTTGTATTGGAAAATTCTGGTAGATATTGACTGAACAAGAATGTGATTCCCAAATCTTCTGGCATATGGCAAGTTGACATTTGCCCTGCCAGAGTGTTAGATCTGGAATCTGCATAATAAAACAGCACAATTAGGAAGAAAGACAAAATTGTTGTTGTTATTGAGCAACTAAATTACTCTTTGGGAACTGCTCTTTGAAAATATCACAAAGCATCATTGATTAAATCAAATGCTAAATCTTAAGATATTACTTTCATTCTGAAGGCAGGGGTAAAGAAAGATCCCAAAGTAAAGAGTGAGTAATAATACCATGCAACCAAATTAAAGAGTGAGTAATAATACATTTGTTGTGCTAAAAGAAAAAAAATATCATTTCAAAATATTCACTTCCACCTTCTTTATTTCAGCACTGTATAAAAGGACAATGACTAAATTGGGCTTAGGTCCCACATTTGGCACAGAAGCAATTATCACAAATGCATCAAATTGGGGCACTAATGCAAAAGTTGTCCAATCAAATTCAACAAAAGTTCATTCAGTTCATATTATATACAAGGTGCAAGATTTAAAATAACACCATTCTTTTCTCTCAGTAAGATAATAGTATACTAGCCAGTTTAGATAAATATTTTTAGCCATCAAACTCACACGATGGTTTTTTATAAAGTATACCAACCTTCAAGATTTGTTAACCAAATTCTTGGAAACAAGATTGTAATGTGAGGCTTAACAGAAAGAATTCTAAGCAAAAACTCAGAACATAAAATTCATTTTCCTGCAGTCTGAGCTAGAGCCAAAATAGTAGTGAGAACAGAATGATTAACATGTTGGGCAAATTTAGGTGTCCCTCAGATAATGCATATTCTGTCAGCAGAAGTCATCAAGAATAGCTAAGATAGGAAGCTACTAGCTAGCCCACATTCTCCTCCAAAATGACTGGAACACAATTCAGTGCTTCACCAACCTACCTCAATAATCTCTGCCTTTTTCTCCAACAGACATTTCTCAGGCTCACTCTTCTAATTGGATCCTTCTCCCCTGAAGCCTAATAGCTTTTTTTCAGGCTTATCCTCAAAATGTTGATTTGAGGGTATCATTAATACTCAAAGCTTTTCCCTTATTCCTGGAAGTATGAGTGTATAGTATAGTTAAATCCTTCAACTTGAGTAAAAGTCCTTTCTCAGACAGATTGGTATGTGACTGACCAAATATCTTAATTTTTCAATACCTCTGTGCAGTACCTTAAGTTTCAGGAATGTGACTATAAATTGCAAGACTTTCCAATCTGCATTTGCTGATGTTCTCTACTAGGAGTTTTTCTATGAAATTATAGACCAAAAGAGGAAAAAAAATAATTTTGGAATAATAATGAGTTGAAAGAGTCTTTGTAGGCCATCTAGTCCAATCCTTTCATGTTACTCATGAGAAGAGTGAAAATCAAAGGTTTTAATTTATCCAGGGTCACAGGTAGAAAGAACATTACTGAAGAAGGATTGAGCATAATAAGCTTCAGAAATATATTCCTCAAGAGCATCATGATAAAGGTATATGTGAAATCTTTAAGATACCCTCTCAGGACAAACAATTATAAAAGAGATACATATGAGAAACAAGATAAGGGAATAAGATATTTCCAAAAATTAAACTAGAGAGCATTAATCACTTTTAATCTTTGAAAACATGTGTATGTTACTTTTGTTATTATTAGATATAGTCATCTCACATCACTTCACCTTGCAAATATTAAATTGAATATTTCAATTTAAGGATGTTTTAAAACATACCAACTTTTCAAACAAGCTGTTGTTAAAATCAAAAAGAATGAAATAAAAATGCAAATTACAAAAGACAATAACTTACTACAACAAGTTGATGTGGAAGATTAATTGAATATGTATCATTTATTCACACCCTGGATAAATTTTGATAAATAGGAAGAAAACATTTTGATTATTTTAATTCATCAATGACATACTAGGAAAAGCATTAATATTTAAAGATCAGGGTTTAGGTGTTTTGTTTTTTAATTTTTCTAAGTACTAGAACTAAAAATTGTGTTCCCAATGTCCAACAATTAAATCTATTGACTGATTCTTGTCAGTTTCTCCCAATAAAGGTAGTTCTGAAATACTTGACAAGTCAGAGATAGAAGCTGAATATAATAGAATATTGGATTCCAAACAACCTGTGATGGACTAGGCAAAATGATTCAAAGTACAGTAATATGAGGGAGTTATGAGTGGACAAAGAATCTTATTTTAGCTCACTTATCCACTATGTTGTACATTCCCACTTAATACTATTTAAGGATATAATTATTTCAAAAAGAAAAATATTCTATGAAAGCAAGTGGAAGTGCAGAATGACATTTAACATTAAAAGTGTGCATTTTATCAACAGTATTTAAAATAAAGTTTAGCTTTGGTGAATTGAGGGACTTCTTTTGTTAATTTTATTCAGCTTCAGAACCCCTTTATGGCTTTGACCTTGGAAACTATACAAAATACATAAAACAAAAACATTCATTCTGGGAAAACTTGCTATGTTGAGTAGAAAATATCCCTTATATACTATCTTCTTTGGGTTATTTCTCTTACCAACTTCATATCTTAACTGAAATATGCATTGTGGTGGCTGTTACAGTAATAGTAATATGTATCAATACTAGTAATCAGACCTTGACTAATTACTACATTACATAACAGTCTAATTTTGTTTATTAACCAATAGGAAACAAACTTGACCATGAACATTTGCATGAAATATAGTCTAATTTTATGTCTCCCACTTTCCAGTTGTTTTGCTATAATTTTGAAAAAAAGTGTACATTCATTAAAGAAAATTTTATATACACAAATAAGGTATAAGTTGGGATAAGTTTTATTGATAATATCAACTAAATATTGTGCAGACAGTGAGAAGACTAATGCTTTTCCTGTGGGATATAGTGATCAAAAAATTAATAGATGTACCTTTATTTAATATATTTTAAAAATATATACTTTGCACTCTTTAATTGCTTTTAAGCTCAAAAATTAAATTAATCCACCAAGCCTAGCATATTTTGAAATTCTAGTCCCATAAACTATGTTTTCTAAACTAGGTATCAACAATTTCTTTGGTCCTTCTGAATTTTTAAAGATATGCATGAAATCTATGTGTAAAGCCATCAGGTGACAAAGGAGATTTTCATGTATCTATAATATCTTTATCTGCACTGCTATGTTTGAAAAGGAAGAAGCCAAAGAAAAGAAAATTTTATGATGGCCAGTTTCCTCACTTAACATAAAGATAAAATAAAGCATCTGTATATAATTACCTCACCCCCTCAAAATAATCCACAGCATTTTTGTTGTAAAAGACCTTAGCTATTCTAGTCCTATCTATATACTTCAATTGGAATCAGCCCAGACATCCTCCTCCAACATTATCAACAAGTGGTTGTTGATCCAATATTTAATTTGATGACCTCTGATGAGCAGAAGACTACCATTCAATGGGGATAAGTTCAAGATCTACTTTGCTTTATCTTTATAGCCAGGGCCATAATATAGCCAAGTGTGAAGACATATTTTAAAGAGAAGTATCTACCATGTAGCCTACTTCTAACTTCTCAGATTATTTGGGTTTCAAATAGTTGAAATTAGTCTGTACTGAAATTAATAGGTTAAAAAGATTAAAAAAAAACTGGAGGGGAAATCACAGCAAAAAACAAGTTATGCTGCTTCTTCATTTTCTGTTTACAAATATACCAGAAGTTTCACAGCTTCTATGTGATTTGAAAATGTGAGGCAAAAAAACCAAACAAACATTATTTGCAATGATTTAATAGATAGATATTCTTTAAATGGACACTGACTTCATTATTTCAAGATGTGAGTTTGTCAGTATGTGTTCTCCTTCAATGAATGAATACAGAATACAATTCTTCATGATTTAGTAGATAGGGTTATGAGTTGCTGTAGCTAAAAACAAGTTCATCCCTTCATAGCCAATCTTCTTATATTGAGTTTCTCCAAACTTAGGTGGACTGCTCCTTGGACAACAAGCATGTGACCTATCTATTCCCAGCCAAAACTTTATATGAATGTTTACCAGATTTGTCACTCATAGCAGATCCTAGGTTATCTTATACTTTTGCAAAGACAGGATCACCATCATACCACTTCCATACTTTAACTGAGCTTTAATTGGAGGTTGATATGAGTAAATGAACTCAAATAAATCATTCTTGGACTTCCTTCATATCAAAAACAAGGATCACCATATGGGAATAGCAATCCTGTCTTAAAAATCAGTAGTGAAAAAGAATGGCTGTCATTCTTATTTCAGATCTTTAGGTTCTAGCTAAAGATTTGATTCAGTATTTGAAGTACATATCTGGCAAGCAAGTAAAGTTAAAACATTAAGTATCTTTGTAAAACACTAAAAATATGAAAGACCTATAGTAAATCAGAATTAATGGGATAAGAGTTAAAAGTCAAGGGGAAAAAATGCTTCTAGTTCCCATGATGTTATCATATAAATGTCACAGATGTCACAGATAATCTAGAATTTGACCAGGTAAGTAAAAAGGGAATTGCCTTTCATTCATTGTGTTTTATAATTAGGAGGACATGAGTTACCAAAATTATATTACCTTGACCATGGATATCCATAGTTGGACTAATAAAAAAATGAGAGCTCCTTGGCTTACATAGAGTAATCAGAATAAGATTATATTAACGTGTGTAAATTTTATTACATTTATATATGTGTGTATTATACATACATGTATATTTAAATATACATGTATGTATATAAAGAGTTGGGTATTATATGCTTCAAGAAACTAAAATAAATGAAAAACATATAGTACCCTAAAACTAAGTCCCTAGTTTATTGAGCTTATTTGTACAACACCCATTTTAAAGCCTTTCCAAAAACAAAATAAAACCCCTGAGAGATGGCTTTTTTCTTTTGTGATTGTGTGAAAAAAATAATTCTTTTGGAAGAGAAGTTATTGTTGCACAGAAGAGAGAGTGTTTGGTTTAGCACTTCTCCCACCCTCACCCTCAAAAAAATTTTGTTTTCTGTTTTGTCATGATGGACAGACCTAGCCAGACTTGTCAGAGCTTCCTGATTGCTTATTTATGAGTTGTTTCTAGTAAGCATCATGGTTGACTGTCACTAGCTCAGGTTGCTGTTTCCTGATCTGCACTTTAACACACACTTTAGTACTATCAGTCAATCAAGTATTCATTAAGCACTATTTATATGTCTGCCACTGGACTAGGTCCTGAGAATACAAGTACCAAGAATGAAGCTTTCCCTATCGTGACAACCTTATATTCTGAAGTTTGTATATGAATGAATAAAAATATACTGAAATCAGTCTTGCTCAGTTCAGAAGCCTCAAGTAAACTCTGCCTGCCATTCTCAGTATGGTAACTACATTTCTGGGAGAAAGCACACTGGTAGTCACAGTTAGTAAATATCACACACGACACAGGAGAGCAATAATATTTACATATATAGCATATTACATGGTGAGGCACAATATAATAGAGAATCTGGAAGAAATAGGATCAAGTCCCAACTCATGACACACATTTAGCGATGTGACACTGGGAGTATCACTTAACCTCTCAATGCTCCAAGCAGCTCTTTAAGACTATAAATTGAAGAAAAGGTGACTTGAATTGACCTAGGCATTTTATTCACCCAGGAGTTTCTTGTAATAATGAAATTTAGAGATTTGGTCCAAAATAAGATAATATGTAAATTCAGACATCAAGTCCTACAGAACCACATATATGATTACCAATAATAACAAACACAAATGGTAATATTTCATTGAGAGCCTATATGGTACAGTAGGTAACAGAATCTTAGGAAGACAGAGTTACAAGTTCTGTCTAACTCTGTGACTGGCGATGTCATTCAACCTTGAAGTGTTCTAGGCAATGTTCTAAGACGATCTGCATCTGTGGAGGGAATGTCCAAACTGATACTTCTCCACAGTGCTGAAATCAAATCAGCCTTTGGCACTTCATCCCCTCTTAAAAAAAATGGGTATGGAAAAACTTAAACACTGGAGAAAAAACTTATCCAGACAGACATTACATAATTGTATCATAAAGTTGAATTATTTGTATTACCAAAGACTCTAATTCCTTGTATTGTTTTTCAGTCAAGGACATATGCTTGCCTATCCAAAGTTGTAAGTGGTTAAATTGCATAAGACCTAGAAGCAGAAAATTTCATTAGATAGGTGACAAGGTGACTAAAGGACAAGACCGTGATATGGGAACATGGGAACTCTGTCTACATTCTGTAGACTCTCTCTTATAATGCATAGGAAATCTATACTTCAATCATATAAACAAGCAGAGAAAAGTATGTATGAAATTCTATTGAATAATGAACACATTATACCCTATGACACAAACCTACCCACAACCTGTGTTTTTACATCTTTGGAAAGCCTGATCTCAAAAGACCTCAGAGAAACCCTACTTGAGACATAATCTGAGTAATTAGAAGACAATATGAAGTGGCCATCTTTTGCAAGAGTTATTTGTAAGTAGAACTAAAAGATGGGTTTAACTCATACTAAGCACACCAAATGTACTCGTCAAAAAATGCCCTTTTTTAACTTCATACATTCAATTCCTGGTATCCTGGGTGTTTATGATGACACTGGTAACAAGGTCTTTCATTTATTGAGTACCTCTCTTTCTAAAAACTCTAAGTGGCTTTCCTTGTATCTCACCATTGGGTCCTTGGTCCCTAAATTATTACTGTCGTCTGGTAATAATGGAAGCCCACTGACATCTCACCACTGGGTCCATGGTCCCTAAGTTATTATCATCATTTGATAATAAGGGAAGCCCACTGACTTCTGAAATTCACTAAGGGACCCCGATCTGAGTATATGACAATCAGTCCACATGCCATACACAAGATGGCGCAAAATGGCAGCTACAGTTCCTATGATTCAATATCATATTACTTCAGGAACATTACAACTGTGCATACTGAATTTGTCTTAGGTAATGTTCATTAAGGGAACTGGAGGTAACATAAGATGCTTTCTTCATAACATGTAAATCTATGGCAAGAGAAGGAATGGAGGTCCTTATATTATTTGCCCCCTGAGGTAAAGGAAGGTCAAGGATTATTGTTTCCATTCTGAAGATGGACCAACAGACACAATGATGTAGTGATTTCCTTAGGATTTCTAAGTAAGCTGCTGGCAGAGCTGCTGGTAGGATTTGGGTTTCCTGGATCCCAGCCAACTGTGCTTTCCACTAGAGCAAAACATTTCCTTAAATTGTGCTTATGGAGAAAAAACTCACTCTGATGTAATGGTTCTATAAAAAGGAAATCTCCTTTCAATGCTCAGCAGGCACATTATAATCCATGAAGCAATGACATTAAAAAAAAAAATCATAGAACAGCCAGACCTTACTGCTGGTGTTCTCAGTTCTGAGGATAAAAGTTAAAAATATAAGTTCATCACCGTTCATCAGTGAACTCATTTATTGAAGCAGTTTCACCATCATCATCTGAAAGGTAAGAGGCAATTCGGCCCAGTGGATAGAGAGCTGACCTGGGAACCAAGAAGGCCTGAGTTCAAGATTGTCATCTGACACAGACTGAATGCATGATCATGTAAAAATTACTGAATCTCTTAGGGTTCTGGGAGATTCTTTGAGACTTATGTTGCAGAGAAGGTGCCAATCTGCATCAGTAGAGGTATTTTGTTTATATGCACATCCCTCATATCAGTGAAATTACATATCCAGTTCTTGTGCCCATCAGCTGAAAGAGACAGGCTACAATGTAGCAAAATTTAAGTCCCTGAGGGTCTTGAGTGGTGCCTGCAGTCTACAAAGCTGCATGGAATATGGATTGTAAACCAAGAAGCAATGAGAACTAATATCAATTATCTCCTTTCTTATTAAAGGATAAATTCTCCAGTGCCAAAGGCAACACGAAGCTATAACTATGTATCTCTGTCTGTCTATCTATCTGTCTGTCTTTTCTATCTATGTTTCTATTTATACTTATTTCCTTACAAACAATGATTCATGGGTTCACAGAACTAGAAAATGTCATGGAAGAAGGAGAAAACAGATGGATTTAACAGCCACTTTCTCTACTGGAGACAAAGAACCATTGGATCTTGAAATTCCCACCAAACTTTTAAGACTAAATAAAGGTCTCTGCTAAATTGTAATTTTGTTCTGGGAGGGGATCTTACCTTTATTTACTCACATCTTAGTTGAATTTAAAAAGCATTAGCCTTCACTACAATTCAACACTACAACTAAATAAACATTTATTAAAAGGTTACCAAGTGCAACACACTATGCTAGACCTTGAGATACCAAAAATAAGTAAATAAAGCATTTCTTACCCTCAAAGTATTTGCATTCTATGTAATAGGGGCAGGGGTGGAGGACACAATACCTATATAAATCAGTAAAATTCAAATTAAACTGAGGAAGGAGGGAGATGTTGATTATGGGGAAGGGAAGAGAGTGAAGAGATAGCAATCTATAAATATACATCACAATCATGATATAGGGAATGCTGGAATTTGGAGGAACTGGGTTCAAGTTCTGGGAGGGGATCTTACATTTATCTACTCACATCTTAGTTGAATTTAAAAAGCATTAGCTTCCACTACAATTCAACACTACAACTAAATAAACATTTATTAAAAGGATACCAAGTGCAACACACTATGCTAGATCTTGAGATACCAAAAAATAAGTAAATAAAGCATTTCTTACCCTCAAAGTATTTGCATTCTATGTAACAGGGGCAGGGGTGGAGGACACAATACCTATATAAATCAGTAAAATTCAAAGTAAACTGAGGAAGAAGAGAGATGTTGGTTATGGGGAAGGGAAGAGAGTAAAGAGATAGCAATCTATAAATATACATCACAATTGATATAGGGAATGCTGGAATTTGGAGGAACTAGGTTCAAATTCTTGTTCTGCCAGTTACTAACTGTGAGACTTTAGGTAAAACATTTAATCTCTCTACATCCCATTTTCTTCATCTATGACAAATCAAGGAGATAAACGCTAAGATCCCTCTCTGCTCTAAATCTGTGGATCTATAAGTAGTCTAAAATACTGTCTTTGGCTTGAGAGAAGACATAAAAGCAAATAAAACACAGCTACTACCCTCAAAGAACTTACAATATTTTCAAAACTATCATATTGTGCCTAAAGAGGATTCTAAAGAAAAAATCAGTTGATAAACATTGTCTATTTTGTGCCATACCATAGGGCTACAAAGACCCATGCCTTTTCCTGATCAAGTTTACATTCTGTCAGGGCACAGATAAGATTAAAAGAGGTAATATTAGTTAAAGGGTCAGACTATAAGACCCTTTTACCCTTCATTTTACTCTACATATATTGATTGCGTAAGGGTTGAGTAAGTTGAGTAACGGTTGAAAAGGAAAATGAAGAAAAAGATTGGGGTGAGGTGGGAAGTAGTAGGATGCCAAAGACATATTTAACTTACTTCAAAATTCTGCCTCAGACTAGACCTAACAGAAGTCATGTCCCTTGATTATTCTATCCTTTTACCTACTAGCACCTTATTCCTTTCTCTCAATCTTCCATATGCCCTCCCCTCTCCCTTTATATTTCCCTTTGATACACTATCAACAGTTTTGCAGGGAGAGAACCTTTTCCTTTGCATGCTCAATAGCAGCCCTAAGCCCTATGGTATGTTTGGTAGAGGAATAAGTTAGGGATAGGGATAGCTCTTGAGAGAGGAAATTTTTAAAATATTCTTATGAGCCTTCAGTAAGCTTTTCAGTTGTGCAGATGGACTTCAATAATGAATCAAGAGAATATATGTACTAATAAAGCCATTTAGGTTAAATTTTGCAACAGATCAAAATCTAGACAATCATCTGCAAAGACTCCAAAAGCATCCTTTCTGTTAAAAAGGAGTGTTAGCGTTGAGTAAAATGCCCTTTTTGGGTGATCTCTATTGATAGCAATGGTTCTTTCTTGTTTGAAAAAATAACACAAATATATTGGTTCTGGCCTTACACATATACTAATTTCCTTGTCATTAGAAAAATAGGTACCAAATCTTATGAAAGATGGTTAAGAAAACTATATTCTCCATAAAAATACATGCCAAAGTTAAGAAATATGCATGTTCATTTAAATAATATATATTCAGGTTAACATATAGTGGATTAGAGCAGCTAAGTGACACAGTGGATAGAATGCCAAGGCTGAAGGCAGGAAAACTCATTTTTGTGAGTCCAACTCTGGCTTGATACTAGCCTTGTGACCCTGAGCAAGTCACTTAATCTTGTTTGCTTCAAATCTTCATCTGTAAAATGAGCTAGAGAAGGAAATAACAAACCATTCCAATATCTTTGCTAAGAAAACCCCAAAGGTCACAAAGAATTGGACATAATTGAAATGACCAAACAACAAAATGTAGCTCTCCTCCCTTTTTGCCATCCATATATCTCAGGTTACAAAGATTTAAATAATTTGGCAGGATAAGATAAAGTGGGAAACTGAGCCCTAATTCTATTATGTTAGTGTTGAGCTATTTTTACTATTGATCCAAATAATAAGGAAAACTGGAGAAGAAAAGGAGTCCACCCATTTTCCAACATTTGGAATTTTTAACTTTTGAGTTCACTTCTTTTGAAAGCTTCAGGAGTGTCAATACCAGGGAAACAAACAAACAAACAAACAAAAAAAAGAAGCTACAAAGAAACAAATTTCTCTTTACTAGGATCAGCATAGGATATTGTCAGTATATACCTTGTTTTATTTAAAACATGCTGAGGGACATAAATCTCCATCTCTTTAGTTACCTCCATTCATACCTCCTCAAACTTAATTGTAGGATATCACAATTTGTCACCAGGAATTAAAGAGTATCCCCTATGGCTAAAAGACCTTGTTGTTTTATTCTACTGGCCATTTTGATTGACCCTCTGAAGGGCTGATTATGTAATAAGAAACCCATCATGTAGAAGGAGTCCAGAGTAACCCTCTTAATGAAAAAAAAAATCATCAAGCCCAATGTGGAAAGGTTTGAAAGTTATGCATTATATGAAAAAGTTATTTAGCCCAGAGAACATTGAAGATGATTAGAAATCAATCTCAAGAAAGATGGTAGGTGATTGTTCTCTGTTTCTGTTAAGAATGGAATGAAAGAATGGGTATAAGTTATATTAGGAATCATTTAGGTTGAGAAGTAGAGGCAATTTTGTGATTACAAAGGCTTTGTGGTTCAGAAATATAATACCAAAAAAGTCTTCTCTAGAGCCTTTTTAAAAAGATACAGGTTATTCTTTCTGAGATAACTTGTATTGAGTCCTATTCAGGGACAATGATGGACATTAAGTCCTCTAAAAATATTCTCCAGGTAGAATATTTAGGAATCAAGGAATTCTTCATAGACTTTTTCGGATACACATACACATACATACGTGTGTGTGTGTGTGTGTGTGTGTGTATATATATATCTATATATATATATAGATATATATACACATACATACAGCAAATGAGATATTTTTAAAGCACTTAGTACAGACTGATTTACCATAGATGCTTAATAAATGCTAGTTCCTATCCCTCCTTCTCCCTTCACCATTCTTATTCAAAAGGAGAGAAATACCCATGTAACAATTTTACTGATTTATTAGACTATTGTCACTGAAGTCCTACTCTGATGCCTCATTATGGGTAGAGGCAAACTAGGATCCTCAAAGGCTATGACAATACAAACTCTGCTAGAAAGACTTCCAATATAGTCTAGAATAAAGACCCTATCTGTTTTGAAGGATCAAACCAGTTCACTTTAAAAAGATTAATTTCTAAATTCTTGACCAACAAGTAATTTAATTGTTTTGAACAAAATGACCTATGGAAACTACCACTAAGGTATGGAAAGAATATCCATAGCAATGAAATCATGAATACCTGAGATTATAAGACTTTGAAGGCCTTCATAATAAGTGATTTTTTTTTTTTTTTTTTTTTTTTTTGCTTAGTCATTTGGGGTTAAGTGACTTGCCCAGGGTCATAAAGCTAGGAAGTATTAAGTATCTGATTTAGATTTGTTAAGTATCTGAGAACAGATTTGAACTCAAGTCCTTCTGACTTCAGAGTTGGTGTTCTATCCACTGCACCCCCTAGCTTCCTCAATAAGTGATCTTTCTATAGTACTGCCACATTGTAAGGTACTTTTACCTACCTTAGTCTCATTAGAGCCTTCTTAACAATCCTGTGAGGCAGGTACTCTGAGTATTATTATCCTTGTTTTGCTACAGAAACTAAGATTTAGGGAGGTTAATATGTGACTTATCAATGCTTACAGAGTTAGCCAGTGCTAGATTTGAATCCATGTCAAGCACATACTATCTTACTCTGTTTCTTATGAGATTAGGTCTCTTAACAAATTTTCCCCTAATACTAAAAGACTACAAAATAAGAATTAGCATTTTTACATAGCATTTTGAAGTTTGCAAATTGCTTTACATTTCATCACATCTTTCCTCATACCAACCCTGAAAGGTAGATGTTATTATTATCCTCATTTTACAAATGACGAAACTGAGGCTTTGAGAGTTCATATAATTTGTTTGAATTCTCAGAGCTATTAAGTATCTGAGACAGTACTGAGACTCAGGACTTCCTTAGTGAGAGTGCAGAGTTCTTTCCACTATGTCATCTAGCTCTCCACAGCATTATATGCTCCTTGAGATCAGGGACCTACATACAGTAGGTGATCAATAAATATGTACAGAAAGAATGCATTGGAAAAGATGCTATGAAATCAAAGCACAGTATCTGTCCTTAGAGATGTATAGTCTAATGAGATTCTTGAAAATCAAGGCATGTTTCCTGTTTCTACACAAGCAAAGATACACTACAAGAGAACTGATATTTTAAATTTTGTGTTGCAGGCTGTAATTATTCCCCTAAATAAGAAAAAAAATTTCAAATACAAGCCCTCATAATAAATTGCTTCTAGGAGAAGACTCCATTTTCACACAGAAGTCAATGTGGCAAAAGGCTTTTTCAGTATTCTAATAATAAAAGATTCTTGGCAAAGAATAGGGATTCTTTTTTCTGACCCTCTGTCCTGGCAATGTTTGTAGGTGATGTTCTCACTCTGCTCCATCAGTGTTTGCCTAGCTACCAGATTAGAATCCTTTTATTAAAGCTTATTTTATTAGGAAAGCAATAAAGTTAAGTGGAGAGACCACTGGCTTAGGAGTTACAGAATGTTAGAATTGGAAGAGGCGTAAAAGACTATTTATCTGGCTCAAACCTTTTATTTTGTAGATAAGAAAACTAAACTATAGAGAGACTGGCTTAAGATCACCCAATGACAGAGATACAAGAAGAAATGAAGTTTCTTGTATTACACCTCATTGTTCATACTCCATTTCTGAAGCTGCACTGTGGCCTTGATAATGATCATAACTTGTATTTATGTAGAATGATCAGCTTTGCAGATTTTGTTACATCATTTGATCCTCACAACAATGGTAAGGTGCTGTTTTCACATAGATGAAGAAATTGAGACCGAGATTAATTGACTTGCCCATGGTCATACAACTTGTAAAAGTCTGAAGTTAAATTGGACTTCAGATCTTGCTGACTCCAAGTTTAGGGATCTGTGGACTGCACACTGTGTAGTGTCAACTATCACAAACATATGGGCCAGAATAAAAGTCCTCAAGAGTTCACTTGGTTCAATCTCTTGCCTTCAGATAAGCTTACATGATTAAACAAGAAAGTTGTCTCTTTTATCCTTGATGTGTAAGGAATGGAAGTTTAATGCAATTCACTACACTAGGAAATGGGAAAAGTACACAAAAACATGATGGAGTTTCCAAATGAACTTTAAATCTTCAATTCTGAAAGAGAAAGAAAGAGAGAGAGAGAGAGAGAGAGAGAGAGAGAGAGAGAGAGAGAGAGAGAGAAGAGAGAGACAGAGAGAGAGACAGAGAAACACAAAGAGATAGAAAAAAAGAAGGCAACACAGACAGACAGACAATAATAGAGAGACAGGGAGCAGCTAGATGGCATAGTGGATAGAATACCAGCCCTGAAGTCTGGAGGAGGAATTCAAATTTGGTCTCAGATACTTAACACTTCCTACCTAACACTCCTTGCCTAAGTGACCTTAGGCAAATCACTTAACCCCAATTGCCTCAGCAAAAGAAAAAAATAAAAAGAGAGAGACAAAGACAGAGAGATAGAAAGAGATAAAGACAGAAAGAGAAGAGAGACTGTAGGAGTGAATGAGTGAGACAGAATTGATACAGAGATAGACTGAGACAAAGAGACAAAAACAGAGAGAACTGCTATTCAATTCATAGAGTTAATTTCAAAATGAACTAGTAATTATGCTATTAGTAGGACTTACTTGATATGAATATTTTTATACAAGATTGTATTGTGCTAATTTCCTAAATATTAAGATCCTTAAATCTACAGGTTTCTGGTTATTCAGCTAAGAAACTGTTCAATCAGTGATTGTTGCTATACTAATTCTCAGGAAAGATATTAAGGATTTCGAAGATGACTAAAAGTGTTCTAGAGTTACTTCAGACTTAAGAGAAACAGGTTTCTAATCGATGTAATGTAGTAATAAGACCCTAGGCAATCTTACTCTGAGGATTCACTTTCTTATGAAAGAGTGATCTAGATTTTCTGAACTATACCTTAGAAATTAGAGCACAGGTTCTGCTGATTAGCACTTTTAATCCAGCACACTGGCAGTTATCATTCAAACCGTTTGGATTATCATCTTGTCCTGATATAGAAAAAAAAGAAAGAATTAGGATGTTCAGACTGTCCCTCAAGTCATAGGAATCATCTGATTTCAGGTAATATTGAATCCTTCTCAGATTGATTCTCACTCAACACGTGGCAGCTAGATTAAGATATCTGCTATGGTGCTGAGATAGGAACATGACTTGAGTAAAAAGCCAAAGGATTCAATTCTGATCTCTCAGCATTCTGACTGAAGATGGGCAAGTCATCTAATCTACCATTTCTAGACTATTCTCAATCCTCAGATGGGCAGCTAGAGATATTTATGAGATCAGCCTCTTCCAAGGTCATCTTGAGTCATCATTACTTGAGTTAAAAAATGATCTATTTCATTCCTTCCTCTCACATTCTGCTAATGAAGATGGGAACATGCAATACAACTTCAGTTGTTTTGAGGCAATCTAGAAAGATCCAGATGGGAGAGGAAATTTCTTCACTTGAGAGTCCCCTCTTCCAAAGAAGTCATGGGTCCATTCCATTTCTCCTGATGGCTTATAAAGAAATGCATCATAATATTTTTACCTTCCTATCTACCACATTACTTGGCCCTAATAGAAAATGGAGGGAACACTGACAAACAATTAGGTTTGTTTTTTGAGGCAATTAAGGATAAGTGATCCTTATCCCAGGATCACTAGTATTAATTAGGAAGTGTTAATTATCTGAGGCCAGATTTGAACTCAGGTCCTCCTGACCTCCTTGTGCTCTATCCACTGTGCCATCTAGCTGCCTGTTAGATAGATAGATAGATAGATAGATAGATAGATAGATAGAAAGAGCATTTACTAAAGTCTGAGCTAGGCATTGTGCAAACCATTGTAGACTGACAATTAGGGAGATAGAAGAAACTAAGTTTTCCAAAACAGATGGTGGGAAGGAGCATTCCCAGTCTTGAGAGAAGCAACAGCAAGTAGCATTTTAGACCCCACAAAGTTTTTATGCATCTAGTCCAAATGTAGAGGTAGAGCAGAACTGTGTGTTCCTGCAAGAGTGGCTCCCTGGCATTTGAATCTGACATATTGGTTGATCAAACGTGATTGATTTTTTTGTCAGCCTAATGAAGTATATACTTTCATTCTTCCTTATTCATTAGATTATGTAAACTCCTGCCAAAGACCACTTATAGCCTTTCCTTTGCTAACTCACTGAACTAAGAGATCTCCTGATGCATTAGTGTCTCCCAAGAGATGATTCCACTCCTTGGTATTACAATTCATTATCTCTTCAATCATATTGCTTCTTGGGGATGCATGGTGATGTGCCCAAGTTTAGAAATACCGAATATATTTCGTCCCAAGGACTTAGTTATTGTCGAATACTCTATAAAATAACACAGAGGTAAACCCTGTTGTGTATTTGATTTTTAAGCCAAAATCTATATTTTTTCAATCTTCTCTCCCCTTTCTACTTTAAAATAGAAAATCCCTTGATTCCAAAGTAAACTGGTGACATATTTATTCCTATGGTGGAAAGATGAGATGGTTCAGTGGAAGAATTTTGACTGAATTTGGAGCAAGAAGACTTTGGTTGAATCCTAAATTCCAAGTTATTTTTACTTAAGTGTCTTTGGACAAATCACTGAATTTCTCTGGACCTCAATGCTTGTATCTGTAAAATAAATAAGTAGGCCCTGTAAATGATATTAAACTCAAATAAAAATGGATTCATGATACCATATGCCACAAATTAATATATATTATATTTTTATTTTGTGGAACACTTCCCAATTACATTTTAAACTGTGACTGCACTGTGGAATTTTGTAGCAAACAACCACAGACAAAGATTAGCATTTCTGGAATAGGTGACCTCATTCTATAATATTAATAAGATATCAGTTTCTTCCTTTCTCCTTGGAGGATTCTAGTAGACTAATAAACTTTGAACTATAAGTTGATGGTAGGGGTCAACTTGTCCAATTCCTTCATTTTACAGATGAAGAAACTGAGGCCCAAAGGAATTAGATAATTTGCCTATGACCATACAAGTTATAGGTGACAGAGCTGGGCTTCTGACTCAAAAGCCAATTGTATTCAAATGCTAGGGAAACTGATGTTTAAAAAGGAAGAAGTTATTTATTTATTCAACACCTCAGAGCTAAGCAGTAAGCTGTGAATCAAATTCAAGTCTACTGGCTACTGATTCAACTTTCTCTTAAAATCTACTATTCATAAATAGTAGTTCATGTTCATATAGCCTTTGAAAGTATGAAAAGGACTTGAGTTTCAGCAGGTAGAGGGTGCAGTAGATAAACCTCTAAGTCTCAATTCAAGAATATCTGAATTCAAATCTGGCCTCAGACCCTAGCTGTGTGACTTTGAACTCTGTGTGAAATTCTTTCTTAACCTCAATTTCCCCATCTGTAAAATGGGGATAAGAACAGTACCTACTTCCCAGAATTATTCTAAGGATCAAATTAGGGATTGTTTGTAAAACACTTAGCATAATATATAGTAGGCACTTAATAATACTTATTCTTTTTGCCCCTCTCTTCCCTTCTGCTTCTTCTCAATGACCTAAGGGAGAAAGTAACCCAAATATTATAACCCCTACTTTACAAATGTGTCAAAGATTTGCCCACAGGTTAAAAAGCTAAGGCTTGAATGGAAGTCCTTAGTTTCTAAATCCAGAGTTCATTACCTAAATTCAACTCAGTAAAAACTCAATTCACTTTTAATTTTTTAAAGAAATTTTATCTTGAGTTCTGTATTCTCTCCCTCTCCCTCAACTTACTTCAACAAATATTTAAAGACTGATTTCTGTAAAATAGTCTCTGGGGATGCAAAAATTAAAATCAAATCACCCCTGCTCTGAAGAAGCTCACATTCTACTGGGGAGAGAGGAGTAATATTGTAATGCTGGAGAAACTGAGGCAAGGCAGAAATTAGGATTTTAAATATTTTAATAATGGAGAATTTGAACTAGCAAAGCCATACTAGCCATAGCCAGCCGGCTGGATTGGACTCTTGTCTCAAAGCATCCAGCAACCAGCAAGTAATTCCAGAGACTTTTATAGGGCTCCAGCTATCAGAGAAATAAAGGAAAAGGGGTTGGGCAGAGCACTGGGTCCAGAAAGTGCCATAATTTTTAATTCTATCAGATTGGGGATTAAGAAGATGGTCAAAAAGGAGACAGGAAGTCTGAGACCAGAAAGATAGAAAGTGCCATCTAGGTATTTGAGATAAGCCATCTGGAGTTTTATGGCTCTTTGGAATATGAGAGAGTCCAGAGCTTCAGAGGACCTAATTCTCTCAGTCTTCATGTCCAGGAGGGGGAAGTGGCCACCAGGGACACTGAGGAAGAACAATTCAGTGAAACTAAGACAGGGAAACTGAGGCATTACAATTCAGGGAAACTGAGGCATTACAATATGTCATATATAAAAATAATCAGCAAATTAAATAATCAGCAAGCTTAAGGACCTACTTTTTGTCTGGTACTATACTGTGTACTAGGAAGAAAAGACAGAGGATAAATAGCTTCTGATTTCAAGAAGCTTACATTCTAAGAGTCTAGCAAATGCCCCATGCAAAAGATATCACTTGAATAGTTTTAAGATCAGAGAGTCTAAAAAGAACAGGTGCAGGGGAGGAGCACCCAAAATAAATAGATGGATAGATAGACAGACAGCTAAATAAATAAACAAATGAATGAATGAATGAATAAGCCCATGCCTGTGCAGAAGTAGAAATAGGAGATGGAATGCCATTTTTAAGGGGAAAACACATAAGAAGACCAAGTTGCCTAGACTCAAAAGTATGTGGAGAGAAGCAACATGCAATAAGGCTTGAAAGATGGGATAGAGCTAGGTTGTGAAGCTCTTTAATTGCCAAACACAGGGGTTTCTATTTGAAGTAATTGGAATTTGGTGGGCAAGGAGGGGGATGGGCATCTGGAGACCACTTGGTCACCATCCTGAAAAAAAATCATTTTTTGTGCTTCATTGGTGGAAGAATTGGAGTTAGTAGGAGACTAAGGTAGAAAAACCAATTAGAAAGCTATTTCAGTAGTCTAAAATAAGAGGTGATATGCACCTAAATTAGAATAGAGGTAGAAATGTTAAGATTTGTTAAATAGATAGATAGATAGAACATTTATTAAAGCCTGAGCTAGGTATTCTGCAAACCATTGAAGATAACAAAGATAAGCAAGCAAGATAGTCCCTGCCTCAAGGAAGCTATATTTTTAAAAATTTAATTTAATATATTCTGAACTTGAGAAATAGAGCATGCATTTCCACAATATAGTAGAATAGGGGGAAAAATCATGATGCTTTTACATGAAATTGTAATTTTTTTATGCCCAACTTCCTATTACTTTTAAGTACATAATAAGTTATCATGCAACTTCCTTTTTTTTCCCTCTTCCCCCACCTTAGAGATGGCAAGGAGATTACATTTTACTGAGGAAAGATAGAGGAAAGAGGGATGAACAAGGGAAAAGGGGATGAAAGAGAAAATAGCAGGAAGTGTCTTGGCTTAGGTGCATGATTCAAAAGCTCACTTATAGGGACAGAAGAGCAAGAAAACAAAGTTGAACTCCAGGTTTCCAGTGGAAAAGAGGTGAGCATGATGGATGAAAAGTAAATAGAACTGTAAAGAAATGTTTCACTGCATATGTGAAATGAAGAGTCAAGAATGGCAAATATGAAAGGGAAATTGAGGAGAGAGAATTAACCTGAGTGGAACTTTGAAAAAAGACAAGAATTCTGAGAGGTGGAAAAGAGAATGCATTTGAGGTATGGGAACCATTCATATGACCAAAAAGTGAAGGAAAATGAGTAGTAACAAATTCAGAAAATGATTACTAGTTTAGTTTGATTGGGATATAGAGTTTATGATGGAGAATGATATGAAAAAAAGACTGGAAAATCAAGTGAAACCAGATCATGGAGGACCTCCAATGCTAGATTAAGGAGTTCATATATTATCCCAGAGGTACAAGTGGCACACCTCTAGACACCCATGTTCTTTGAGCAGAGGAGTAACATGGCTAGACTTTTGCTTTAAGAAAATCATCTTGGTGCTATTAGTAGGGGAAATGTAGAAAAGGGACACTAGCATCAGGAAGAAGTATTAAAAGGCTATTTGAGGTCAGATGTGATCTAGCAGCTACAAACCTTTCAGAAGATGAGCTCATGTGATTATAATTAAGCTATGCTTACCATTTTGAATTACTCATCTTTGCAGTATTAAATAGCCTTTTTTTTCAGATAATACTGGCATTTAGAGTCTAGATGATTATGTGGTGTGGAACACTAAAAAATGCAGAAAGAAAATGCGAACAGTTTGGTTTAAGAACTGTGGCTGTTTGCTTTGAGTTTGGCAAATGTAAATTGATGCAATATTTTATACAATTAAAAGCACATGACTTCCGTGGTTGTGTAAATCACCAGCATTGTCAACCTGCAGCAGAAAAGAGGGACTATATCTCACTTATAGTCCATACTATTGAGAGTTAATTTGGAATTGCTTATACTCATGGTAGCTCATGTCTAGAGCTACTATCAAGAATGCAATTTCTGGGGCAAATTTACAAGATAGACCTCTTGCTTAGCAAAAAAGCAAAATTTTTCCCCCTTGTCTAGACTTCTTCCGTAGCAAAAAAGCAATTTTTTCTTTGTCTAGAATGGTGTTTTGTTTTGTTTGTTTTTTTACCTGGAACCAGTCTTTAGCAATAATAGTGGCAAAAAGAGGAAGAGAGGAAGTATTTCCTGAAATTGCACCCAAATGAGGTATTTTATGGTATAGATATAAGGTATTGCACTTGGTACAAATAAGTACTTCTAATCCATAGTTTACTAACCAACAATGTCCTCACCAAAAGGAAGGAGAAAGTCTATGCTTCCTGAATAATTGAGAGATTTTCAAAAGATGAATTTGTAGGAAACTCATGGAATTCTTTACCCCTGGAAAAAGTTATACATAGATCTAATATATCAAATCTACCTATTAAGTAATTAATGATTTCTTAACTACTAAACCTAATGCTTTTTTCTCATTCTTCTTGATCTCTCAGCAGCTTTTGATAATTGATCACCTTCTTCTTTTGAATGCTCTCCTATGCAGGTTTTTGTGATAACCTTTTTATCTCTTTTGTCTCCTCCTATGTGTCTGATCATTCTTTTTCATTCCCCTTTTCTGGATCCTCAACTAGGTCACAGTTAGTAACTGTGGGACCCCCCAAGAACAGATCCAGGACATTCTTTTCTTTTTCTCCTTTTTCTATCCTGAATGTTACTATCTCCATGGGTTCAATATCATTCCAAGATTTATATAGAGATAGTCCTGCTCTTGAGCTTTTCCTTTTTGAACATATATAACTGGATGTTCCTGTCTGAGAGGTATCTCTAAACTCAATCTTCCCCAAAAAAACTCATTATATTTCATCCTCAAACCTCCCCTTTCCATAACTTTCCTACTATTGCTTAAGGGACTGTTTATCTTTTAGTCACCAAGGCTTACAATTTTGATGTCATCTGCAACTCTTCACTTATATTCACCCACATATACCATTGGTTGTCAAATCTTGTCCCATCTACCTTTGTAGCATTTCTCATGTATGTGACCTTCTCTACATTCAAACAGTTGCCACCCTTATAAAGGCCTTTATCACCTCATGCTTGGACTATTGTAAGAGGCTCAGGCTGGTCTTCTTGTTTCAAACCTCTCCCCACTTCAATCCACTTTCTACTCAGGTACCACAGTGATTTTCCTAAAGTTCAGCTATAACCACTTCACTACTCTGTCTTACTAGTAAAGAAATTCCAATTGCTCTCTGTTACCTAATGGATCAAAGATAAAAACCTATCTGGCATGTAAAACTCTTCACAACCTGACCATTTCTTACTTTTCTGAGTTTCTTACACTTTATTCTTTTCCATATACTCCACAATTCAGTTACACTCCTTTTCCAAATTTTTGGAATGTTTTTCTTCCTCTTTTCCACCTCCTAGCTTTCTTGGCTTCCTTCAAAACTTAGCTCAAATCCCAAATTACTGAATGGATGTTGCCTCAGACAGACTGAGACCTAGGATAGACCTTAGCTTAGAAAAGGCCAGGATCTCCCACTACATCTGGGGTTATCACCAGTCATCCTGACCTATGTCTTGCCACTGGAAGATAATTCTGGAGGGGAGAATGGATCTTATGACTTTACACAACTCTTTCTCACTTAATCCCATTCACTTGCAAGTCATCCTTCAAGAAAAAAAGAGGAACATCAGTTCAAACCCCACTTCCTGCAGAAGGTTTTTTCTGGTCCCTTCCCTCCATTTCCTACACCTTAATTATCCTGTAATTATCTTTCACCTACACTCTTATGTGCATTGTTACTTGCGCATTTTCTTCTTTATTACAATGCTTATCTTCCAAGTGACTGGAACACGGAAAATAGTTAACTAATGCTTGTGGACCAACTGATCTAGAAGCAGTTAAGTGAAAGGGGCTCAGCTTCTAGGGGAAATATAGTAGTGATCCTTAGAGTGCTATTGTTCTAACAATCTATTAATGATTCTAAATTCTTCTGGTCTTAGGATAGTCCAGTAGACATTGCTTTCTGTTAGATAGATTATCTGCTGGTCAGTGATAACCAAGTTCCTGAGACAACAGTGAATGGACCACTAATCAGTTGTACTTCTGGACCATAAAATTAGCATATCAGTGACAGGTCTTTTCCTATAAATATGTCTTCTTGCTCCCTGTTCTTTGCGAAATCTTTTTGGAACTTAGCCCTGTTTCAATTGGTGTCAGAATTACAATAAACTTTGCCCCTTGACTTGGAGATGGGTTCAAGCCTACAAATTCTTTTGAGATACTTAGTGACACCAGTCTTGTGATCCCCAACCTCTTGTAGTCTTCTTTTGAACTTCAACATTAAGGATAAGTTAATGAATGGCAGATCCAAGAAAGAATTATTTAAAAATAAGTCAAGGTTGTCTAAAGGCAACAAAAGGGCCACCTAGAAAGAGAACTGACTTTGAAGTTAAAAGATAGCAACTCATGTCTTATTTCCAAAATAATCTATGTGGTCAATAGGTCAGTCAATTAAATCTCTTGGAACTTCCCAGAATCTCTGTATTAGAATTCCAGCTTCTTACTGAATAGAAATTTCTTCAACAATGTCTCTACCAAGTTGCCATAAAATCATATGATCATGGATTTAGGAATCCTTGGGGGGGGAGGGGTTGGGCTATATTTAATCCAACACTGTTTTAGGGGAAATAGCTAGGAAAATAGCTCAGAGAGCTGATGATTTTATTGGAATCAGGATTTGAGCTAAGACTTTCCCGACTCAAGGAGTAACATTATATTTACTCATTATGGCTCCTTACCTCATCTAATGTGATTTTTCATATGTAAAACAGGAACAATACTTGTATATCCTCTATCTCACAAGGCTGTTGTTAGGAGGAAGCACTTTACAAATCTTAAAATACTATGTAAATGTGAGTTATTTTATTATCTCGGTTATTTCTCCTTATAGGTAACTAGTATAGCATACTGATAGAGCACTGAACTTGGTGTCAGGAAAATTTGAGTTTGAATCATACTTCAGACACTATCCTGTTTGTAGTTCTATATTTGGTGCAATGAATTGCTCAGAGCCCGAGGGCTTAAATTCACCCCATTGCCCCCAGTAGAAGTATTTTTCAAATAGTCAGGTTCAGCTCTGGAAGTTAAAAGCTTCAGGCAAGAGAATTAAAAGCAGTCAGTCTGGGTGGTTTGCTGATACCTCAGGAACTGTCCACAAAAATCTTAACCTAAAATAAAAAAAAAATGCTTTAATACACTTGTTTTCCAAAGAACTAATTGTTGAGTCCCAAATAAACCCAATCCCAGGCAAAATTAACCCAAATTACACTCTGCATTTCTCTGGTGTTGCCATGGGAGTGCAGAGTGAGTGAGTGAGGGACTGTTAATTCCCACTTCCTAAGTTCCATCAGTATCTAGACCCAGGATAGACACTTACACTAGTTACTAGTGTAACTTTAGACTAGGGGAAGCTAGACGATGCAGTGGATAAAACACTAGGTCTGAAGTCAGGAAAACCTGAGTTCAAATCCAGATCCAGAAACTTACTAGCTGTGTCACTTTAACCTTTTTCCCTCAGTTTCCTCATCTGTAAAATTATCTGGAGAGCTTTTCCAGTATCTTGGCCAAGAAAACAGTACCTGGGGTCAAGAAAATTCTGAAATTACTGAACAACAAAATCCTAGGCAAGATATTTACTCCTTCTCTATCTCACGTTCTTCATCTACCAAAAGAAGTTGGAATTAACAGCTTCTAAGGACACTTCTAGCATTAAATTTATGTTTTAACAACCATCCTCCCCTATTAAATATCCTTCATGTTTATGTTAAAAACTCAAAATAATATTTCTAATATTTGAAAGCAGCTTTCTGGTGTCAGGTCCTGGAATCAGAGCCTCAAATACTTTCTAGTTGTGTGACTCTGGGCAATTCACTTCAAATTTTCCTTCCTCAGTTTACTCAACTGCAAAATGGTGCTAATAATTGAATCTATCTCCAAGAGTTATAAAGTAGATGTTTAATAAATGTTAGTTATTCTTATTAGGATTTGGTGTTGAGTGCTGGGGATGGGGGCCGGACTACCAATGGAAAGTATAATATTCCGATATGCATGTATATAGGAAATGCAAAAAAAAAAATTAAGCATGTTAATTAGTGGTTCCATTTTAGAAATAAAAGCTCTAGAAATGTATTGCTCAAGTTATTAGTGGTCAGCTTGCATCTAGAGGGGATATTCCATAAAAGCTTTCCTCCTCACTGATGAAATCACAAATCCTTTTCTTATTCCTTAAATTAAAAAGACAATTAGGAAAAATCTTATCCACCCTCAATAAGAGAACTGATGGACTTTGAGTGCCGATTGAAGCATTATCCCCTTTTATTCTTTTTCCCTCTAGAAATAGCTAATTCAGAAATTTGTTTTTCATGACATCAAATTTGTAGTGGATTTTGTATTTTTTTCTCAGTGGGTGAGAAGGAGTGAATAAAGGGAAAGAATATAGAATTTTTTATGAAAATTTTTTAAAGGAAAATAATTACTTTATTCACATCCCTATGCCACAGCATTTAAATTATCTAACTCTGGAGAAGTGATAGTAAGCCACATGTCTAAGATTGCCATTAGTAATTGAGTAGTATTTAAAAAAAAAAAGATTTGGGTAGAGCTGAGTATGAAGTGATTCTAAAAAGCAAAGTCATTTAGGAAAAGATAAAAAGAACAATTATATAAATCAGGTACAAAAGGAAGAATTGACACAGAGGAATTAGAAGGGGGAGAAGGACCAGTAATTCTGGCATCAGGAATGGGTAAAAAAGGAAGAATACATATATGTCTAAAATAAAATCTTAAAAATTCCGAAAGAAATATGAAAGTAAGAAGATAAGAAGGATGGAGAGGATAAGGAAGAGATTTTTAGAGGGAACCCTACTCACATCAGATTTGAGTTAAAGAACAATATATACATTTAGAAAGGAACAAAAGTCTTCTAAATTTATGAAGAAGGGGCTGCTAGGTGGCACAGTGGATAGAGCACCAGCACTGAAGTCAGGAGGACCTGAGTTCAAGTCTGGCCTCAGACATTTAACACTTCTTAACTGTATAACCCTGGGCATATTTATTTATTTATGTTTATTTATTTATTTAATATTATTTGTTTATATTTTTTATTTGCCTCAGCAAATAAATAAATTTATAAAGAAATGAGGATGAGGGAATAAGGTAAGGGAGGTATTATAGAGGGTGTATAGATTGTTGTTGTTGCATCAGGGAAGTGATGCCATGACAAGTAAGTGAATTAGATTTAAGTGAGGGAGAGCTGTACAAAGAAACAAAGTTCACTTTCTCCTGTGGAGCTATCTGGGTCAAGTGAAAAGATATAGATAAGAGCAACTGGAAATAGCCTTGGATGCAGTGGGAGACCTTGGCCTTTTTAAGCTGTCTTTAACAGGTCTCAGTTTGACTTAAGCAAGTCAAATTGCTGGTTAAAGTTAGGTAAGAAAAGAAGCCGAGAATGGCCTCTTTAACTAATCAAAAACAACAAAAACAAAAATAAAGAAAAAATCTAGGATGGGAAGACCCTCAGGATTTCTGGCCATTGGGGCCATTTAATAGAAGGAGAGTATTCTAGTATAGAATAACAGAATCTCTAAATCAAAAGCTAGGGGAAGGGAGACAAAATTTGTGGGTCTCTGTGGAGAAGGTCTGAATTTTGGGAAAGGATAACCCAATGGTAAATCTGGGGAGACTGATCCTAGAAATTTGAAAAGTGATTGGGAAACTAAAAAAGAGGTAGGGGCAGGAATTCGTCCAATAGCTAGGGCTGCATTAACCTGGAGGACACTCACCACAGGGTCAGATTAGGATGATGAGATCAATTGTAAACCAGGAGGTATGTGGGAGGGGGGAGAGCTGCTGCTCAGACCTACCAGAGACTTGCACACCCAGAGCTAGATCTCTGTTCAGAAGACAGAGATCTCAACTCCAGGAAAGAAGACAGAGATCTCAGCTCCAGAGAGGGCTCAGTTCCAAGGGAAGAAGGAAGAACAATTTCAGTTTCAGTGAAAAATGATCACTATCTCGACTCCAAGGGAAGGCAAAAAGTCTCAGTTATAGGGAAGGTAGAGAGGTTTCAGCTCCAAAAGAAGGCAGTGTGATCTTGACTCCAAGGGAAGGCAAAGTGATTTCAGCCCCATGAAAAACAAAGTGATCTCAACTCCATAGAAAGCAGAGAAGTATCAGTTCTAATATATATATATATATATATATATATATATATATATAGAAGGCTGTAAAAAAATCTCCTTAAGTCACATAGAAACAAGAGGGCAAGGGAGAAATGTTGGGGGAGAGGAAAAGGTAAGGATTGTTAGAAGGGGGTAGGTTAAGTGATAGGAGGGCAAGGATAGAATAGAAGCAGAGATAGAAGTGGATAGAAGTGAAGCAGAGAAGTCAAGAGGGATTGGAAATAAGAAATATATAGAAACATAAACTAAAGATCTGGAGAAGAATTTATTATATAAAAAAAGCAGGGCTAGTAATCATGATCTCAGACAGAATTAAAGCTAAAGTAGATTTAATCAAAAGAGAAAAATTGGGAAACTACACTATGTCAGCTATATTAATCAATATTGTTTTAGATTATTATAAGGTTGGTTGCTATGGTGTAGGAAATAATGAGTTGGTAGAGTTAGAAAAATATGGAAAAAGTTGGTCTTATGAAGAAAGGTGTTATCTGCCTTCAGAATAAAAAGACAAGCACAGTACAATCTTACATAGATGCATATCAATATATATATATGTGTATGATTATAGATATTTATGTACATGTATTTGCATGAATGTGTGTATATATGTACCTATATATGTGTGTATTTGTATGTGTATAGTGTGTATACCTATCCACATCTATTTATCTATTTTTGTATGCTTAATTGTAGCCTTCTTGGAATGGGTGGGAGATAGGGAGAAGAGAATAAAGTAAAAAGTGAGCAACAGAGAATAAAAGAAAATCTACAAGGGTGCTAGGAAAAGATGGACATCTCAGAATGCAATGTGTACTATTTATTATATAAACTTTTTTGAAATAGAAATTTATTGCTTTATATTTTGAATGCTCCCTTATATTCTGCTGTGCATATGTTAATTCCCCATCCCTCATTTTGTATTTAAGTAAGGAAGAAAGAAAGAGAGAAGAGGGAAGGAAGGAAGGAAGGAAAGGGAAGGAGGGAGGGAGTGAGGGAGGAAGGAAGAAAGGAAAAGAAAAATTGGAAAAAAAGACAATCTGTTATTTCACCTTCTTGTACCATAATACTTAAAGCATTTAACTTTGGAGAAGTGACAGATAACAATACTACTTCAGAAATCATGCTTATAAATGGCAGTCCCTTTAGATATATGCAGACTTTCCTCCATTCACATGCAAGTCAAGTAGGTGCTAAGTTACCAAAATGCAGAACTGCTTCGAAAATCCAAGTTTAACTGCAGTCCACAAATCCATGCGTTTCACTGGATTATTTAGCCTCTCCAGACAAAGAATTACTTTCCAACAGTATAATGAACCATGAGTAAAAATAGATATCATCAAGTAAATGGTAAGCCCTCCCACCAGCACTCTATCCCCATAATTGTACAATTTGGAAATAACAGTAGTAAACACAATCTGCTACATCCTTCTTACTCTTTTAATGGAGCTGATCATTCTTAGAAAAGCGTTTTCCATTCATAACTGCTAGTGATAAATCCAGTTCCAGGCCTAACTGTTGTTAGCACCTGTACGATCCTGAACAAGTCACTTGACCTTAATTTGTCCCATTTTATAGAACTGTTTTATAGAATTTAATTTTATAGAATTTAAAATTGGAGGCAGTTAGGTGATACAATGAGGAGTTGGATGGCACACTGGTAGTGTCAGACCTAGATTCATGAAGCGCTGAATTCAAATCTGGCCTCAGAAACTTTCTAGCTGTGTGACCCTGGGCTATTCACTTAAGCCTGTTTGTCTCAGTTTCTTCATCAGTAAAATGAGTTGAAAAGAAAATGGCAAACCACTCCAGTATCTTTGCCAAGAAAATCCCATATGGGGTTCTGAAGAGCTGCACATGATTGAAATGATTGAACAACAAGTTTGTGAGGTATATGCTTTACAACTTTTTTTTCAATTCAATAAACATTTATTAAACACCTACATGTATCAGGCACATGTACTAGATACCGTGCTAAGTGCTGGAGCCGAAAGAAAGAAAGAAAGAAAGAAAGAAAGAAAGAAAGAAAGAAAGAAAGAAAGAAAGAAATACAGTCCTTCCTTTCAAGGAGCTTACAGTTTAATGGGGGGAAACAACCCACAAAAAGAGAAACAACAAAAAAATAAACCGGAGAGCATCTGACTAGAGGCAAGGTGTTCCTGGAAAGTTCAGAGGCCTCTATAAAGGAAGATTTTGTGAGGACTTTTACTACTTTTCTCCTTGAACTCATCACTCCCCACTCCCCTTTTCTTCTGTATGGATCAGTAGATAGATAAGCTTTTTCTTTTTTTTTTTTTTTGTCAGATAGAATCAGGTTTGAATTTGCTTCAGGCATTAACTGTGCAATTCTGAGCAGATAGCACTTAATTTCTCAGGTTCACTTTTTGCATCAGTAAAATGGTACTATGATAAGACCTATTTTGTTGGAATGGAACCTGCGGATTCAGTTCCTATTGGAAATATTCCCTCTGTCAAGACAGGTTTACAACTCCTTCAATTAGAAGATTAAGATAACAGCTAGCTACATCAGAAATAGCTGATGTTTATATACCATTTTCAGTGTGCTAAGACACTGTGCTAAATATTTCACAATTATTTTCTCATTAAATTTTTGCAACAACCCTGGGAGGAAGATTCTATTATATTATCAGTCATATTTGACAGATGAGGGAACTGAGGCAAACAGAGGTTAAGTAACTTGTCCAGTGTCACACACCTACTAAGTGTTGGGGGCCACATTTAAGCTCAGGTCTTCCTGACTTCAGATCCAGTACTCCAACAGCAGAGAATAATTGTTTGTGGCCCTGAAGGATTATGTGACTTGTCCAGAATAAAAGAGTAGAAGTTAAAAGGAAGAATTGAATCCAGATGTTCCAGAAGATAACCAATAGATGCTAAACCTCCCCCTCTCCTACCTCAGGCCACCCAACTATCCAAATACAAACAGATTTCTAAAGAGCCAATAGTAATAGGCATCTAAGATCCTTTTTCCTCCATCTCAGACCCCATGGCCCAGTTCTTCCTAGGTGCCAGCTATTCTTTCTTAACTACATTCTACTGTGAAGTAACCCAGAGTCCCCCACTTACTCCAACCCTACACCTTTCAAAAGTACTGTCTTTTCTCCCTCAGATCTACAAGGTCTTACCATCTGCTCTGTTTGTTGCTTAGCTTTCTAAATTACTGGGCCTTTCCATTAGTGCTACAACTGAACCCTCCCACATAATTTATATCCCCTAATAAGAATATGAGCTTCTTCAGAGCAGAACTTTCTTATTTTTTGTATCCCCAAATCTTAGCACAGTGCTTGGCACTTAAATGAGCATTCAATAAATGTGTTATTTTTCCCAGAGTGGCCCATTCTCTATCAACTACTCTCCACATAGTCATTGGGAAGATCAAATGAACTAATTACTGTAAAATGCTTTCTAAACCTTAAAGTGCTAAGTAAATGGCAGTTATTACTATGACTTAAACATGTACTGCATTTTCGAAGATAAATCAGCCAAGATTTCCCTTTTGGCAACTTGAAGGATGAATAATACCACAAGTGGACTGGGGAGATAAGCCGGCTTGAGTGATCACTTCTCTGCTACCATGGTCATAGGACTGAGAATTCATTTGTCTGGAATATTTAAGGCCACTGTGTCCCATTTTAAGGATTGACATCTTAAGGATTTTATAGATAATTTTTAACTATCTGGAGAGTTGTTGCTATCATAAAGTCATCAACTGTAGAGCTGGGAGAAATCTCAAAAGATGTTTTTCCAATCTCAATAGAAACCATGGATTTCTGTCTATAACATACCATAATAATGAGAACTACATCAACAATAGCTAGTATTTACATTGTGCTTATTATGTCTCAGGCACTGTGCTGAGCACTTTATTTCATTTGATGCTCACAACAACTTTGGAAAGTAGGTGCTATTATTTCCATTTTATGGTTGAGGAAACTGAGGCAAATAGAATTTAAAATATTCATCTAGCTAGTAGGTTACTGAGGTGAATTTGAACTCAGGTCTTCCAGAATCTACACTGGACACTCTATCCACTGCACCACCTCATCATCTCTTCAAGGTGCTACATTGTGTTTTATATAAGCTCTAAAAATTTGGAAATTTTATAAGGAAGAATTCTAAGGAAGCTCCTTATAATTCCCAGACATTAATCAATGAAGTAATAAGCATTTAGTAGCTGTCAGGCAAAGACAAAAAAAAAAGGGAAATGTTCCTGACTTCAATGAGCTTCATTCTGTCAGGAGAGATATGTACAACATAAGCCAAAAAATAAAAAAAAATAAATAAAAAATTGGGCATCTTTATAACTCTAGGTTACAGAGTTGCTTAGAATACTGAGGAGCTAAGTCAATTGCCCAGAATCACACAGCCAATATATGTCAGGGGTAAAATCTGGACCCGGGTCTTCCTAAGTAATTCTCTGTCTCTGTCTGTTTTCTTTCATTGTCTGCTCTCTCTATATATATGTTTCTCTCTCTCTTTCTTCTTTCTCCTCTTTGTGTTCTCTTTGTATATCTTGGTCTCTCCATCTCTGTTTGTCTCATGACCTCTCTGGATTTGTCTCTGTTTTTATCTCTCTGTCTCTGTTTCCTTTCTTTTTTTAATCAGCTCTGAATCTCTTTCTGTCCTTTTCCTTTGCTTTCTTTATCTACTCTTTTGGTGTCTTAGTCTCTGTGACTTTCTCTGCCTCCACACTGCATCTTTCTCTCATATGTGAGGAAGTATCAGATTGTGGGAAAGTGGTTCAGAATCTGAAAAATTTACAAAAGCCAGGAATTTGGTTTCCCTTTGTGCATAGAATCCCAAGGCATGAAGATTCCCTTTGGTCCTTGGACAATGAGTGTAGAATGGACTTGGTTGAAGTTCACATCATTCCTAATAATGAAGACAAGATGGACTGGTTAAAGTTTGCATCAATACATATATGGGAAGATGGTGTGAAGTTATTTTCCAGCTCTATTGAGGCTAAAACAATGTGAAAGGCAACTGGTTTCAGTAGGAATGTATTAGATTAGAAATAGATAAGTATTTCCTGTCAATTAATGTCAGATGAAAGCAAGACTGTAGAATTTCCTAACCTAGCAATCTTCTAGGAAATGATCTCAAAGTCAGAAGGAAAGATAGAATGATCATTTTAGGCTCTTCTTTGTACGCATTGTTGGTGGAATTGTGAAATGATCCAATCATTTTGGAGAGCAACTTGGAACTATAAAACTGTGCATACCTTTTGATCCAGCAGTATATCTACTGCATCTATATCCCAAAGATATCATAAAAGAGGGAAAAGGACCCATATATGGAAACAATGTTTGTAGCAGTCTTTTTTTGTAGTGGCAAGGCAGTGGGAATTGAATGGATGCCCATGAGTTGGGGAAAGGCTGAATAAGTTATGGGATATGAATGTAATGGAATTTTATTGTTCTATAAAAAATTACAAATAGGCTTTATTTCAGAAAACTCTGGAAAGACTTAAATGAACTGATGCTAAATGAAGTGAAGTGGGGGTCTTAAAAAAAATCCTTTTGGAAAATACAAATACCTCTGAAAGATGTCGGTGAGAAAATTCTCTGTAATAAGATACTTAGAAGGAACATAAAAGCTTGTAGGATTACCAGTAAGGCAGTTTACTTACTAACAGGCATGTAAGTGTGTGTGACTCCCTCACCCAGGAGACCAGGTGACATTCAATAACAATGACAGTAGATTGGGCACACAGCAGACAATTGAAATCCAGCTTCAGAAGTTACTAGTTGTATGACCCACTTATCCGCAAGTCACTTGTCTCTGTTGCTCAGCTGTCCAAAGAACTGGAGAAGTGAAGTATAGCTTCTAGGGGAGACAGTAGTAGGGAGGTCCCCCTGATCTTGGGATGCTTCTGTTCTAACAATCTTTCAGTGATTCTAAAGTCTTCTGACTTTGGTATCTGTGATCCTGAGGTTCTCTTCCCCCCCCCCAAAGATAGCCCCCCTCCCCGCCCTCCCCCCCCTCCCGCCTGTCCCCAATCTTGGAGTGCTCTCTTGTTCTAACAATTTGTCTATCAAAGATTCTAAAGTCTTCTGGCTTCAGGATAGTCCTAGATCTGCTGGTCAGTGATAGCCAAATTCCTGAGACCACTCCTTGGTTCTACTTTTGGACCATAAAATTAGCATATCAATGACATGAAGAACTGGAAAAATATGTCTTCTTGCTCCAAGTTCTTTGCTAAATTCTTTTGGAACTTAGCCCACTTCAACTGGCATTACAATTACAATAAACTTTGCCCCTTGACTTGGAGATGGGTTCAAGCCAGCAAGTCTCTTTTGAGACACCTCACCATACCAGTCTGTGACCCCACTCTTGTATTTTTTGCCAAGAAAACCCCTAAACGGGGTCACAAAGAGTTAGACATGACTAAAATGACTAAGCAACAACAAAATGTAGAATTCTATGGAGATGGTCACTTAATTAATTTCCTTCTTGTTAATATGGTCTTTGGAGATTTTCCAGTATTGTAAATACTTGCAGCATATGATGAGAGAACATAACTATAAGAATGGGAATGGCACCATGATTTCTAGTTTCCTGTTCAATTCAGAAATTTCTTATCATATGGGTCCCTTCTAAATGATTCTTTGGAATAGTCTTGGGAAATGTCTCAAGCTTTTTAGAGTGGTTTAGCTTTTCAAACTCTATTAAAAATAAATATAATTTTGAATACATAAAAAAAAACCCTACACCCAGGATTGTTATGAGAATCAACTGAGGTAATATTTACAAAGAGTTTAACAAATCTTAAAACTTTATATAAATGCTAATTATTGTTAATGTCATTGTCATCATCATCATCATTTTAATTATTATTAGGTCCCAGATCTCAAAATGCTTACATTCTAAGCAGACATAAAACTAACATTTGAAACCATTAGAAAAACAATATCTTATGATAGTCACATTAAACCATGATAAGAAATCAAATTAAGACTTTAGTGAAAATCAAGATTTCTTCTAAATAAATGTTTTCTATGCTAACAATATAAAAATGATATATCTTCTGAGTATAAATTTAGTCTTAATGTCTTAAAAATAATCGTCCATTATTTATGAATCTCTCATTCACTTTTAGATACTTTTTTTAGTTAAATTTTTCTTTAAGACTTCTACCAGGGGATCATAGAATCTGTAATCATAGAATTTCTAACACCTTAGTGGTAGCATTTTAGCTGCTGTCTCAGCCCCAATAATCCTGTCATAGACTTTCTCTCTCATGGATTTCATTAGAACAAAAGGGCCTTTTAACTTTTTCCATTCATACCTTAATCCAATTATAGGGACTTTTCTGACATTGTCCAAATGTATGTAAAATCTCTGAGATTATCCAGTTTTCCTGCTCTGCACAATTCTGTTTTTTTCTTACTTTCCCTTCTCTATTTGAACCCTCACCTCACTCTGCTGGGGTTGTCACTCTCCCCTAAAAGAGGTGGCTCCCTCTCCTCTCAGAGGGTATGTTACCTTCACTTACATAATTGCTCAAATACATGCCCTTGCTTTATTTGGAGATGGTTTGAATCTGAATTCTTTCAGAGATGACACTGCAACTTATGTACATATTTGATGTACCCCAACATTAGGAGATAGTACAGTTTTTTGGACTACTCCAGTATTTACTAGCTCACTTTTGGGGGTACCAATCTATTTCTTTAGCATTCATTTCCCCAAGCTTCATTTATCATTGATCTGAGAAGTCTGATCCTTTCTTTATCCTGAAGCATCATAGACTTAAAATACTCAGGTTCATAACTGCCTGTCAAAGTGAGGTTTCCTCTAATTGGGTTCATCTAAACTTTTAACAATCTACTTGGAGAAAATTTAATTGATAATTAAGAGCAATCCAGATCATTACCCCATGAGACTTTTAAAAAATACATGAAAAGCTGATGACTCTTAACCTGAATTTTTTTTAAAAAAGGAAAAGATTTTTTTTTTCCTAAAGAAAGGTACACAATTAGGTAGAAAGGAAATCTTGATTGCCTAAATCAAAGCTTACTGTGTTACAGAGATGAATGAAATCTGTTACATGAAGGCTTCTTTTCATGTCTAAATTAGTTTTTAAAACACCAATTTTGGTCACCCAAACTGTAGAACTAGCACTGCATGCTGATGAGAATTTTCAAACCAAGCAAAACTGGACTGCAAAACCCAAGGGGCATATGTTGGTGCTGGAAGGCAACCCTCTTCTGCCCTGATCTCAGAAAGTGAGTTGTTTCTCAATATCAACAGTGGACATTCATTGTAGGGCCACAGGCTACAGAGCAGAACAAGTCAATTCAGAGCATAGAGAATAACTCATGTTTTCAATGTGTTTACAATCAAATTAATATACTACTCACATTTTAATCTTCCTGGGTTGTTCTAGAATCTAGACTGCTGTTCAGAAGGCATCACCAAACAAAACCATGTGTCCAATACTAATTGGATGCTTTTTGCAGATAATATTATCAAAGGTTCAATCGATTTCTAATGATCAAATGATGATGAAGATAGCTGTCTGGATTAAATCAAACTAGCCAATTAGATATTTATAACACATTCTCTCTCTCTCTCTCTCACTCTCTTAATACTTCCTATCCATACCCAGAGAAGAAACTGATTGTATCTGATTATAGGTTGAAACTCTCTCTCTCTCTCTCTCTCTCTCTCTCTCTCTCTCTCTCTCTCTCTCTCTCTCTCTCTCTCCTCGCTTTACTCCGTCTCTGTTCTTCCCTCCCTCTCCCCCTTTCTCTCTCTTCCTTCCTCCCTCCTCCCCACCTCTGTTCCTCTCTCCCTATCCCCTTCCCTCTCTCTTCCCCTCCCTTTCTCTCTTTCCCTCTCCCCCTTATATGATATATTCTTATCAGCAGCCAGGTAGTAAAGACTAGGCCTGCAATCAGGAAGAATCCTCTTGCTGAGTTCAAATCTGACCTCAGACACTTACTAGATGTGTGACCTGGTAAAGTCACATAACCCTGTTTCCATCAGTTCTTTTCTGTAAAATGAGATAGAGAAGGAATTGGTAAGCCAGTACAATATCTTTGCCAAGGAAACACCAACCCTATAGGTAATAAAGAGTTATACATCATTGAATAGAAATATACTCATATTTTTATACATCATATAGAGTATACAAGTAAGTATAATATATTCTCTCAAGATGATTAACTATCTTTCCCAAATTCAAATCATCTACAATATACTCTCTCAATAAAATACATTAATACTTAAGACCATTAACAAAAAACAATGTCAGATGAGGCATAATATTGCATAGTACAGAATTCAAAGAATCATTATAAAGTAGAGTAATTGGACAAGGTTTTATGGAAAAAATTTTCCTGAGGATTTTTTAAAATCTTTGCTTAGAATCTGGAAGTTACTTTTAATTTTTCCTTCTCCTTCATCTCTCATATGCAATTAGTTGTTGAATAGTTGATTTGATTATTATATAAAGTATCTCTTCTACTTGTCTTCATCCTTGACAGCTACCCTCTTAATTCTAGGTGATCAGTTATCTCTTTCTTAGAATATAATAATACTCTTTTAACTGCTCTCCCTGACTTGTATTGATGAACTTCTTTAAATTTAACTAGATTGGACCTTGGGTAATAAACACATAGAAACATAACAAGCATATGATCAGATTCAGTTTTGAAAACGTTCCAACATGCTAAGTCCAATTTAGGAATGGTATCGCATTGTCATATCCCTGAAAATTCAATCTCACCTCTAATCTATGATGAGACATTGAAGTAGGACTTCAGTGAAGTAGGGCATTATATTTATCTTTATTGAATTAATTTTTTTGGATTTTGCCCAACATATTACTTTATTTTAAACCCTTTGGATTCTGATTTTTGTCATCTACTATGCTAGCTATCTTTCTCAAATTCAAATCATCTATAAGTATGATATACACACTTTTTATGTAGAACATATTTTGTATTACTAATGCACTGAAAAGCTCATTTTAAGTTGATATTAGCTATTATTTGTGTCACTCAATCAGTCTTGAATCCAAAAAACTCTGCTGTCTTCAATCTCACACATGTTGTTCTTTTTTTGTGGACCTCAGGTAGTAATTTGTCCAGATCTCATGACCTAGATTCATTCAAGCATAAATGTACTCTCTTACCAAATCCTCCTTTACATGAGGTTTGATACCTTGTTGACCATTTTTGTTTGTATCTTTTCATATGCCAAATTCTTTATGGAAGATGGAAAAAAAGATAAAAGCAACGTAAAAGTGAAGTTGGTCTGCTCTCTTTCTGTCATCCATTCTCATTATCCCATACACTGATCCTTAGTACACTGATCCTTATGCCTTCTTTGATCTTTGTTTATTTCTCAAAATAAGAATTGGTGTAGGACCTGTGACTTCATTGATATAGAAGTACAGCTAGTGGATAGAGTATTGGATCAAATGTCAGAAAGACCCAAGTTCAAATCTGTGTTCAGACATTTAACTAGCTATGTGAACCTGAGAAACTCACTTCATCTCTGTTTGCCTTAGTTTCCTCATTTATAAAGTGTGGTAATAAAACTTACTGAGTTGCAGGGTGGAGCCAAGATGGGGAGTAAAGCCAGGAACTGCCTGAGCTCTCCCAGTTTCCCTCAAAAGGCATATGAAACTAAGCCTCTGAACAGAATATGATAGAATGAAACCACTCTCCAGCTCAAAAAAAATTGGAAAAACTTCAAGAAAGATTAATTTCACTGGTGTGAAAAAGGTGTTCATCCCAGCTCAAACAGACTTTGGGAAAGCTGTGAGAGGGTATTATTAATCACATTAAATCAACAACTGAGAGCCTTGATCCTGACTCAGTAGAGGAGCAGATCAGTAGGGCAGCCTCCAGTTGCATGTCAGAAGGCAAACTCTGGGAAAACAGTCTATTTCCTGAAAAGGGCAGGCACAGATACTCCCTACAAACACAAAGGGCCCCTCTGCTCAAGCCAAGGCTAAGAGTTGCATGAAAAGCTTGGGACAGCACCTCATCTACCCCAAGAATAGAGCTCAACCAAAAACAAAACAAAAAAAACCCAAAAAAATATTGGCCATAGTGATTTACTATGGTGCTAGGGTAGACATACACAGAAGAAATCTCAAAGAGTGATATAATTTGGTCTGAAGCCCAAAGACGCTTCTTGAAAGTGCTTATAAAAGATTTTAAAAAACAAATAAGAGAGGTAAAAGAAAAAATGAGAAAAGAAAAAAGAGGTATGCAAGAGAGAGTCAATAGTTTGGAAAAGAAAGGTAATTATTTTAAAAAATACAATTACCAAATGCAAAAAAAAAATCCACTGAAGAAAACACCTTCAAAATTAGAATAAACCAAGTGGAAAAAGAGATAGAAAAGCTAACTATAAAAAGTCACACATTAAAAACCAAAATGGGGTAAATGGAAACTAACAGCTCTATGAGACATGAAGAATCAGTTGAAAAACTTAAAAAAAAAATGAAAAAAATGGAAGAAAATGTGAAATACCTCATTAGAAAAACAGCTGACCTGGAAATTAGATCCAAAAACTTAAAAAAAAAATGAAAAAAATGGAAGAAAATGTGAAATACCTCATTAGAAAAACAGCTGACCTGGAAATTAGATCCAAAAGAGACAATTTAATAATTATTGATATACCTGAAGACCATGACCAAAAAAAAAAAAAAGAGCCTGGATAACATTCTTCAAGAGATCATCAAGGAAAACTACCCCAATATTCTAGAAACAGAGGGGGAAGTGCTCATTAAAAGAATCTATTGTTTACCTTTGGAAAGAAATCCCATAAGGAAAATATCAAGAAACATTGCTGCAAACTCCAAAAGTACAAACTCATAGGGATGTAAACAATTTAACCTTTAAATTATATATATATATATTATATATATATAATATATATATATATAATTTAAAGGTTAAATTGTTTACATCCCTAGATGGAAAAATGATATCTATATTTTTTTATTAAAGCTTTTTATTTTCAAAACATAGACATGGATGATTTTTCAACATTGGCCCTTATAAAATCTTGTGTTCCAAATTTTCCCCTCCTTCTCCCCAGCCCCTCCCCTAGATGGCAACTAATCCCAAATATGTTAAACATATTATAATATATGTTAAATACAATATATGTATACATACTTATACAATAATCTTGCTGCACAAGGAAAATCAGATTAAAAGGAAAAAATGAAAAAGAAAATAAAATGCAAGCAAGCAACAACAAAAAGAGTGAAATCTACATTCAGTTCCTACAGCCCTCTCTCTGGGTGTCAATGGCTCCCTTCATCACAAGATTATTGGAACTGGCCTCAATCATCTCATTGGAAAGAGTCATGTTCATCAGAATTGATCATTGTATAATCTTGTTGTTGCCATGCACAACGATCTCCTGATTCTGTTAATTTCATGCATCAGTTCATGTAAGTCTCTCTAGAAAAGCCTCTCTAAAATCATCTGGCTGATCGTTTCTTATAGAACAATAATATTAATATACCATAACTTATTCAGCCATTCTTCAAATGATGGGCATCCACTCAGTTTCCAGGTTCTAGTCACTACAAAAAGGACTGCCATAAACATTTTTGCACTTGTGGGTCCCTTTCCCTCCTTTAAGATCTCTTTGGGATATAACCTAGAGATATATGTAACTCTTGAGAACTATATCTATTACGGGGGCAGACATAAGGACAGAAGATGTGGTTGTGAATGGACTCTGATGTGATGACATCAAAGAAAAAGGCATCAAAGAGTGGGAAAAAGTCTGTACTGGAAAAAGAGGAAAGGGGAGAAATAATGGGATAAATTAATCACATGAAGAGGCACAAAAAAGACCTAAGACCTATTACAATTCAGGGAAAGAAGGGAGGAACATGATCATTAACTAAAGCTTGACCTCATCAATTTTAGCTCTAAGAGGGAATAACTTACTCATTCAGTTGCGTATAGAAATTTATCTAACCCTCTAAAGAAGAAGGAGGAGAAAGAGGAAAGAAAAGGGAGGGTAGAAACACTAAGAAAAAAAGTAGGAATAACATTTCTGATCTCAGATAAAGCAAAAGTTAAAATAGATATAATTAAAAGAGAAAAGGAGGAAAGTACATCCTGATAAAGGGTACCATAAACAATGAAGAAGTAATGATGTTAAATGTATATGCACCAAGTGGTAGAGCATACAAATTCCTAGAGAATATATTAAGCCAATTACAGGAAGAAATAGACAGCAAAACTATATTAGTGGGGGATCTCAACCTTCACCTTGCAGAATCAGAAAAATCTAACTACAAAATATACAAGAAAGAAACTAGGGAGGTTAATAGGATCTTAGAAAATTTAGATATGATAGACCTTTGGAGAAAAATGAATAGAGGAAAAAAGGAATATACTTTTTTTCTTGGTAGTTCAGGGCACCTAGACAAAAATTGACTATGTGTTAGAGCATAAAAACCTCACAGTCAAATGTAGAAAAGCAGAAATAGTAAATGTTTCCTTTTCAGAACAAAATGCAATAAAAGTTGTATTAAATAAAGGGCCAGGAAAAGAGAGACTAAAAACCAATTGGACATTAAACAATCCAATTCTAAAAACTGAGTAAGTTAAACAACAAATCACAGAAATAATCCATGATTTCATCCAAAAGAATGACAATAATGAGACAACATACCAAAATTTATGGGATGCAGTCAAAGCAGTTCTTAGGGGAAATTTTATTTCTCTAAATAGGCATATGAATAAAATAGACAAAAAGGAAATCAAAGAATTGGGCATGAAACTAAAAAAACTGGAAAAAGAACAAATTAACCCCCCCCAATTAAATACCAAATTAGAAATTTTGAAACTCAAAGAAAATAGTAATAAAATTGAAACTAAGAAAACTATTGAACTAATTAATAAAACTAAGAGTTGGTTTTATTAAAAAAAAAAAACCCACAGAATAGATAAACCTTTGATTAATTTGATTAGAAAAAGGAAAGAAAAAAACAAAATCATCAGCATCGAAAATGAAAAGCGTGAACTCACCACGAATGAAAAAGAAATTAAAGTAATAAGTCAAGCTGTTGTGCCCAACTGTGTGGCAGCAAATCTGACAATCTAACTGAAATGGATGAATATTTACAAAAATATAAATTGCCCAGATTAATAGAGGAAAAAACTTACTTCCCAGAGCATCAAATGAGATGATTGTAAAATGTTTAATACTTGGCACATAAAAAGTGCTTGTAAATATTAACTATTATTGTTATAGAGGAGTACCAGAAAAAAAAAAACTCATTTATCTATGAAGTTCAATGTTTTCACTGCAACTTAGAGTCTTTGAGAATTACCTAAGGCACTGACAGGTTAAATGATTTGTCTCATACACAGTATTTAGTAGAGACAGTACTTGAATTTATATTTTGTTGCTTCTAAAATCAGCTCTTTAATACACTAAGCCATCAAAAAAAATACTTTTTGATTGTATTGAGCATGTATCTCCACTGTAATTCCTTCTGAGCTTTAACAGTTTTGATATTTTTTCAGTGGACTTTCCACTCATAACTATTCTCTGCTATCTGCTCTTGTTTCCTTTCCTGTTTGGTAAGTCTTTTTTTTTTTTTAATCTAAGTTGTTTTTTGAGTTTCTTATTTATTCACATTCTTATATATTTAGAATCTTCTTTGTCTTTTCTTGCTATTAGAATTTGTGTTTATATAAGGGTAGGAACTGGTCTCACTTTTATATTTGTAATCTAACAGTACAGTACCTGTATTGGATAAATACTTGATTGGTTGGTTTATTAAAAAGTCTTTGGAAACTATTACAGCTCAGATCCATACTTTGTGAAGGAAACATATCTCCCTATTGTTTTGTATATACACATCAATACTTATTTAAAAAGTCACCAAGCACTATTACTTATATCTCTTGTTCCTCTGAGAAAGCTTGGATGATTTTATTACCTGGTGGCCCCTATTCTTTCTTTGTGCTCTTTGTAGCATTCCTTGAAGCAAGAGAAACTGTTTTCTTCACAAAGGACCCAGAGTCATTTTTCATCCAAAAGATTTCAAATCTATTATATAGTTCTATAAAGTTCATATTTTTATCCCTTCCTCCTTTGTATTTTTTCTCCTTTCCAACTTCCTCACATAGATTAGCACTCCTTTCTGCCTCTTTGGATTCTTTTATTTTGATTTTACTCTATTTCAAGTCCTTTTTTTACCCTGTTGAAGAATCTTCATTCACTATGATTACCTGAAGAGCAGAACATTTCCAAAATTTTCATCTTCTCTAGAAGAAAAGTCAACCTACATTTTCCCCCATTTTAATTGTTTTTGGAAGTGACAGAAACACAAACATAGATTGCCCTTGGCCTACATGCTTGCTGAAACAGAGATACTCAATTCTCTGTCACTCTGGATATTGCTGCTAACTCTCTTGGCTAATTGCCATGGAAACCTGCCTGTTTTCTAACTGTGTTCACTGTATTTAGTTCTGTCACTGGGGGCTTCTATGCAAAACTTTGTTTACAATAGGCTACCCTGCCTTTCCTGAAGCTCTCCCCAACCTTTTTGGGGGGTATCCTATTTCTTCCTTAGGTATCTTTGCTCTATCATAGAAAGATGTCTGAATGTAAACAATAGTTGCTCTTATTTATTATCTAGAACAAGGTCTAATGTAGGAATCAAACAATCAATCCTAAAATTTTTCTCTTTTATGCTTCTTCCTGTCTCTTTCCTTCTCACTGCAAATATGATTTCACACATTATCAAATCTCTTCACTATTTTAACATTTTCTGTTGAAACTATCTTCCTTCTTGAAGACCTCAATTGAATACAACTCCTTCTAAGAAATGTTATAGGAACCCCAAGCTTGAAGTCACTCTTTAACCTCTAGCAGCTTTAACCACTAGTATCACACTCTTTGGCCTCTCTTTCACATTTAATCATATCATAATTTGCATCAATTTTTATCATACTACCCTCCTTTACCCCTATGTGAAAATTTTCCTCTTGGTCATATCTTTTTTACCTCCCAATATGTTGCCAGGAATGATTGCAAAACATCCTAGAACTTGACATTTTTACTCAAATTTTACTCTAGCCGAAGAACAACCATGAGACTTTGCAAATGGATTGTGTGTATGTGTAGGGAAGGGGAACTAAATGACTAAATCCCTGAAAGATGGGAATTGGGGTGGGGAGCAGAGAAGGAAAGAAGGAGGAGATAGGAAGTAAATAAATTGAACTCTCCCTTTCCAGTATTGATAATTTTGAATTCACCTGGAGAAAAACTGATTTTATTTTTCTTTTACTAATAGCCTTATAAATTCAATTACAGGTAGATAATCTTCAAATCGAAGCTGGGGCTTTCCTATTTTTGAATATATAAATGAAACTAGAATCTTGTAATCATATGTTATAATCATGATGCCAAAGACTTGGAGCTAAATCTTTCATAATCTCAGATAGAGAAGCAAAACGATACAGAAAGGAATATACCGAGATGGCTAAATCCTTCTTTAGACAACATAATAGATGAAGTAAATGTGGTCTGTGAAACTTCTTACTCTTTCCACTCCTAAGAATAGGGGCAGATGAAGAGTGACCAGACAGCTAACAACATAATGATACTTAGTAGTTTCTACTATAAGCTTTTTTGAGAACAGAAAACTACACCATTTAAAAATAATTGTATAGACAGTGCCTATCTAATACAATACCTTTTACCTTCTAGGTATTTGATAAATATTTGCTAAATGGAATTTAATGGAAGGTAGGCTGAAATTTAGATACAGAAAAAATTGGGTAGAAAACACTGGTTTGAGAAAATATAAGCAACAAAAATCATGAAGCAAAAATGATGAGCACTTGGACAAGAGAATGTAAAGATAACCTGACAGGAGCTTATTAGGATTTGTGTGGGAGAGTGGTAGGAAATAGGTTCACATAGGTAAGGAACCAGTGACTTATTGGAGGCAATTGTAATTAATATAATAGTAGTTTAGGGAAGTTCAGAAAAAGGGTGACAATGGCACAAAGAGACAGCTTTTAAACAAGTTTTATTTTTACTCACAAGAATGACAGTTAGCAGAGATAAATAGTCTCAGTATGAGGCCTCCATATTTTTAGTGAACAGCACCCAATTAAAATGGAAGTATCTACAATATAGTTGAAGGCCCATAGTGTTTCTGGGCTCAAACTTATAAGAGAGTTTTAGACAAAGGTCTAGCATGACATCAGTGGGAGACTGTTTCTTATCTATAGGATCAGCAAAGTCAGAGAGTATTTTCTTAATTGCCTCATAAAATGTGAGGGGATATGAGGAACTTAATTCTAAAGAAACTATTCCAATAAAAAGTTGAAAAGGAGATTTATTGCCAAGTTTGAGTTTATTGGCCTGGACATTGATGGATCCTGGCAAGTGATATGTATTGGGACCATATCAAGCAAACCAACTTTCTTTGGTTGACAATAATTGTTCTTGTCTGTTCTTTATTTTTGAAGAGAACCATGACACCAGGAAGATGATGCCATAATTTACAATTGAATTGGATTTAAGTGAGGGTGAGCTGTACAGTCACCAAACTCACTTTCTCTTCCAGAGCCATCTGGATCCACTGGTAAGATATAGAAATGAAAGGGCAACCTCATCACCCTCCAACTTTCCCTCCTCCAATGTGTAGCATTTTGATAAAGCTAAAATGTAGTTCATATTGGGAAGATTTAACTATGCTTCATGGAAGAATAGTCAAAATAGACCATAAAATTATACAAGTCATAGAATTATAAAACCTTGAAGTTAGAAGGGATCTCAAGGATCATCTATTCTAAACTGATCTGAACAGAATTCTCTTGACAACTTAATCAGCAAAGGATCAACTTGATGACCCCCATGGTGAAAGGGAGTATACCACCTTCTAAGGTAACATAGCACTTTTGGTCAGTTTTATATATTAGCAAATTCATGATTACAATTTCATCACCAGGTGTTATTATCTTTTTTTTTTAATATGACTTGTTTCATTTTGCTTAAAACCTTATCCAATAACCCATAAGTTTAAGGGAAAAAAAAGTAGTGAGCTATAAAATACAACTAAAAAACCGAACAAAACAGAAAATACACTATATTGCACATACCAGGAGATAAAAAAATCAATTAGTAGCCTTATTAAGCAAGCTAATGTGAATAAATTCGAGAATATACATTATCTAAAGAAATAGTTAAACAATATTCATCTGTTTTTGTTTTGTGCTATTGGTGGTCAGTCTAAACAAGCAAATGAAGTCATTGATGATATTCATTCATTATTCAAATATTCAACAAACATTTGCTAAGTGTTTATTGTTTGCAAGTACTACACCAGGCACTGAAAGATACACAAAGTTTAACCAAGAAGTAATCTTTCCCTTATTTCCCTTTCCCTTACAGTTTATATTCTAATATATAGTTAGACCAGAGAAATTCATAGATATTGTGGAAATACTTGTTGGGTGACATCATTACTGTGTTATTATTGCTGAAATGAAATGAAAAACACATAAGTGAAAGAGCTAACAGAAGATGATGTGTCAGGCTGGGTCAGATCTTGACTAGATAGGCCAGAAAACTTCCCACAGCATCTAGTTCCTAAGAAGTTTCCTGGTGTGAGAAGAAATTACTTCTCTCTACTTCAATAAAGACAAAAGCAGTACACCTGGAAAAATCTTTTCATGTCATTTAATTCTATCTTTTTATTTTGCTGATGCAGAAACTGGGACATATTAAAGTTAAGTGACTTGCCCAGGATCATCCAGAGAATCAAAGGAAGATCTGAGACACGGCTTTGTTTTTCCTATAATATTATTTGGAAACCTGAGAAACTGGGCATATGGCCCAATAGGCCATGAAATATCAAGTTAAACTTAGTTACTCATGTTATTCATATGACATATGTCATCCCTATTGTCTGAATTCAGGTTATACTGGACCCAACTACAGATTTACTTCATTATGTGTTCACTCTGAATTTATTTCTGTCCTGGTCTGCTTTATGGGTATACATGGTGCAATTTAAAGAAACTCCAAGCTACCCATTACTAAAAATATCTCATCATTCATTCTACTTTAGGTTACAAAATTCTGTTTAAGTATCACTCCTTAAAAAATAACAGATTTATAACTAGTAGTTACATTACAAATTGTTTGGTGCAACTCTCATTTTCTGATACCAAAGCAGTAAGTGCTTAGATCATGTTCACATTAGTATTAAGTGACAGAACCAGTTTTTGAAACTTGGCCCTTCAACTCTGCATTTGGTGTTCTTTCCTCAGAATTTCACTGCTTCTAACTTACACATTTTTGTTTATTATAACCTGGCATTGAATAGACATAGTAGACCCTGGAGTCAGGAGACCTTGGGTTCAAATCCCACCTTAGACATATCCTGATTATTTAACCCTGATTAAGTGAGTTAATTTCTCAGTGACCTAGGCAATTCTCTAAGATTATAATTTAGAGTATAGGTATCGATTTGAACTGGTAGAGGAAGTTCCTAATTGGTGGTTTCCTATTTCTATAACATTTTTTCTTGCTTCTTTTTTTCCTTCAACATGGATAATTTGGAAATATACTTTTTCATACCTTTGTATGTATAATAAGTATCGTATTTCTTGCCGTCTTAATGAGTAAGAGAGGGGCAGAAGAAAGGGAACAGTTTGGAAGTGAAAATAAAATAAAAAATAAAATAAATGAAGGAGAAACAGAGAATAAAACACTTAACAAAGGCAGAATCCTGAATCGTTAGGACAGATGAGTTTTCATAGAACAGAGAGATGAATCTTTTTCATCCCCAGTAGGGGGCCTTGGGTAGCCAGCATAGTCCTTGGCAGGGTACAAGGAAAGGAGGGGAAAGTAGAGAACTGCAGGGAGTAAGGGTGTACTAAAAAAGAAGGGGGTGGGGGAGAAAGGCAGAGCCAGATGTCATCTATTTAACAGCTTTGTCTGGAGCTGTCTGCATTTATATGTACCTACAGAGAAAGAACTGGGGGTTATTATATACAAAAAGAAGGTCAAAGTTTACTTGAAGGAGGGCATTCTGCAGTACACAGAATGAACTGGCAAGAGAATAGCACTGCATCCTGTGGGAAAGATGTCTTTTTTAGAATTTGTTGTGCTATTAATTAGTTGCTGCTAGGACTGGCATCGAGTTCATTTTGGTTCAGGGGAAAGGAATGTACACATGGGTGGCTTGTTCTTTTAAAATATCTGTTTACAATGCTTGCGATTTGCAAGGACATCATGCAAGATGGAGCTCCCAAAGTGAGATCCAAGGGGGATGGAGTTGTTGGGCTGTAAATTTGCTCAGCACAGTCCAGTGCCTGGCCAGGTGCCGATTGACGTCAGGTACTATGTTTGACTTCACCAGGAGCCTGGCTGGTGTACGGAGAGTGGGAACAGCCCCAGAATGTTACTTAGAATTCGGTCAGAGTAGTGTTCCCTGAGCAAAGCCTATTTCTCCTCTTCCTCTGCATCCCACAGAGATGATCTGAGCCTGGAGTCTGCTTTGATGTCAGTGAGAACTTGGCAACCTAAACAGTTTCATGGGGTGCCGAATAAGACAAAAAAGAAGTTAAGGGTAGTAGAGGGGGAGAGCCCCTGCCAACTGTGGATACTGCTAAAATGTAACTGAAACACACACACACACACACACACACACACACACACACACTCCTTAGAGACACAATATACATCACACACATGCACATTTTTGCTGGAGTGAATCCAGATCACTCTAATGGTCTCAATTCTTTTTGTAACTCCCAAATGGATAAGATTCCACCATAAGATTTAGAAGAATACAGAGTTGGAGATGAATAAATTCATCTTACTAAAGAAAAGAAAATAATTTTCTCTCTGATAGGTTGTATGGTGGCAGAGCAGGGATGAGAGATGTTGTAAACCCATTAGGAATGCATTGCTTGCCTTCATTCCTGTTTAATATTTCTTAAAGCTATAAAATTGTATTATGTTAATGTAATGTACAGGCCAAGTGATAAAGGCAGCTAATGTGATTACCACTCGCTGTGCTCTAAACCATTCAGTAAAGCTGCAGACAGATTGCTATTCAGCTTGGCTTTTCATGACCGAGAGAAATGAACGTATTTCAGACATGATTGTGAGCAGTCAACAGATACACCTCAGGTTCCAGGGAAAAGGGCCCATGTCTATGCCATGCCCTCTGCCATATCCACACAGCAAGCAATCACTAAACTACAGAACTGACTCTAAATCTTCAACTTGACAAAAAAAAATGTGTATTGGAATTAGAAAAAGTACTGGATTTGGAATAAGACCTGAATAGAAATCCTGCCTCAGATACTTTTTACCTCAGTGACTCAGGGCAATACATTAATTTTTTTTGAATCTCAGTTTCCTCATTTATATAATGGAAATTATAATGGTACCTTCCTCAGTATTATAAGAATCAAAAGAGGTAAAATGTTCTTTGCAAACCTTGTTGTTGTTGTTTCAGTTTTTTTCAGACTTGTCTGATCCATCATGACACTTTGTGGGGTTTTCTTGGTAGAAATATTGGAGTGGTTTGCCATTCCTTCCCCAGCTCATTTTTACAGATGAGGAAACTGAGGCAAACAAGCTAAGATGATTTGTCCAGAGTCACATAGCTAGTAAGTATCTGAGGTCCAATTTGAATTCAGGGAGATGAATCTTCCTGACTCCAGCTCCAACATTCTATCAATTGCCACCTAGCTGATCTTGCAAATATTAAAACGCTATATAAATGTGAGTTATTATTATTATCTTTTAATATATTTCCCTTGAGACCCAACTTCTAAAAGATATTGTCACGCCTATCATGTAGTACTTGGTTTAGTCAAAGAACTAGCAGGCTGAAGTAAAGAAGTGAACTTTTCTTTCTTCTTAGAGAAGGAATTGCTGCGTAATGATAAGTAGATTATATAGACCATTCTCATGAAGTATGATATTATAGAAAGTCAGGTGAATTTGGAATTGGAAGACTGAGACTCAAATTTAAGTCTGTTTCCTGTTATCTAAGTAAGTCACTTTTTATTTCTGAAACTCATTTTCCTCATCTACAAAATGAAGGATTAGAATAAATGATCTCCAATATACCCTTCAGCTCCTACCTTAGGCTCTTATGTTCATAAAGCTAAACATCTCAAAAGTCCCCTTTTATGTCACTCACCCATACCCTCCATCCCTATCAAAAGATTGATAGCCAAATTAGAAGGTGGTCAAGACATAATGGGGAAGAACATGCATTCAGTGGTTATCTCTTTCATCATCATCTATCAAAATACATGTATTGTATGCATAATATTATATGTATAATATATAAAGAATATTTGTGCTAGATTCTGAGGCTAAAAAGAAGTCTAAAATATAATTCTTACTGTTGGTTGAGGGTAAGTAGAAGGGAGGAATTTTGTAAACAGAAAGGAGCAATATATTGAGCAAAAATATGGGATAGGAGGATTTAGGGGAGAATGAGTCTGCCTAAAGGGGAATATTTATTTCTCAGGACAGGATCACCATAGAACTAAATCTAAAAAGGGACTGAGAAGTCATCTGTTCCAACTTCCTTCATTTTATAGATGAGGAAATTGAGATTTGGAGAACTTAAGTGACTATCCCAACATCACATAATTTTTAATTCAGAATTATGACTTCAAATACAAATCCAACATACTTTATCATTGATTATTGAAAGAAAAGTTGGAACCATAGAAACATTATATGTTATGGAGGCAAGAAAATCTAAGTTTAAATTTTACCTCATACACTAGCAATTTGAGCATGGGCAGGTCACAACTTCTCTGTCCTTAGTTTTCTCACCTGTAGATTGAGGGAATTGGACTTGATAGGTCTTAAGCTTTTAGTTCTAAGTTTTAGTTCTATGATCTATTGGTGAAGCATGGGTGACTGATAATGTCTTCCACATCAATGGATTTAAATGCCACTGGTAACATTTGAAGTTCTTCAGAGTATAACATTTTAGAAGAAACAATAAAACAAAAAATAAAGCTACCAGGTAATGTGCTTATAAGTAATATACAGAATGTTTGTTTCTACTCTGCTTTTCCCCCAGAATGGTCTCTTAAGAGTCCTCCCTCCTTCCTTCCTTTCCTCAATCAACTGAGGGCTTATTTTATTTCATTCAAGTTAAGGCTTTGATTGGAACAATAGGTATGAAATAGATTGTGAAGGATCTTGAATGTCAGGCTAAGAAATTTGGACTTTATCTTGCATCAGTCAGAAACTACTGATGATTTTTTATTAGGGGCCATAAACTATATAAAGCAGAATTTCAAATAGATTATTCAAAGAAAAGATTGTAGAATGGATTGTTATGTATGAGAGACTGAGGGAGTTAGGAGATTATTACAATAGTTTAGGGAATGAGGACTCGGACTCTGGAACTCTTAGACAAGGCTTAATGACTATGAGGATGGGAAAAAAATGAACCACATCTCTGAAATATTATAGATTGAACACACAGGATAATCATAATCATAATAACAACAACATTTATAAAGCATTTAATGGTTTATAATGCACATTACAAATATTATTTTTATCTCAAAAACAACATTGGATATCATTATTATTCTATTTTTTACAGATGAGGATACTGAGACATAGAGAGAGATTAAGTGGCTTTCCCCAGGATTATTCAGATATGAGATATCTGAAACTAGATTTGAACTCTGGTCTTCCTGTCTCTGAAACCAGTATTCTATTATTGTGCAACCATCATCATGATTCCATTCCAAGACATACTTGTGAGCTTTATAATATACTGGTAGAAAATATAAAGAATGGGAGTTTTGCCCTATTGACCTTGAGATTCTCCTAGCAAGGTCCAGAGATCAAAGCAATCCTAATTCAAGTTACAGCATCTTGGAAAGATGCCAACTGTGGTCTGAGAAGGACTATATTTGACTTTCCCAGTTAACAGAAAAGTCATTGCTCAGAGTTCATAAAGGGCAGCTCCCTGACATCTTCTTTCTATTTGTTTTGCTGAAAAGACAACAATACTCAACACTCAAGAAACAATGACCTCTCTTTAAAGGCCACTCTCCCCATAGCTTCTGACACAAAATGAAATAACAAACACAAAGGGGAGTTGGTCTTTGTATTTATTTGCAGAAGTATACAGTTGAGAAATTGATTGATGTTGGGGCAGAATGCCTTGATCTAGGGATTTAATTTTTATTGGTAAGCCATTCAAGTTCCCTCTTCATCCCCCCTCCCAAATTATATATATACATATATATATATATATTTTTTTTTTCTACAGCTCTGGAAGTTATTCACTTTCCTTGATTTCCCTTCAACACCACTTTCACTCTCCCATCTAATCCCACTTGATGGAACCATACATTTAACCAAGGAAAGACCTTAGAAGCCATCAAGTCCAACTTCCTCATTTTACAGATGAGGAAACTTGGACAAAGAGATGATTTTGTGACTTGCCCAGGCTCATAAATTACAAATTATTTGAAGTAGGATTTACACTCGGGGCTTGCTAACTCCAAATCCAGCCCTCTATCTACTACATCAGAGGTGTCTTAACACACAGGCTGCCTGAAACAAATTAAAACATAATTGGGAAATGTTTAACAAAATAAATAAAATACATAGTTTTTGCATTGAGATTACATTGAGATGCAATTTTCTAAGCCAATGTGGGGCCATTAGGAATGTATGATTTAATAGGCCCCATTTCTATTTGAGTTTGATATTACTGCACTACATGACCAAGCTGCCTAATCAGAAAATACTGGCACTGAAAGAATGGTAAGAAATGCTTAAAAGGGACTGATCTGATTGCAATCTTTTCCTTTTTAAGATGAAACTGAGACATGAAGAGGGAAAATAATTTATAAAAGGTCACACAATTATGATTTAATAGATTTGAATCCAGGTCTCTTGTACTTCAAAGCATAAATATTAAAACACTGAATACGTATGAGGTTATCAATATTATTATTTCCTCATCTATAAAAAATAAAGATAATAACATTTAAACTATCAATTTCATAGGATTCTTGTAAGGAAAATGCTTTGCATTTGCCTTTTAAAATTTATATAAATGGGAGCTGAAATTACCCATTTTTATTTCTCTATATTTGCTGTTCTTCACAGATATTTCCCTTTTTCATTCCTAATTTTTAAGGCAGATTTGCCAGTATTTGCTTGTTTCTGAAAATAATATTTTCCCATAGATTCTACTACTAATTTCTGTCTAGAACTAAGTTCTATTATATGAATTTTACAGAAGCAGGATATTGTAGTGGAGTGATGACAAATATAAATGGGCCACAAACCCATACATAAGGATCCTTACAGAAAACTTATTGACTTAGAAAAGCACATATTAATATCATCTGTATTTGATTGTATTTTTCTTTATTACGCAAAATATTCACCCAATTACATTTTTATTTGGTTTGGACATTAGTTGGGAGTGATTTTTTTAACTTTTCAATAGTATCTTATTTTCCAAGTATATATAAATATAATTTTCAACATTTGTTCTTGTAAGACTTTGTACTACAAATTTTCTCCCTCCCTCTCCTCTCTTACTTCCCCTATCTTCAAGACAGCAAATAAACTTATACAGGTTATATGTGTGCAATTCTTTTAAACATATCTCCATATTTGTCATGTTATACAAGAAAAATCAGATCAAAAAGGAAAAAAATCACAAAGAAAAAAACAAACAAATATAAAGTGAAAATACTAAGCTTCAATCCATATTCCATCTCCATAGTTCCCTCTCTGGGTGCAGATGATATTTTCCATCGTAAGTCCATAAGAATTACTCTCAAAATCACTGAATTGTTGAAAAGAATCAAATCTACCACAGTTGATCATTGTTAAGGACTACACCTAGGTGAAGAGGCAGGTCAGTTCTCCAAGAGCCTCCACAGCTGTGAATCATAACACTTGAAGAAATTGCAAAGCAGCTTTCGAAGATGTTCCTTATGGATGGAGGATGAAATAAATTGGAGGCAGAGGGAAGAGGAGAGAGTCAGAGAATGCAACTGCCTCTCAGTCTCCTTGTATCATCATCATCATCCTCTCACGTGAAGCGATCCATTCTGAGTTCGACCTCCAGTAGTTCCTGTATCACAACAGAGCATCACATAATCTTATTATTATGTACAGTGATCTCCTAGTTCTTCTCACTTCACTCAGTATCAGTTCATGTAAGTCTTTCCAGGCTTTTCTGAAATCAGCCTGCTCATCATTTCTTATAGAACAATGGGAATAATATTCTAGGGAAATTGTGAAATGATTAAATCAAGAATACATATGGAGAGGCAAATGTTGACAAGGGGAAGGGCCATCTCTTTTTAAGGGACTGAAGTAGATAAAATTGAGTAAAGGAAGGGAAAAATCATTTATTGAACTTCTACTGTGTCTCAGGCATTGTGCTAAACACTTTACAAACATCTCATTTGAAATACTGAAGACAAGTTGGGTCAAGTATCTCTTTGTGTTGTATTTGGATAGTAAGAAGGATTTCTCAGGAAAGAGAGTGGATCACTCAGAGAAGAGAAACTCTTCTTAGTGCCTTTCTCTCCTTATTATTAGCTTTAGCTTAAAAGACATTTTTTTTTTTTTACCATTCCAGGCTGGATTCCTCTATCAACCCCATATTCTGTGTATATTAATTGCTATTGGTTGGACATATTCCACAAGCTGTGGTTTATCATAAATAAGTTCTATCCTGGCCTTAGAAAATAGGATTAAATATGTTTTCATGAATGATTCAGATTATTGAGACATTTGCCTTATAATTCCCAAAGTAGAATCTGAAATAACATTTCCCCATCTTCCAGATGTGAAAAGATGAAAACTTTATTTGAGGCCCAGGGTATACATTCAAGAGGCAAAGCTCTGAGGAGTTGTAGCAAATACATATCTGTAAGAAGAGCAAGAAATAATTCTTCTTGAACAAATATTATAACTGAGCATGCTAAACTCTGTTAAACTCAGTTCAAGCTTGTTTAACAGCATTTACCTTGTGGCTGTCGGTATTAAATTCTGAGATGCAATTCAAGTAGACAATTTGAATTCCAAAAGAACATGCTTCAAACTGATGTTCTTTCTTCATAATGCAATTTTTCAAATTATTTTTAATTGTCCTACAGAGTGGCTCCCTGAGATGAATGGCTAATAACCTCCAACAGAAATGGTGATAAACCTTGAGCTTTCAACCTCATGGGGAAAAAAATGTGATCTCGATATGTCTATCAATTTGCTGAGAAATAATGCAAGATGAGGGAGATCTTTTTTTTTTTTAATTTTAGAAAAATGAATCTAATTTCCATGAGACAATTTGAAGCACTATTTAATAGGCTGTCACCTGTCAGACTGCAGTACTGAAAGAATTTGCTATTTTTGGTTTTACCCATCCAAAAAGAAAAATAAAGAGAGACTAAACATATAGTTCATTTCAATAGTATTTAATGCTATAGTTGAGGTAGATGTTCCAGACAATTCAGACCTTAGTTTTTTCTCAAAGAGAGTTAAAGAGACCTCTCACTATTCTAAAGGAAAATAATAAGATGGCATTGACTAGTGGAATGAGATCCCATATAAGTATATGTGAAGGGCAAGGAAAAGGATGCTATGAAGCAAAAATACTCCCACAATATATTTGGCCATATCATTCTCATGTTTTCAAAAACACAAACTCATTGAGTATCACAGTCTAGAGTGTACTGGAATTTAGAATCACAAAATCATATAGTTTCAGAGTTAAAAAGTATTAGTTATACTCTAGTACAATCCTTATCTAAAAAATAATTCTTTCTACAATATTTCCAATAGTTGGTCATCTAATCTTTCCTTAAAGACCTTTACTGAAGAGGAGCCAAACCCACTTCTGGATCTTATTTCACTTCTGGATGGTTCCAGTTATTAAGTAGATTTTCCTTACATGAAACTTTTATTTGCATGTTTGGAGACATTGCCCCAGGTACCAGATTTTTCATTCATGGAAAAGCCTTTATTTATTTATTTATTAATGCAAAACTGAGCCTTGGATAGCTATAGGGAAGAAAACCAATTCTTGTAGTTTTTCTCAGACAAATGTAGGAAATATATAGAAAAAAAATTTTTCCCCCTCTGTTGTTGTTGCTGCTGCTGCTGGGTGATGGTGGTGGTAGTGGTGGTGTGTGTGTGTGTGTGTGAGAGAGAGAGAGAGAGAGAGAGACAGAGAGAGAGAGAGAGAGAGAGAGAGCGCAGCACACATACACATATACATACACATGATTATCATTTTACTCCATGCAGGTGAGAAAGATCATCAAAAAAGCTCATTCAATGAATTTTCATCATTCGGTAAAATAAACTCTTTGAATTTTCTTAAAATTGTTCTTGTGAATTTCAAATTTATGATGAATTCGGGGGCAGAGTTGATTAGTGGGATGTATGAGATAGTTATTGAATTTACTATAGTAATTCTAAAAGATGTGGTAAAATCATTCCAAGTGTTTTTCCCCAAGTCATCTTTATTCCATTTTTTCTTTGTTTTTCTTTTATATTTATTTTCTGGGGACAGGCAAAACCTGCTTGTGTTTCTTCTCTTCTTTAGTATTTTTTGTGACATTTATGCAATTGTAGCTTTATAATCTGGTCTTGAGAATATATAAAAATTCCCTATGAGATAAAGAAAATACTAATGGAAGATGATAAAATCATTTGGTTTTGAGTCAATACTTCTTTGGAAAACTTGAAAATTTGATTTATCTAATTTCTTTCAAGAATTATAGTCAGTAATTAAATGAGCACTTATTAAAAGTTAACTGTATGTTAGGATTAGAGAAAAGATTGTGCTTTTTATTGCGGGTATGAAGACCCCTTTTTGTCAGTCTGGTGATGCCTATGGACCCTTTTTAAGAAAAATGCTTTTAAATGCATAAAATGAAACATATAGGATTGTAAAGGAAACCAATAATATTGAAGTAGTTATCAAAAATGTTTTTTAAAGTTCATGGATTCCAAGTTAGAACCTCTATTTTAAGGAAAAGATTCTCATAGAGTAATTGAAAGGAGTTTCATTTAATGAGGAATTTCAGTTTATTTTCTTTTTTTAAACTAGTTTTAAAATAAATGTTATTAAGGTTTTTTTTTTTTAACACTATACTCAATTAAGGTAAGAAAAGTCATTAATAAGAAATGGCCAATAGAGTGATGTTATATGAAATATTTTACCCTAATGTTTACCACTGGTTCTCTTCCATAAACTGTGATTTTATGCGGGTGATGTAGTACTAAAACCAACAAGAAGACCTCTTCCTGGTGGAAAGGGTTTCCAACTGTGATCTGAGAGAGAGTAAGTAAAGGCTTTGCTGGGAAAAGGAAAAGACAATTAGGGATGTGAAATCCAAGGGAAGAGGCAAGATGCAGGAAATGGAGTATAAAGTGAAGATATGAAACTGAATGATTTCTTGAAGAATTAAGAACACTTTAAAAAGAAATCTGTAGATATTGGAGAAATGATGCTTTATCTGATGCAACTTCCTAGCCTATGGCCATAATTTGTAGCTCACTTTCTTCCTTCCTTCCTTCCCTGTCTCTTCAGAATGTTTACTTCCTCCTGGATTTGCTAAATGGACCTTCATATATAGAGTTAGAAAAAAGAGGCCTTGGGGATTATATAGTTCATCTTTTACCACTTCCATCCAAATGTCTCAAGAACTTCTTATGGGTGTCCCAAATGTCTCAAGAACAAGATGGAAAGTTTTCAGGAAAAGAGACCTATTGGATATTTCTTTTAGGATGTGTATGATATTATCTGAGCTAAGGAAGCTTCAAAGACTGAGTTACACATTTCAATATGTTTCTAATCATGATTAATTCCTTTTGTATTCATTGTAGGAACATTAATCATGATTAATTAATTTGGTATGAATGTGGATATAACATTTAATTTCTCCCAAATTTCAGGGGAGCCTATTTCAATGAATAATTGAACAAAAATGAGTTACGGAAGGAAGAGAACGAAAAGTTTGCAATGCTAGCCATAAATTGTAAGATGAAACAGTATAATCTAACACTGCCTTAATGCTGCATTAATAAGTGATAGGTTCAGTAGGATATAAATACAGTACATATGACTCTTAGCAATGCCTGATGGTGAAGCAGTATTTGTAATGATACAAGGAACCACACATCTTTCTGTTAACCAAGGATGCAGCACTTATCAGAAGTGCAGGAAGAATTGTTGTTAATGTAACAAAAAATGTATTTTTATCCTACCACCCTATCATATTCCATTTTGCTGTTCTAAAAATCTGTCATGATAACCTTTTTTACTCAATAGGAAAATAATTCTCTTCTCAAAATGAAAATTTCTTATCATACAAAAGTCTCAAGAATGGTTTGTCATCCTCTTCCCTTGCTAATATTGGCATTATGGCAGAAAATCAACTTCTGGGAGAAACAATAGAATTATTAATCAATTTGTTCCTATGGCTTCAAAGGCTAAGGGACTTGGGACTGCTTTAAGAATCAGGATTCATTTGTTTTGAGTAATGCCTCAAGTGATTGCAAGACTTCTTCAATTTAATTATGTAGAAGGAGATGATTAGGAGAAGTTAGGAGAGAAAGGTTACTCAGACACACATATACACACAACTCTTTCTAGACACACACAGATACATATACCTACATGCATGTTTACATGTACATACATAGGCACTCAGTTCTTTCTTACTCCTCCATCCTACCACAACCAGACACAACCAGACCCTGAGCTTACTTTCACCCACAAATGTGTCCCTTCCTTGTTCAAGAATTCCAAAATCAGGGCAGCTAGGTGACAGAGTGGATAGAGCACCATCCCTGAAGAGGACTGAGTTCAAATCTGACCCCAGACACTTAATACTTACTAGCTGTGAGACCCTGGGCAAGTCATTTCACCCCAATTACCTTGAAAAAACAAGAATTCCCAAATCCTTTAATCTGTCAGCTTTCCATCTCTTCCTATACTCTTGACTCTTCAAATCCTGCTCTCCATCTACACCACAATAACTCCTTGATTATCTCCTCAACCACCACTCCTACACTAGTCTCTCTCCTCTATTCCCTATCCTGACCTTCAATTCAACCCTATATTATCATCTCTCGAGTCCCTAGCCCCATATTATATTTCTGGCTATGTACTGACAAACCTCAACTTTGAAATCACTCATATAAGCCTTTAGTCTTACACACATACTACTGATTGAAGGTGGAGAAAACCGAACAACTATTCTGATTGGGAAAACTATAAATTGATGTTACACAACTTCAACTAGGCCCTCACTGCTGCCAGGTAATTATACTATACCTCCCTTATCAGTTCACTATTCTACTCTCCACAGTGGCTCTTTCAAACCTTTTCATCTTTCATCAAACCTACCATGATTGTGTTCTCCCCCTTATAGTTAAGAACTTTGCTTCATATTTCTCTTTTTCTTTATTTCATATCAATCATTTGCTTTCCCTTATTGTCTCCTCCTTTGTTCTTTTTTCACATGAAGAGATGGTCTTGCTCCTTACCAAGGCTAAACCCTCTACCTGCTCAAGCAATCCTATTCTTTCCCATATCCTCCAAAAGACTGTCTCCTATCTTATCCCCACCCTCACTTATTCTGTCTTTACTTATTCCTTCCCTATTGCCTACACACATGCCCATGTCTCTTCCATTGTCAAAAAACTTGCATCTTGATCCTTCCATCCTTAATAACTCCCATCCTATGTCTTTTCTGCCCTTTGTGGCCAGACTTTTTGAGAAATTCTTCAGGAAAATGTGCCTCCATTTTCTCTCCTCTTACTCTCTTCTTAACTCCTGACAATCTGGGTTCTGATCTCACTGATTCATCAAAACTGCTCTTTTGCTATTACCAATCATCTCTTACTTGTTCAAATCCGAGTTCTTTTTTCTATCCTTGTTTTCTTCCATATCTCTGAAGCCTTTGCTACTGTTGATCACCTACTTCTTAATACTTTCTTCTTCCTAGGTTTTGGAACACCACTCTCTCCTGGTTCTCTTCCTATTTATCAGATTGCTCTTTCTCAGTCTCCTCTGACGGATTCTCACTTAGATCATGTCTTCTAACCAGATATCACACACAGAGTTCTGTCCAGGGCTTCCTTTTTTTCTTCCTCTATACCACTTCACATGATAATTTTTATCATTTCCCATGTATTTAATTACATTTCTATGCTGATGATTATCTGAGCTACCTTTCCCTAACCTCTGCTGACCCCCAAATTTGAATTTCCAACTATCTTTCAGATATCTTACTGGTAGATTGATAGACATCTTCAATTCAATGTGTTCAAAACTGAATTTATTTTCTTCCTCCTTAAACTCTTCCCCTCATCACTTTTCCTATTACCATTGAAGGCAACAACATCCTTCCAAACTCTTAGGCTTGTAACTTAGGGGTCATTTTTGATTCTTCATTACTTCTCATTTCGCATATCCAATCTGTTGCCAAATTTTACTGATTTCACTTTTGCCACATCCCTTAAATAAACCCCCCTTTTCTCTCTGATGCTACCATCACTTTAGCTCATGGCCTCCTCACTTCATTCCTGGATTAATGTAATATCTTACTGGTGGTTCTGCCTACCTGAAGTCTTACCCTGTTACAATCTACCCTCCATTTGACCACCAAAGTGGTTTTTTTTTTGAAGACGGTCCAACCAGGTCAACCTCTCCTTCACTCCAACATTCAATAAACTTCAGTTACTTCCTGTCATTTCCAGCATCAAATATGAAATCCTTTGTTTGGAGTTCAAAACCCTTTGTAACTTAGCCTTCTTCTACTTTTCTAGTCTTCTTGTATTTTACTTCTTGCCAGCATTCTTTGATACAATAACTCTGCCCCCCTGACAGTTCCACTGAACAAGACAGTCCATCTCTCTCTCAGCTCCAGGCATTTTCTTTGATGGTCTCTTCTGTCTCAAATACTCTTCATCTTCAACTCAGCTTGGCTTCCTTTGACTCCCAACCAAAACTTCAAATTCTTTTCTTTTTTCAAAACTTCAAATTCTACAGAAAGCCTTCTTCACTGTCTCAATTCTAGAGTTTTCCTCCTTTTAACTATTTCATATTGATACTTTATATAGTTTGTCCATATTTATTTATTTGCTTGTTATTTCCTCCATTGGATTTTGAATTCCTTGAGGGCAGGAACTATCCTTTGCAGCTTTTTGTTCCCAGAATTTAACACAATTTTTAGGCACATAGTAGGTGATCAATTGTTTTATTTACTAATTAATTCATCTTTCCTTTGGGAACTGTCACTTATATCTTGATGCAAAATAAGTAGAAATCTATCTGGTTCTCTGAAGGCAAAATAAATTAGAAATTCCAAGTAGTCCTCGGTGTTGAATTGGACTCGTGAGAACAGTTTCTTGGGAAAGTTCAGAGAAATGAAACTTTCCTGGTGTTTTTCTCTCCTTGTTGTTAGCTTTTGCTTTGCAGCCACTTTTCTGTTCCAGGCTGCCCAACCTAACATTTCTTAGCTCTTATAAATTATGTGGCAGTTTCTGAGAGTAGCATGTCCACCTGGGACAAAATATAGCTCTTTGCATTTCCACCAAAGCAATAGCCAGTATATCTCTTTCCTTTCTTTTTTTTTTCTCCATCCCTGTCATTAATTGCTACTTTGCATCCAAAAGCCTACAAAAAAGTTTAAATAAGGACAAAGTTTTGAAAGTCAGGAATACAAGTGAAAAAGTATGAATGATCACTTTTTTGTTTAGCAACTATCCTGATCCATTTCTTTGATACTTGTGTCTCTCAGACCAAACCCCATTTTGGCATATGAGAGCCACCAACCTTACCTAGACTCCTGATGTTTAATCTAGTTCAGCAGTCACTCAGCTATTCTCTTATCTCCTCCTTTTCAAGTCCATTCAAAATGTTTGGAAGTTAGAATAATCTTTCTCAAATATAGATTTTCATCATGTCAAGAATGAAAGAAAAATAATCAGCAAGTGGTTACTATGTGCCAAGCACTATTTTGGAGGTACATTAACAGCCCCTGCCTTCAAGGAACTCATATTCTAATGGTATAAATGATACTTGGCCAGGGAATGAGTTGTGGAACTCACAAAGGTTTGGTGATTGGAACAACAAGGTAGTCTATTAACACAACTTTACTAAAGGTAATGGTAGAAGATGATTTCATAGAGTTCTAAGAGCAATAAGGGTAAGGGGAGAGGGAGAAGAGGAAAGAAGCCACCACCTCTCATCATGTCTCTACTCTGCCAGACTTCAATTTTTTATTCCCACAAAACCAATTTGCTTATTTCCTGCTGACAAAACTAAATAAATTGCTTCAGCCTATTTTCCTAGTCTTGGAATGCCTTCACTTCTTCCTCCCACTATCCTTAACTGTTTCTATCTTTAAAAAACCAACTCAAAACTTCTTCTTCTGGGAAGTCTTCCTTGACATGCATATCACCTCAGATAACTAATCATATTTTAGTCTATTCTTTTATACTCAGGTTATGATATTTTTCCTTTCCAAATCATTACCACTGAAAATGTTTTTATCAAGTCTATCAAACTTTCTATCAAAAAGGTTTTTCCCTGTTCTTTTCTTTTCCTAATGCATCTAGTTCCTAATGCAGCTCTCCTATTCTTCACACATTCTATTTATACTTTCTTTTGGAAGTCTTACCCTATACACATTCCCTATTAGAATATAAACTCCTGGAAGGCAAGAAAGGTCTATGTCTCCTTTAAAAAATTTTTATCCCCATAATTTAACACAATGCCTTGCATTAAAAAAAAATGCAGTCATGATTTCATTAGCTTAGGAAATTCCCATCCTCTACAGATGCAGATACACAGTTCATCAATAATTTATAATCTCAGAGAGTTGCTGTGGGGCACTGAGAAAAGTGTTTTGCCCAGGGACTTACAGCTAGCATGTATCAGAGACAAACCTTGAAATGAAGTCTAGCAGACTTTATGACTGACCCTCTATTCCCAATCTTTATGCTATGTTGCCTTGCATATAATAGATGCTTAATAGTTTGTTGAATTGAATTGACCTGTGTCTATTTTGTCTCTTTAAGATGCTCCCTAAGGAAAAGGAACCTTTATTTCATTTATAGATCCAGCTTTTCTTACTACTACTCCATACAAACGAAGTACCCAAAGACTGCCTTTTGACTAATGAATGTTAAAAGGAAGGAAATTGCTTCTCCTTCCCACTCTTACCCTAAGCCAGAGTTCTGCAAGGGTATGGTTGCAAAGCTGGCATGTGAATCCCTTATTTCCTAAAAGCAGCAGTTCAATAGGAAATAAAAGAGTCTGGAGGAGAGAATCTAAGTTCAAAACCTAACGTTATGAGATACTTGACAAATTATTTAGTGTTTCTGGGCCTCAGTTTTCTCATCTGTAACATGCATAGGTTGGACCAGGGCCTTTGAATTCCCTTCCAGCTCTAGAGCTATGATCTTAAATCTCCTGGAGGGAGCAAGATTTTTCCTTTCCATTGGACAGAGATGGGTGGCATTTTTACCAGGTTGTGACACAGGGCCATTTTTTCCTTCCTCCACTGAGCCCATGCTGTTCTTGAACAGTATCTTGTAAATCAGAGGAAATCATCATAAGGACCTTGCTGTGGAAAATGGATATGTCAGCTGATCTCTGCACCATTAATTTTCAGTTGCACAATTTACAGAAATTATATTAGGTCTTTCCCTGAAGGCGGACAGAACGCTATACCATGCTTTTGAAGCTGTTCCCACTGCAAAAGATGAAAAAAAAAAAAAAAAGAGATGTATATGTGGGTACACATAACATGCTGTATACATGTCTGTGCACACAAGACACATACATGCTCATGTTACACATCTCCACATGTACATGCAGGCCCTGAGCCCATGTGTCAATGGGTGTGGGCACACATTCATGTCTGTGATGTGTGTCTAACTTGTGTATACATATCTCTGTATCGATTTCCATATTCATATCTATAGAGTATGATAAAAGGCAATTCTGTGTTTATGGCCCTGGAAATATTTCTGTTGTGGAGGCTCCATTAAAAAATTGAACAGAAACAACCTTGATTTTAAGCTCTTGTTGGCAACACAAACAAATGCTTCATCCTCCTATTGCCAAACAGGGGGAAATGTAGCCAGTGCTTTCCTTGATGAGAGGAAGCCAGTGATCGCTAGCAATATCGGGAATGCTAAGGGGCAGATTGCTGATTGCACAATCAGGAAGGATGAGCAAGACATTTATGGTCTTCAGCTGCAAATGACGGCAAGGTGCTGGGGAGCTTCCTTCGTGCCTAGGTTTATCAGATGGTTTGTCAGCAAATGCTGTAACATTTTCATCACCCAGGCTGACAAGTATCGCGGAAATCGCGGAAATCACTTGTTTTGAGGCAAGCCCAGGGCTTGTGTATGTCTTGTAAACAATCTGGGGGTGGGGGTGGGGGGACAGTGAACAACAAAGGGCAGCTTCTCAGATCACAGTCCGTGATGATCGCTTGACAGGCCTGTGCCAACTGAGCTGGCAAACGAATACAAAAACCAGTCCCAGGCCTCCTCCCAGGGCACTGTATTTTTAAAGGGGGATAATAAATGCAAAGCTGCGAAAAGCCTGGCTGGGGGAAATGTGAAATTCATCTCCTAGCATTTGCATAACCTAATCAGCAGTGCTCTGTTAATCAGGCTTGGGGAGCCAGAGAGAACATGTGTTCCATCTAGATGTAGCGGAGCAGACTGAGGGTCTTTCTCCACCTTCACATCCCTTTCCTCCCTCCCTACGCCAATACTACATGGGGCGTTCTTTGCGCCATCTCCTAATAAGTGGCCATTTCATCCCACTGAACATTAGCATGCATCATGTTCACAAATGTATGTGTGCACATATAGATAACTCGGGCATCTCACCCTGTCTTCCACATAGGGCAGAAGCTATTTATTAGACCGGGATGCAGCTTTTGCCATTTCCGAAGCCGTCTTGAGTCGGTGCTACTTCTATATTATTCTAATTCCACAACCTAAAGTGCTACAGGGTTCACCTCAAAATTAATGTTTTCATGGCAATCAGATACTTGACATTTTATTGTAAACTATTAGTCTAGAACGGCTTGCCAGCCTATTAGAGGAGAAGCAAAGCCGGCAATTTATGTGCTAGAACCAAGAAGAGCCCAATGGGCAAGGCAGACAATTAACTTTCCCCATTTCTAAAACCCACAGTCGAAGGGAAATTCAAGTTAACCCAGTTGCAAAAATTGCCCACTGTCCAATGACTCCCTTTGGGATCTCTTTTCCTTACTTGCATTCAAACCAGGACCATGCTGCCTTCCCATGGCTCTCCTCCCTACCTTGGAGATCTGCACATGGAAATTCTAGAACCAATTCAAGCTCTATATGAATAAAAGAATGAAATATTCCCCACTGTCACCGGGCAATTTATTTGTGAAAAAGATTTAATGAAGGATTTCAAAGCAGCCTGAGCCCTACAAAGAAAGCTCATTTATGAATCTCTGTGTTCTCTCCTCAGCCCTGAGTGGGTCTGAGAGAGGAAGCAAGCTGATGCTTTATAACTATAGTCAAACTTATCATTTGTGTCTTTTTAAAAAATGCACACACATATACACACATGCACACACATATACACACATACCTACATATACACAGATGCATACCCATACAAACACAGACATACATTCACACAAACACACATTCACATGCATACACAAACACCCATACACACACACATCCTGGAAACCTGTACTCCAGGTAAAGAATGAGAACAACATTATTTTATTATTATTATTTTTTACAACCCTTTATTTTTAGGATTGAAAGCTAAATTATAACTGATATGAGGTGATCTTCAGTGCTGTCTGCACTTTTCTTATACAAAATTCTATTTTATTTTTGATCTTTCTCACTCATCCTGAGGCAAAGTCCTATGCTGCCTTCAAAAAACCAGGGCATCCCCTTGCAGAGTCTTAACCTCTACCTGATTTTTGGGACAATTAATCCATGTTCCAAAATTTTCTCTCTCTCTGACCCATTAAAACATACTTATCTTGTATCTCTTTCCTTAAAGGTTTTCTTAAAGAGAGCGCCTTAAAAGTGTTCTCTGCTCACCATTGTAACAGCTGTCGAAAAAAAATTTATATGTATGTATATATATACATATATATGAAAGTGTTAATGAATTATAAGATAAAGGTATAAGGATACCTCCAAATTTATGTGCAATTTTAACAGGGAGCTAGTAAAAACACAGAGCCTTAGGCTAAGGGAATAATTCTCTGAGGCAGAAATTCTTGATCTTTTTTAGTTTTATGGATCTCTTTGGCAATCTGGTAAAGTCTACAGACCCTTTTTCAGTGTATTTTTAAATAAATAAAATTAAACTAGGATTTAAAAGGATTAAAAAGGGAAGAAAATTGTAGTCTTCCCATCCAAATTTACAGACTCCTTCAAACTATATCTAGACACTCGTCCATAAATGTCATGTTAAGAATCCTTTGCTCTAAGGATAACGTCAGGCTTTCAGAAAGATCTTTTTGGGAAGGAGACTTCAATATTTTGATTGTGATTTAAAACTAGAGACAACCTTAGAGATGATTTAATCCACTACTTTCACTTTATAAAAAGAAGAAAATGAACCTGAGAGGTTAAATGAATCCCAGAAGGACACACAGGTAGCAAATGGTAAAAATGGTATTCAAATCAAGAACTTCTAACTCCACAGTCACTGTTCTTTCCATTATATTACATTAATCCTTTGGGTGAACGCATACCACATTGAGCCTTTGTGACTATCTCAAACCCTAGCACATGGCACACAACACACACTAAGGACCTGTATTATCTCACTCCACAGTCTATAAATAAAGTGTATTGTGTCAGGCTCAGAGATCTTGAGTGACTTTCCATCACTTTCTCATATGAGTTAACATCAGTCAGAATTTAAAACCCTGGTGGTTCTGCTACTAAGTCTAGCCTTCTATCCATAGTGCCACATTACTTCTCTCCACAGTAGGTACTTAATGTAGGTTGACTGAATGATATCGTATTGTCACCTAGTTCTTCGTATTTTATTTTATTTCTAACGCTGAAGAAGTAGACACAAAGAAGGTATGTGATTTGCCCCAGATCATACAAGTAGCATCAGAGTCAGAATTTGATCACAGGTCCTTTACTTCCAAATTTAGTTTCATTTTCATTGTTCTATCATTTATCCAATTCCTTTCTGAGGCATTTACCATATATGTGTTATGTATTTTTTTTTTCTTGAGTTAGATCTCTGAAGCAAAATAAGAAGCAAAATAATTTTCTATATTTCCTGTGAAATAAGGTTTCAATTGGGCATGGAATGCAAATTTGAATCTAACTCTCAGGATTAAGATTAAAGTTGAAGGGCATTCAAATGCAATATAGTCAATCCACCCCTACCCCCCATTTTACAAATATCAGAGATATTTGCAGATCCTTTGATTCCAAGGTCAATGTATTTTCCAGTGTACTTCATAATTTAACTAAACTAATGTTAAAATATTAAAAAAAAATTTTTAAAGTGGCTTTTGTATTTGGGGGAATAACCTGTAATAGTCAATTACTAAAGTGCTTAAGAGATAGTTTTGTTTACTGGAAAGAACACTGGTTCTGAAATAGGAGAATATATGACCTCTGATAGTAGGTTATATTGGAAAGAATAAGGATCCAAAATCAGAAAATTTGTGTTTCTATCTTAGTTCTGTCTGCTATTTACTACCTGTACTTCTTTGAGAAAATCACATTTCTTCTCTGAACCTCAGTTTTCTCATCTGTAAATTGAGAAAGTTGAGATAATCACCCAGATCTATTCCTTCACTAAATCTTCTGATTAGAGAAAATGAATCATAAAGATGATAGCAGTTGACATATTATCTGTACCTTTGCAAATCAAGTAGAGTTTTGAGAACTTTATCAGTAAAGTTCTGCCACTACCCTTACAACAGTAAGGGTATTTTTAAATACAAAATGCTATTTTATTTGTAAATAAAATAAAATAATTGTACATCACAGTCATTTCCAGATATAGTCTCCCCTCCTTTCCTTGTAACAAACAAACCAATGAAGCAAAAACAATCAACAGAAACACAATTATCTGACACAGTATGCTATATTCCATAATCCTATATAATTTCTCCCTTTCAATGGAAGGAGATATAGTTTCTGGTCTTTTCTCTAGGGCCAAAATTTATGCTTATAAATCATAGGAGATTTTCCCCAAATTTCATATCAACTTATATTATTTTAATTTTCTAGATAACTGATAATTTAATCTATTACTTGGTTGTATAGACAAAGCCACTGTATTTTGTTTATAAAACATTATAAAATAAGGTTGCAAAGGCAATCTGCCAAAGACATCTGCCACACCAGTGATTGCCAGGGATGATTCTAGCTGATCTGACTGATAAGGCAATTGTTCCCTTTTCCACTCACCACTTCAGATATCCCATCTAGTTGCATGCCCAGAGACAATTCTACCTAACAAAGTAGTATTTTCTTTGGCCAAAGGTATACAAAAAACATGTTATACCTATTTGACTCTACAAACTCAAAACATCACTGTTTTTCTAAGAACTAAACATTGGCTAGTATGTATTATCAAAGAGGAACAATTAGTGAATTCATGACTTAGGGTTGTTTACCTTTTTAATTTGAAAAGCTTGTTAGGGAAACTTTTACTCTACCAAATCAAAAAAGTTTCTTTTTCTCCCATATTCAATAGTGACTGTTTTATTCTCAATATCTTTTAGTTCAATTTTTAAAATGGTAAAGTTTGATAAAGAACCAAAAATGGTTCTTTGTTGAATTGACTCATGAAAAGCAATTTATTCTTACTTATACCCTCATCAACGGCACCCTGGATTTATGCATAGATGATTCATATATTAGATAAATGGGAGAGATTATGTAGTACACAGAATATTTTGGAAGTTAAATGTTTTTGGTCATTTTGTCCCCCCACCCCCCAATCTCTAAGATTTCCCTTCTTCCTTCTAGCCCTTTGGTATCTTCTCTTTCAGATGATTTGCATAGCAATATATTTTGCCTCAAGCATGGATCTTTATATATATCTAACACAATTTGACTACATTTCTTGTCTTTTTCTCTTTGTTGCTATTTCGAATTCTCTTATTTGGGATTGTAAATTTAGGGTCCAAGCCTAATAGTTCCATTTGTTTCCTCTTAATTATTTCAATCACTCACAAAAACAAAGGTCCTTTTTTTTTTTTTTTTTTTTTTTTTAATGCCAGTGCTTCAATGAGTTGTAGAGTACAACAGTCAACCAATGAATTTTAAAATGAAGGTATTGAGAGACACACAGTAGGATGACTACTTCAATGTGTAACCCACAAGGAACACTGAAGATCAGAGAGAAAGAAGATATTCTTAAGAAAAGGAAGATTGACTAGCCATGTGATAAGGATGAGGGAGAACAGCAGCTGACAGCTGACAGCTAACAGGATGTCTGTCCTGATGATAGGAGAGGCAATTTTCTGAAAGGAATTGGAAGCACAGTATGCATAGGCATGGTTGGGTGCAATCCACATCATTCTAAGGAACTTCAAAATTGATGAGATCACAGATCCCTTTGAGTATTTGAGAGAAAGTTAGCTATTGTATTTTGACTATGAATACTAGCACTGGAAGGTGTTGAGGTAAGGCATGACACCGGACTTTTTGATGGAATGGGGGCTATGAATAATGAAGTGTCAATGTTTGTGGCATTTGTGGCATACTTTCCTACACATATTAAAAAATTGGTCTTGACAAATAACATATTAGAAACCTAATTCATTGTTTTGTTTATTTTTCTTCTCTGATGGATTTTCTCTTATATGGTCCAGGCACATTTTTATATAGCTTATAAGGAATAAGTATACCTGACTAAGCCAAGATGGCAGAGAGGAAGTTGTCTGTGCTCTTCCCAGTTTCCCTTAGAAACAATATTAAATCAAGACTCTAAACGGATTCTGAAGTGACAGAACACACAAAAATTTGAAGTGAAACAATTTTCCAGTTTAAGATATCTTGGAAGGACTTTAGGAAAGTCCTTGGGTAAAAAGAGAGCATAGCCCAGCACAGATGCAGTATGGGGAATCTAGTAGAAACCCCTTAGCCAAAGCACAGTGGAGGTCTCTCCAGCCTAGTTCAGAAGACCAGTGGATCAACAGAATAGCTGTGAGACTTCCAACCCAAGTGTGGTAGTCAAATTTTGAGCCCCCCTGAATCCAACACAACAGGGAGGATTAAGCCAGCACCTCTGGCTACAGCATAGAAAAATCAATGAGAGGCCCTATTCTCCTGTAAAAGAAGCTTAGGACCGTAGGAGCAGAATTCAACTTTTAAAAATAATCAAAAAATAAATAAATAAATAAAAAGAGCTCCAACCATAGAAACTAGTTTGGCAACAGGGAAAATCAGAACACAAACCCAGAAGAGAACAGTAATGGTAAAAGGGGAATATGAATTTGCCTCAAGCTCAAAAAAGTTCTATTGGAAAAAGTCAAAAGGAATTTTAAAAATCAAGTAAGAAATGTAGAAGAAAAATTTGGAAAAGAAGTGGGAACTATGCAGGAGAATTATGAAAAAAAAAAGTCAGCAGCTTGGAAAAGGAAGCACAAAAATTGAAAACAACTTCTTAATAATAGATTTGGCAAAATGAGGAAAAACACAATAGATATACCTTCCTCACTTCTCCCATTCAATTCCCAAAACAAAACAAATAAACCATAAACAAATGCCAATACACATGCAAGACAGGTGAGTGGGTTTTTTTGGGGGCAGAGAGAAGGGAGTAGTGGTAAGTAACTTTGCTTTCTGCCACAAATAATATTATAATCTCTACTCTAAATGCAAAAAGAAGATATTTTTGACTAAAAAAGGTGAGTGATAGAATAGAAAAGATGATGGATTTAGAGACAAAAGAGTTGAGTTCAAACTTTCTCCTGTGTGACCCTGGGTAATTAACTTCATTTCTCTAGAACCAACCTGTCAAAGAGTATGAACTGGGGATGCTTTTTCTAATAGTATCAATGGATTAGTACCTTACCCATGCAACACTGCTGAGTCTCTTTTGCAGTCACAAATCTGAAGTGGCCAACTGGGATTTGCAACACCGTCTTTAGAACAGTTCAAAGATAATTTGATCTTTCAAGGATGAAACAAAGGGACATTGGCCTTACTGAACTGTGTTCCAACTGAGTTAACAAGGTTCACCCCATAGTGTCATCTCCAACCAGTTGTTTGGTTCACTCCTAAAGATAATTCAACTCATCCCAACTCGGCAATCATTTATTTAGTAGCTGCTGTGTGCAAGGCATTGTGCTAGCTGTTGGATTTGCAAAGATAAGTGCGCAAGGTTCACCAAGAAATATGTATATTTTAAGCCTAAATTGGAGATACTTGAAGACCTTGCCCAAAACCTTTAAAAGAAGTTGATGGGTTCAAAAAGAAAAGAAAATTCTATGAAATATCTACCAAAGGCTGAAGCCATAGGGAGAGAAGGAAATAATCTCTGATTTGGGATAGACTCCTTTGACATATTCATTGATCTCAGTGACTTGCTGAGTGCTGATAGCACTCTGGCCTCGGGGCCAGGATCCTTGCCGGCTTCCAGATCAAAGGACTGCCTAGGTGCTGAATCCCTGGCTTACTCCCAAGCAAAAGTGCCTGGAGCCACATTTGCTAATTACAGGTTGTGTTCTGCTGTTTCCAAACAGGGTGAAAGTGACAGAAGTTTAACTGTGAATAATTACACACTTGAATAAGTATGTGATTAGCACTATTTGTTGTGGTTGGGGTTTGGAGTGACAGGACAAGAATAGAGTGATTGCAATATTTACAGCTTAATTGTAGAGAAGAGATTGCTTACGCAAACTAGTGGTGTGGGGGTCAGGGAAGACCCCAGAAGAATGTGCCTGAAGAAAGGCACCTTCAGAAACCCACCCTCCTCCCCAGATGGAGAAAGAGAACAAGCTTTGTGTTTCTTGGATGTAAAGTTCCAGAATGCTAAATGTCTTGTTCATTCTGAGCAAGGGAGCAGCTGAAATATTTTAAAACCACAGCTCCAAAAGCAATAAATCACAAATGCCACCTAGTGGTCCCTAGTATCCAGTGGCTCACCCTAACTGTAAATGTATCTGTAGCCCAGCTGTGGAGCTCATAATGATTTTTGCTGGCTTTGGGTTGGAGCTGCACCAATCAGTTCCTACTCCTCTTCTCCCCAAACCTTCTAAACCCCTTTGCCAATTTCTTTTCTCCCTAGTACTATTTAGCCGTTTGCTTTACCAGAGTCTCTGAGGTTAGTACTTTGGAAAATCATCACTACCTTTTTGCATAGTCATTCTAGAGGCTTATTAGAAAATCAAGCAGCAAAGCACTTTGCAGGCTTGACTTTTGACCCACATCAACAAGAATCTTCAAACATGTTCAAAACAGAGCATCCCTGATAAGAACCCTGGATCTTTGATGTTGAATGATCTGTCTTTACTCAGAAACCTTTTCACACTTGTTTCTTCACTTCACATTGCAATTTCCAGGTTTGTATTAATTTAGAACTCACTCTTGGCACCATTATTTGCCCCAGGGCAGTGGCAAGCTCAGAAGGGTAACCTTGAGCTGCATGGGGATGGATAACTTTTTTTTTTTTTTTAAGCAGTAAAGGTCTATTTATTTCTTTCAGGAAAGCGGCTTGTTTTCATGATGACATTAAATGGCAATGGGACAAGTCAATTTTCTTTTAACAGCTTAACACTGTACCAGTAAAATCCTCTGAAAAAGGCATAATAAACTGAGCAGATGAAATTGAGATGGAAGCAGATGAACTGTGTGACTTAATGCAAGTTATCAGATCTTTCTCATGGCTCAGTTTCTTTGAATGTAAAACAAAAAAACAACGAAATGTAGTACATTACCCCAATGACAGGGAATACAGAGTGAAGGGTTGGGGTGGGGAAATGGAGTAAGTTGTAATTTATAGTGAATTCCAACACTGAATCTCTTTTCATTGCTACTTCTGATTCCTAGTGGGTGACATCACTTTTTCCTCTCATGGGATAGTGTTCAGAGCCCCCATCATTCCAGATTCTTCCCTACCCCATCCCTATCTGACATACACTTGTACATTCAGGGATACAGAAAATTCAACAAACATTCATAAAGCACCAACTTTACTCCAGGTGCTAGTCTTCTCAGTCCAAGATTAAATTTAATCTTGTCAAACACATTGGCCTCAGAGAAATAAATAACCTTTTATATGCATGTTCCCCTTGTGATACTCCTCTGCCTAAACTGGGTCATGCCTCATTGGAATTATTACTTCAAGATATTAATCAGTCTGAGCACCCTCCACCCCAACATTTTGGAGTTCTTCCTTAGACTCCCATTAGAAAACATCAAAAGAGATTTTTGTCTACTTCCCTTATCTTCTTCAGGGGGAGGGGGCAACATGCTAATTTGTCTTGCAGGAGTATACATATTTGTCATAAATTTTGTTTTTCTTGCTTTTTCAAAGTGTGGGGAAGAGAGACAGGAAAGGAGAGAATTCAGAACTGAAATAAAATGAAATTGAATAAAAATCAATTAACAATAAATTTTTTTGAAAAATACTGTCTTTTTAAAATTTTTATTTCTAGCATTCAGTACAGTTGATATTATAAATATTTAAGTGATTTTTAATTCATTCATCAAGCTCCTCTCTCATCTTAATTTAGGATTTAAGCCATGGACAATACCCAAAGGCATGTACAATCTTCAAATTGAGACCTCACATAAATTCTAACTTAACAAACTTATATTAAGTACTTACTATATTCAGAGCACTGTAGTAATTACTAAATGCTAAAATAAGGTGCATGTTCTCATGGAGCTCATAATCTACTAGGAAGATAAAGTACAGACCTAAATAATTAGAATATATTTTCATAGAAATTCATTAGAGTTGTGAAATGAAGTTTTATATTATATATGAAGGGAAAGTCTTTACAATAGAGTAAGAAAGACTATAGACTTGGACCTTGGTTTAAATCTCACATTTATTATGGAGTTAGTTATTCAATTTCCTCATTAGTAACTAGTGGATGATATTTGTACCATCTGCTTTACAGAGTTGTTCAATTCAGTGTTACTGGCAAGCATTTGGTAAATAGCTACTGTTTTTCAAGTTCTATGCTATATACTGACATTGCAAAGACCAAATAGGAACAATTCTTGACTTCAAGAAGCATTCATTTTATTGGGAAAAAATACGGATATAAACATTAAATACAAAGTAATCCATGAGGGAGAGCATGGGTGTAATTTAAAGAAAATAATGTGGGAAGGAAGGTAGAGTGAAAAGCTTAATGGATAGGACTGATGTAGATAGGTGTAAGAGATTGGAAAATTGGTCAGGAAAGAGAGCTTCTCTTAGATAGTCCAGAAACCAGAATCACTGATATTCTGAATGGACCCAAGGATAATAGATTAACATGCTCTTAACAATAGCGCTAACAAAAGTTAGTTCATCAGCTTTGTATGCCAAGTTCACTATGACATGCTTGCACAGGTTCTGGACAAAAGATAATGCATTCATGCTTTCCCAGTCACCAACCGAGTGAAGCAGGGTTGTGTGCTTGCTCTCATTCTCTTCAGCATAATGTTTTTTGTGATGCTGAATGTGGTCAGATTCCTTTGAGGACTAAAATGACATCAAGATTAGCTTCTGCACCAATGGAAAGGTCCCAATTTAAAACTAAAGTGGAAGGGAAGTTGGTGTCTGATTTTTTATTTGCAGATGATTGTGCACTCCATGCAGCTTCTGAAACTCATATACAACAGAGTATGAATGGATTATCTACCTTCTGTAATAGTTTTTTCCTGACAATCAACATTAAAAAAGATAGAGATCCTCTACCAGCCACCACCACATCATCCCTATGTAGAACAATGATTCCTTTATTCACCATAAAGAGCAAAAATTTGAAAGCTATGCATGAATTTTCCTTGGAAGTACATTCTCTAGAGATGTCCACATAGCTGATAAGGTTGATGCATATTGCCAGAGCAAGCTCAACATTTGGGAGGCTCTAAAATAAAGTGTGAGAGGAAAGTATCAGGTTAAATGCCAGACTGAAGGTCATCATTTTGACTATGCTGTTGTATGCTTGTGAAACACAAAACTGAAAAAGTACTTCCATTTGAATTGTCTCAGAAATATCCTAAAGGTTACTTGGCAATATAAAGTACTCTTTAGAACTGAACTGCCAAGCCTTCACATTCTATTGCAGATAGAAAGCACAACTCCAATGGACTGACCATGTAGTTTGAATGCCAAACATATATTTTCCCAAAATATTGTTTTACAAAGAACTCTCATGTGGTAAACACTCACATGGTGATCAGAAGTGATGTAAGGATACTCTCAAGGAATCTCTACTTTAGTATTGACTGTGAGACATGGGAAATACAGAGACAGCACTGTCAAAAGTAGTGTGTTTGCAAGGTGCTGTACTCCATGAACAAAGCAGAATTGTAGAAATACAAGGGAAATGTGAGCTGTGCAAATCCAGAACCATTTTCACTCTAAATGTTCTAATGGACATGTGTACCTGATCTGTAACAGTACCTTCAGAACTTATATTGGTCTCATCAGTCAGAGTCATACTCACCATACCTGCCTCCCACATTGTGATGTCATTGGTATTCTTCAAAAATGAAGGACAAACAACAGTAAAAAGGTAATATTGATTTGATTATTGATCTCTGAGCAAGATAGGGGGCAGCAATATTGAGCATATATTTATAACATGAGGCAGGAGGGAAAGGTTGGTGCTAGAGAAAGAGACCTTTCCTGGAGTCAGAAGTTCTGGGTTTTAATCTTTTCTTGGATGCTATCTGTGTGGTAAGTCTTTTAACCTCCCCAAGTCTCATTTTACTCATCTGTAAAATGAACTATCATTCTATCTGGTGATTTGGGAGAAGTTTTTGTCCTTGCTGGTAACAGATTTTTTTTTACTCTCAAAATACTCTATGCTGCTCTGAATATTATAATCAAGCAAGATAGTTGCAGACCTCAAGGATTTTATAATCTCATGTTAGAAGACAATACATAAAGGACAGAAGAAAAGGGAGAGGTTTTCAGATACTCAGTAGTTGTATGATGTAGAGATGTCTGGGAAAAGACCTGCTGTTGGGCAAGATAAGGTAAAGTACCTACTAGAGCAGGAGAACCAGGGGCTAGTCCAAGTCTCAGGTGAGGGAAGATGAAAAATGATGGTCTGAAAGTAAGCAGTCTGGTAATGAGGTGTCCAGGAAGAGATAGCAGAGACTTGTTTGAGTTTAGCCTTCAATCTTCAACTATGTCAGCTCTGCACTAGAACTCTCCTGTGCCTTTAATTCCAGGATCACTCTGGATGATAGACTGTGGCCAAAGTGAAAGAGAAAGGATTACAAGGGAGATGTTGAGGGGAAAGTGATGTGAGAAATTAAAATGTAATAAAACTGTGAGCTATATTTTTACAAAAGACCTAGAGGAATTGGATAACTTCTTATAATTCTCATGGAATTCGACCTTTGTTTCATTCTCTTCTTCTCAAGGATGTGCTGGTAAATATTTAACAACCGGCTTTGAGAGATTAAACACATTTAAGCTTAATTGCATTAACACTTTCTCTATCACTTTCTTAAGTCCAGACAATCAGACATAATAAATCAAGCCCTAATTTATAGTGATGGCTAATTTCTATGTTGTAAATGCTGACATTGAAAATTTAATAATTGGGTTGTTAATTTGAACTAACACCGGCATATTCCTATTTCTTCTTCATATATATCTCTGCACTTATATTTTGAGGCTTTATTTTACCTGTTGCTATCTCCTTGAACCTGTTTGCTTCTCAGCTCATCCACCTTAACCTCCATGGATATGTACATTCCCTTTACCTCAGCAACATGTTACATTTTTGATGTTGGGATCTTCTTCAAGTGTTCCACCTTTTTTCATAAACTTTGAAATTCCTTTATATAGTATCTGCCTCTAATTTCCTATTGTTTCATGAGACTCAACTCTCCTAAGTCTATTTGTTATCCTCATCCTGACCTCCACTTACTTTACCTTTGCCTGGTCCCCCAGGCCTTCCTTCAGTGCCTTGATCTTACTTATTTCCATCAAAATCATTACCTTTAAGTTGCTCTGTTTCACTCTATACTGTTTGAGTTTCTTGCCCCAATCATCTCTGTCTCAGTTTTTTTGATTACTACCACCCTGTGCCTTTTCCTATCCTGATGAAGAATTTCAGAATTCCCCTACATGAAGCCAAACAGGTCCATTACAAGTTTATCTTTTCCAGTCTTAACTAAACTTTCTCTATGTATACAAATGCAATCCTTTTATTCTTCCAAGGTTTATTGTCTGTAACAGACTCTATAGCTGCTACTCCAAAATGTCTCTTCACATTTTTGTCTTCATACTACCACTTTTACTCGTCTGTTTCAAAACACTTAATTTCACTGAAAAAAAGTTGAGACCATACTTTCTTTAATTCCACATTTTAAATTAATCATTTTTCTACCATCCTCTTCTCTTTTGTTCAAGTCTTAAAAGATGCCATGGCACTTCTTGATAATGTCACTCCCTCTCTTTGTGGCCTTTTGGCTTCTCTGACAGCTTGAACTTTTAATGATTCCCTCTTTTTTCTTTATTTGCCAATCTCACAGTTGTCCTCTGGATTTTTCTCTTTTGCCTTTAAACTTATTTAACTCTCTTTCATCCCCCAAATAAACAGTCCTCCTCTTCTTTATCCTTCTTCTCTTCCTCCTCTGGCGCCCAACGGTGGGAAGGAACCAAGGACTGAAGAAGTCTCCGGTGACCAGGAACTTGGGTGAGTATTGTTAATAGACAAATAAGGAACTTATTTTCTTAAAAACTAAACCAGTAATTTTTTTTTTTTGGCTAAAATGGGACAAAGGCTAGCTAAAGACTCTCCATCCCCGCCCAACCCCACCAGAGGATGAGATCTTGAGAAATAATGGTCGGCTTGGGAACAGATAGTCATACATTTGGGAATATGGTCCTCATCAATCCTATGGAGGAACAGTTATGTTAGAAATGTAGTTTATTAAATGCATCTCTAGAATCTAGAGAGGAAACGAAAAGCCCTTAGGATTTCTTCCATCCTCCTCAAATTAGCCATGATAATTACAGGAGGATAGTACAATGTAAGAGATTAATGACATATCCTCCTAGGGCATGGAGACTTAAGAGCAAAGGGTCTGGTGACCCTTCCCTCCCTCAGGAGTGGCTTCAGCCCCACCTCAGGAGAACAAGTGAGGATTAGACTCTCCTCCACCAATGCCACCTCGGGATGGAGGGAGAGGGTGGGGCCTCAGTGAGGGGACCACACCTTGAGCAGGTCTCTCTCACAGCCACCGGGCTTAATGAGAGGCCGGAAAGAAAAGGAGGTTGGGACATCCCTTGAGCTACAACCACTTATGTTTCCTGTAATTTCCCAGTCTAATGCCTCAGGTCAACAAAGTCGAAGATACGCTCCTTTTAATGTAGAAGTCATTAAAGATCTTAAAAAGGCCTGCACTAATTATGGGGCTACATCAGCTTATGTTAAGATGCTGTTACAGAATTTGGCTTTCAAGTCTTGACCTGATGACTGGAAATCTATAGCAGGGTATGCCTAGAACCTGGACAAAATTACATGTGGCTTTCTGAATATAGTGAGCTCTGTAGGATACAAGCCCAACAAAATAGTCAAATGTTGTCATGCTGTATCACCTATGACCTACTACAAGGTATAGGTCCATATGCAGACGTCACAGATGTGTAATTATTCAGTAGCAGCATATGAGCAAATTGCTGCTAATGCTATCAAAGCGTGATCTGATTCACAATAAAATGATAAAGGTGAAGCCTTCATAAAATAATGCAAGGGCCAGATGAGCCCTTTGTGACTTTGTGGGACGTTTGCAGACTGCTATCACAAGAACTAATGGGGAAAATCCAACAACAGATGTTTTAATAAGGCAACTTGCTAAGGAAAATGCTAATGAGGTGTCAGAAGGATTATACTAGGACTGCCTCAAGGATGCTCCTTTAGAGGAGTTCATAAGACGCATGCCACAGTGGGCACAAATGCCTTTTATAGCCAGACTATGATGCAGACTTCCCAAGATCCCAACATGGTAGACAGGGTCCCTTCCAGCAAGGGGACTTCTAGAGAGACACGTCAATGCTTTCAATGTGGTAAAGTAGGGCATCTGAAAGCTCAATGTTGGTATAGAGGCAGAGTGAGAAAGCAGGGTGGGAAAACAAGACCCAGTATCCCATGTCCAAAATGCAACAGAGGCTTCCATTGGGCCTCAGAATGTAGAACAGGTTCAGGGAAGGGATGAGGGGCCCAGCCCCAGGGCCCCAGGCAAAAACACTTGGGGCATGATGGCAGCCAATGGTGCACCCAGAGAGTGCCTAGACGGCCAATACCCCAATATGACCAATCAGCCAAGAAGCCATATGATGGCAGAAAGGGATTACACAATCAATCAGCCAGGAAGCAACCTGATGGAAGAAAGGGATTACAATTAGGAAGAATAGAGTTGATGCAGCTGAGACAACTGAGATACCCCTGGAGAGGTGAAATCTGTTCTCTCCAGCCTATGGATCCCTTGCCTCCAGGCACAGTAGGCTTGACCATTTTACTCCTGAGAGACGTACATAAACAGTGTCCATCCACATACTGATGTGGGAAACTGGGGAATGTGTAGATAATATCCAGTCACCAATAAGGCAGACAATGTGTACTTATCACCCAGGAGAAATAGTAGCATCAGGTTTACTCATCAGAATCCTAATAAGCAGCCTGGGATAGTCACCAGATTCTGATTCCAGATCACAAAATCCAGCAATTTACTGGACAGAGGCTGTAAACAACTGACCGACCTATGCTCACAATCTATATAAATGGCCTTCCATTGGAAGGATTGGTAGACACTGGTGCAGATCGACGGTCATTAGAGGTGCCAGCTGGCCTAGTCACTGGCACAAAGATTAAAGCAGACACTTACATGTCTGGCTAGGAGGATCAATAGCAGCTGAAGTTAGTGCTGCCCCTATGAGATGGACTTTGAAGGCAAAACAGGAGTTTTCACCCTTTTATAGTTGGAAAATCCCCATCAATCTGTGGGGAAGAGACGTTTTACAGCAATTAGGGTTAAAATGAGTACTTCGGTTTTTAAGCAGGGCTGCTGTTGAAGGCCTGCCAACACTTTCACCTGTTCCTATCCAATGGAAAACTGATACACCAGTGTGGATAGAGCAGTGGCCCTAAGTAAAGATAAAATTCAGGCCTTATTAGATATAGTACAGGAACAGCTTGACCAAGGACACTTAAAAACCTTCTAAGTCCTTGGAATTCTCAGTGTTTGTTGTGAAAAGAAATCTGGAAAATGGAGGATGTTAATGATTTAAGAAAAGTGAATGAACAGATGGAAACTATGGGAACTCTTCAGCCTGGACTTCCATCTCCTACTCAGTTGCCTAGAGAATGGCCTCTTGGGTCATAGATATTAAGGATTGTTTCTATTCTATCCCTCTGGATAAGGAGGATATGAAAAGATTTGCTTTTCAGTGCCCAGCTTAACTTAGCTGAGCCTTATAAAAGATATGAATGGACAGTTTTGCCACAGGAATGAAAACAGCCCTACTATGTGTCAAATGTATGTTGTCTGCTGCTCTTGCTCCAGTAAGAAAAGCATTCCCTAAAAGTTATGTATTACATTACATGGATGACATTTTGGGATGTGCACCTTGAGGAACAAATGTTAGAGGCATGTCTACAAAAGACCATAGAAACACTAAGGAATTATAAATTATACATAGCACCAGAAAAATTCAAAGACATGCTCCTTTTCAATATTTAGGATATGAAGTATACCCTAAGGTGCTTACAGTTCAAAAACTCTCCTTAAGAACAGAAAAGCTAAACACATTGAATGATTTTCAGAAATTGATAGAGATATCCAATGGATGCGACTCAGTGTTAGGCTTGACTACCTATCAGTTACAACCGTTATATGACATTTTAAGGGGAGACAGTGCTTTAAATTCACCACGCCTAGCTTACAAAAGAAGCTCAAGAGGCTTTTGAGAGAAGTTGAACTGGCTTTATCCAATGTGGTTGAAAGAGTCACCAAAAACCCTTGAGATATCAGTTTTGCCACACAAGAGGCACCCACAGCAGTCCTTCATCAAGGACACAGTGTGATAGAGTGGGTGAACCTCCCAGCACAACCAGATCAAAGCCTTACACCCTACCCAGTGCTAGAATTTTATTAAAGGCCACTAAGCGAGCAGTACAATTATCTGGGACAAGACCTGATAAGATATACACCTTTTATACCAATACACAAATTAATGTGTGTTGTGAGACCATCCCAGAGTGGCAAATTTTATTAGCCATGGCTCCAAATTTTTTACATGGGTCTCCATTAAAGATAACTAGACTATTACATAATTGGCTCTTGAAGAAAAAGTTTCTAAAGTTCCTCTTCAAGGACCAACAATCTTCACGGATGCATCCAAACATAATATTTGTGCTGTGTACTCTCACGATCTAACTATAAAGAGAGTAGTCAGAACTCCTTTTCAGTCCACTCAGCAGAAATGAATTGTAGCGATCATTCTAGCTCTTACTTATTATCCAGGAGACATAAATATATATCTGGATTCGGCCTATTCAGTAGGTGTGGTACAAAGAATTGCCACAGCCCAAATAAAATTTGCAGCCTCTAATATATGTATCAGTCTTTAAGAAACTTCAAGAGCAAGTGAGAAAGCATCCAGGTAAGATCTATATATTACATGTCCATTCTCATAGTGGACTTCCAGGTCCCATATTTGATGGCAATTCAAAGGCAGATAGCCTTCTAACTATGTTGGTCAATACCCCTTTGTTCCAAGAAGCTCAGGCATCTCATTCTAAATATCATCAGGCTGCCCGAGCTTTACGTTTACAATTTGGAATAACAAAAGAGGAAGCTAGGAGCATAGTAAAAGCCTGTATGGCTTGCCTTCCTTTCCACGCTCCTACACTGCCCCCAGGGAAGAACCCTCGTGGTTTGAGACCCAATGAAATCTGGCAAATGGATGTGACCCATTATAAATCTTTTGGTCGTCTGTCTTTCATCCATGTTGTAGTAGACACCTTTTCAGGATTCACTTTTGCAATGCCAGCAGCAAAAAGAGACAGCCCGAAGTGGTCACTGAATTCCTCATACAAGCATTTGCTATTATGGGTGTGCCACAAGCAATAAAAACAGACAATGGTCCTGCTTATACTCGAAACATTTTGCACACTTTTGTGCACAGTATAAGATTTTACATCACCACGGGATACCTTTAATCCTCAAGGACAGGCAATAGTGGAGAGGAGAACAGAGATATTAAGACGCCCTCCAAAAACAAAAAGAAAGGGGAGCCACAGGTAACCCCTAGAGAACTTCTAAATCTAGCTCTTTATACTATTAACTTCTTGATTTTTGACAAAGATGCACTGGCTCCGGCTGACAGGTTTTATAACCCACGGAAGGTCAGTGTCCAGTGCAGAGCTCCACTATCTTTAGATAATCGCCAGGTGATGTGGAGAGACCCAGAAAGTGGTGAATGGAAAGGACCAGATAGGCTAACTGCTTTGGGGAGAGGGTTTGCTTGTATCTCACAGGTGGAGAAGGAATCAGATGGTGCCAACGAGCCATATTCGCTTTGTCCATCGTGAGAGACGAGAGCAGACCTTGAAACAAAGGAGAAGACCCAAGAAATATCGGGTGGTGCTGTTGCTGATTGTGCTCACCATTGAAAGAGCTGGCAGTTATATGCTTGACTCATGGACATCAAAGATTGTCGACTTCAAAACCCTCAGGAATCATTGGATTCTCTGAGCCATAGGACTTGAAAACCCTCAGGAATCATTGGATTCTCTGAGCCATAGGACTTGAAAACCTCAGGAATCATTGGATTCTCTGAGACATAGGATTGAAAACCCTCAGGAATCATTGGATTCTCTGAGACATAGATTTGAAAACTCTCAGGAATCATTGGATTCTCTGAGAAATGATAAGACTGTTACAACACTTAAAATCTGCTGGAATCATTGGATTCCCTAACACATAAAAAGACTTTTTCTAGGACTTCAAAACTCAGGGGGATCATTGGATTCCTGACATGTGAAACAATGGACAATAGATTGGTTTTGGACTATCTCTTGAGCTGCTGAAGAAGGTGTATGTGTGACTGTCTGTTTAGCATACCCACCTTCTAGGACTTCTGGTGATCTTTTCCAACACCATGTTGATTTATATTGTTTGCTATTCCGTACTTGTGTACAACCATGTTTGTTACACCACATCGAGCTCGAACTTGACTGGAGGGGAGGGTCATCCGTAATAGCCTCTCATGCTATTGCTATGCTGCTTGTGTAATACTCTCCCATGCTGATGGGTTTGTGCATACAAGACCCTTCAGCCCAGAAACCTGCTAGCAACCCCCATTTCCCTTTGGCTTTTCATCTCCCTTCCTGAGATGTCAGGTAGGGTCGTGACTCATCTCCTTATAGTGCTTTCACCGCCTTTTCTGAGAAGTCAGGGAGGCTGTATCACCTCCTTTTCGGTGCTTTCACCTCCTTCCTGAGAAGTTAGAGGCTGTGATCACCTCCCCTTGAGGGCTTGACTCCTGAGGAGTCAGGGGATGGCATGACCACCGGTGTTCTAAAATAAAAGAAAGGGAAATGTAATGGGCTGAGGTTTGAGCTGATGCACTGAGGTCCCAAGTACATGGAGGCTAGATAGTAATTGGGCTATACTCTATTAATATCATGATTGATTAAGAATGGTCCCTGCCCACTCTACTTGCAAGTCCTGATGTGTTGTATAGGAAATGACGATTTTGGTGGGTGGAGGTCAGGAGAGAGGGAATGAAGACAAGTCTGGGAGAGATTGGCTGAGTTCTGAGACCTGAGGTTTTGGTATGTGTAGCTTGTGGTCGAGCTTGCTTTTGACTCAGTTGCACACATTGCTATCGCCGATTCTCTTCCACCTCCGATCCTTCTTCACTGAGAATAAAGACTGACGATTTTCCCCTAACCTGAATTCCTGTCTCGTGCTGATCTTAAAATATACGATCTTAACACTCCTCCTCCTTAAAACTTTTTATTTGAATCTAACATCCCCTCAAGCTATGGTTATATATCTCTTCTCCTTTTTCACTATAAAACTCCTAGGTTTTTTTTTTTTTATTTAATAGCCTTTTATTTACAGGATATATGCATGGGTAACTTTACAGCATTAACAATTGCCAAACCTCTTGTTCAAATTTTTTACCTCTTACCTTCTACCCCTCCCCTAGATGGCAGGATGACCAGTAGATGTTAAATATATTAAAATATAAATTAGATACACAATAAGTATACATGACCAAAACGTAAAACTCCTAGTTTTAAAGGTTAAGATCTGAATGAAAAGCATGACAGAAAATGTCTGACAATGTATAGTATACCTGGGTACAACACTAAACATCACAAAGTAGTAGAAAGAGCACTGGCTCTGTCTGAGATCAGAAGATGTGGGTTCAAAGTGCATCTTGATACTTCCTGATGAAATTGGTCAATCATTTAATGTCCCTATGTCTTAGTTCGTTCCTTTGTAAAATGAAGATGTTGGACTAAAGGGATTTTAATTTTCCTTCTGACTCTAGATGTATCATCCTAGAAAAAAAAATGTGTCATCATTTATTATTTCCTTCTCTCACTTCTCATTAACTTCTGAGTTCCCCGAAATGGCTTCCATTCCCACCAACTCTTTGAAAATGCTCCTTCCAGGATCACCAGTGATCTCCTTATTGCCAATTTCAACCAACTTTTATCAATCTTCATCCTTTTTGAAATTTTTAGCATTTGATATTCTTGGACCCTTCTTTCTAGATAATTATCTTTTCTGGGTTTTACTATGTAGTGCTAGTGTGGTACTCTTTCTGTCTGATGGATGCTTCTAAGTTGAGGATTCTCAGTCTAGAATAGATTTCAAAGAACCCAAGAACTTGGAAGAGGAAAAAAAGTCTTAATATTATTAACCTCTAATAAATTTAAATTTTTAAAGTTTATGAATATTAAAAAATCTTCTGAGAAGAGATCTTAAGCCTTCATCAAAGAGGTCAATGACATGACAAAAAAATAAAAAAAAGTTAAAGACCCCATATCTAAATATTTTTTTTTTAGAATTATCAGCTTATGGTATTTGGGCTCTCCCAGTGCTTACCTGGACATTTGTTTCTTTCAGAACTATCCCTTGGTAATCTCATCGGCTCTCAGGGAATTAATTATCTCTTTGAAGATTACACCGAAATCTACATATTGCTTATTGCTTTCCCGAGTTTCAGTTCCCCATCTCTAACTTCTTTTTACTCATATGTATATCCCCAGATATCTAAAATTCAGTAAAGCAAAGTCATTCTCTTTTTTCTGTTGAGGGCATGACCATTCTCCCAGTTCACAATCTAGCAGTCATTTTCAAATCTTCATCCTCATTCACCCTCATCCATCTAATTGCTAAACCTTGTATATTTCTCAGTACCTTTGCATAAATTCTCTCCTTTTTACTCATACCCAGAATACCTTAATACTGGCCCACATGACCTTTTATATATTCTACAATGCTTCCTGACTGGCTTCTGTGCATCAAGTCTCTCACTCCAATTCATTCCCTATACAGCTGTCAAATTGATATTCCTAAAGTATACATCTAGCCATGGGCCTCAAAAAGCTCCAGTGGCTCCCATTTTGTCACTAGATAAAATAAAAGTTTCTCTGAAGCAGATCATATACCTCTCACAGCTATGGGGAAGAGATATATTCTTAACCAAACAAGTCATAGAGACAATTACAAAAGAGATACATGATTTTGATTACATGGAATTAAAAAGCTTCTATAAAAACAGACAAAATTGATGAACCTTAAAAAGGAAATGGTTGAATGGGAGGGAAAAACTTTATAGTGAACTTCTTTGATAAAAATTTGGAATTCAAAATATAAATAAATTATTTATATTTTATTAAATTATTAAAAATATTTTATTTTCACCCCAATTACATATAAAAATAATTTAATTTTTTTTCAAATATTGAATTCCAAACTCTCTCTTTCCATCACTCTTCCACATTGAAAAAATAAGCAATTTGACACAGTCTGTATATGTGTGGTCATACAAAACATATTTTCATATCTTAGGTATGCATTCAGTCTCCATCTATTCTTTATCTGGAGATGGACAGCATCTTTCATCATCAGTCTTTCAGAATGGTCTTGGATTATTGTATTGCTTAGAATAGTTAAGTAATTCACAGTAGATCATTATACAATACTGTTATTATTGTATACAATGCTCTTTTCATTCTATCCATTTTATTTTGCATCAACTCATGTAAATCTTTCTAGATTTTTTCTGAGTGCACTCTGGTCATCATTTCTTATAATAATAGTATTCCATCACAATTATATGCAAATTGTTCCAGCCCTTCCCCAAACGATGGGCATTCCCTCAATTTCAAATTCTTTGCCAGCACTAAAAGAACTGCTATAAATAAATGTTTTTGTACATATTTTTGTTTTCTATGTCTTTGGGATATGGACCCAGTAGTGGTATTACTGGGTTAAAAAGGTGTGTATGATTTTATAGTCCTTTGGGAATACTTCTAAATTGCTCTCCAGAATGGCTGGAGGAAAACACAATTCCACCAATTGTGCATTCCTGTCCTAGTTTTTACACTTTAATAGGGGGAATCTTTAAGGCTTTACAGAGGAAATAATACCTGAGTTAATCCTGGAAGGGAGCAAGAATTCTGAATATGGTAACAAACAAGGAGTCCATTCCAGTTATTAGTAGAACATCTAGTAGAATTTATAGTCATGGAAAAAGGGACATGAACTTCAGGGAACAGCTAAACATAGAACATAATATGAAAATGAAATTCAAAAGTAGGTTATAGCTGGACTGAAGAGGACTTTCAAGGTAAAGATGAGTTGTTTGTATTTCTTTAAAGATATAATAAGGAGTTGCTGAAGGCTGACTGGGAAATTGATATGATTAGACCTGTGAAAGCTATTGTAATAGTTCAGAAAAGAATTATAATAATCTGAATGAAAATAGAAATCATGTAAATATTGAAAAGGGGGATGATGGATGCAAAGAGACGTTGTGGAGATAGACTTGATGAAATGATTGGATTCAGAAAAGAGAGAAATGGGATAGTTTTGTGACAGAAATTGTCCAAAGAGCCATTGATAGCTACTGCTGCCAAATTATAACTATCAACATGCAAATATGTGTGTGTGTGTGTAGGTGTGTGTGTAGATTTATTTTATGTTCGGAGAACAGATCAATGGCATGCAAAAATCAATGAATCCTGAGCAACAGTTTCAACAACTTTGTATAGGTTTTAGTTGCACAGGTGAGATGGACAAAAAAGGATTTTACAGAAGACAGGAGAGGAAATTAATGATTTATATACCAAAGAACAGTTAGCAGAAAGGAAAGATCTATATCAGGTAAAACAGTAAACTACTTAGTAAATACCAGGGATATAAATGGAATTCACAAACTAACCATTAACACTAGAAGTAAAGTTGCTATCTCAGGCTGAAATGATCATCTTTCAGTAAATGATGTTAAGAAAGCTGGAAATAATTTTTATCACAACTTCAAGGTCACTGTGTGGCTGAGATGATAGAGCTATAAAAGAAGCTAAAAAAAGGAAGTTTGAAGTTTAGGTTGGGAAATGTAGATCAGTTTAAGAAGAAAGAGAATGAATTTTCTTTTATATATTTTGAGATATCTAGAAGATATATTAGCAGGCAATTGACTATGTGATACTAGTATTTAAGGGAGGTAGTAAGGATAGATTTGAGCATTATTTGTGTAGAGAAGATACTTAAACTCACGGAAACTGATGAAATAACTAAAGGAGAAACTATAGAAAATAAGAGAGCTCAAGATAGAGCTCATGTATACGGGGTTTGAAGGTAAGATAATGATCCAAAAAAGGGGACTGAAAAGAAATGATTAGAGGAGCAGGAAAAAAAAAGACGGAGTAATATAAAAGCTTTTTGGAGAATTTTTAGGATTTTTGTTAGCCACTGAATGAATAGGTCCCCCAGCACAGGATACAGAAATGTAGACTACAGTTTATTTATTTATTCACTCAAAAGTATGACACACACCATCAGTAGTGATGGGCATGTGTGTTTCACAATTCCATAGATATAACACACATACATATATCTATGACACTTGCACATAAATATGTATGTAGTATGCATATTTTCTTTTTCTGTGTTCTATGAACCAGACAATTTAATTATAGAGCTGTATTTCCTACAAAGCAGTATTAGCTAAGATCAGGTAAGATGTAATAAGGAAAAGAATTAGAAAATTTAAATTGCTATTAAGAAAAAAAAATCTGTCCTTTAGCATAGTCATATACAATAGACCAAAAGAAACTGTATCTTCTTTATCAGTGAGTTAGTTAAATCAACATTTGTTAAGCCCCTATTACATACTTTAGTAGACAGGATAAAAAGAAGGGAATGAGTCCAGTAGAACTATTCAAAGTTCCTTGAGTTTCTTTCTCTCTGTGTCCTTTCTGTCTTCCTTCCTTCCTTCCTTCTTTCCTTTAGTGTTTCCTCCCTCTTTTCTTTGTTTCCTTCCTTCTTTTTTCCCCCTTCTCTCTCTATCTCTCTCTGTTTCTGCTCATCTCTTTCTTTCATTTTAAAGGCTAAGCCAATTAATAAAGATCCATCATTAAAGAAAGGGAAAGAAATATAATAGCAAATATAAGACAAACTGGAGTCAACTATATACTTCCAAACCAGAGGAGGAGAAAATCAGGAAACTGAATTCACTTTATCTACTAGCAATTTATATTACTAGAATAGTACCATGTAAATAATAGGTTTCAGATGAATATTCACTATTTGATAATTTATTGAACCACTCACTATTGCCAGTGATATAAAAGCAAAGAATGAAACAATCCTACTCTCAAGAAACTTAAGAGTCTGATGAAGAGGGATAAGAAGTATATATGTAAATATTTAAAGAATTAATGTAAATGAATACAAAGTAGTTAAAGAGGGAGACGGGAGACCACTAGAGCTTGAAGGAGTGAGCTTGATGAAGGATTAAATATCTTTGGACCTGGAGTTGGAAAAATCTAGGTTCAATAGAAGCAAAACTAATGCAGGGAGGGCTTTATCTAGTTGGGATTTTGCTGCTCCTTTGTACTCTTTCTACAATACCCTTAATGACTGCTTAGTTTCATTCTCCACAACATCCATTTCAAAGCATTTGGTTTTTCGTTTTGTTTTGTTTATTTCCTTTTTTTTTGCAAATCCTACTCTCAGTTCTCACAAAGATAAAGAACACACTGTCAAATGCATAGGCATGGAGGGACAAATTGTGACTGATGGCAAAAAGTCACATATGGGGATGTGCCCACACTGCTCTCCCTGGCCCTTCTCAGGGAGGAGTGTGACATTTATTCTTCTTCCCCTCAAGTGTAAGTAATATAGCCTTTGACAATAGCAAAGTACTCTAGGAATATGCTTTTTACCTTGAAATATTTCTTACCAGATAAGGTATATAGCTCCTCAAGAAATGACAATCTACCATATAGCCAACAACCAAAGATCTCTTGAAAATCAGTCTGTTCTTTAATGGTGATTGTATTTTCAACCTCACTATATTTGTAGCAGGTAGTGAACACTACAACCATAAATTAGTCATTAACCTCCTTAAACTTTCATTCATCTGTCAAATAGGAATTAACAAAACACCACCACAAAACTCTAAAGTACCTATGACATGGGCTATTGTGAGATACAAATGAGATAATGCATTTAGAGTACATTATAAACTGAAAAGCCTTATATAAGTGTTAACCAAATCTAAATTTGAAAGACTCCACCCAGATCTAATTCTCAAAATCATAATTAATCATATACTGCCTTTCACGTATGAGAATGTCAAATGCTTATAACTTGCCTTCCCAACCGGATTGTAAATTCCTGCAAGACTGAGGCTGGGTATTCCTTTTCTTTTGGATCCCCTTGAGTTCCTAGCACAGAACTTGCTTGCTGAATACTCATATTCTTCAAAGTTTTACTTTTCACTAAAGGCAACTCACTATTGCTGTGGATGCAGATATAAAGAATAAAACTCAATAAACTTACAGTCTAATGCATGGAGATGATAAGTACGTATATAAGTATATATAAAGAAATATAAACAAATTCATAGTGATTAGGGAGGATGGGCACTAGTGGATGGAAGGATGAGTTTGTGGATTGAACAAATCTTATTGGATCTGAAGTCAGAAAATCTCGTTTCATCAGTAAGATAAGCTAGGGCTTTGTCCCCTCCCTGAAATTTTGAGGGCATTAATAGTACTTGTGCTTATTTAACAGCAGAGAAACAACTAAGTTTAATAACTAGTTCTCAAGAATAATCAGTTAAAATAAGAATAACAAGTATGATAATTCATATTTATTTAGTCCTTTAAGGTTTTCAAAATACTTTCGGTAGATTATCTCAAATAAAGTTTTACACACCCATATTACTAATTTACAGATAAGGAAATGGGTTTAAAGAGATAAAATGATTTGCCCAAGGTCACAATGTTAGAAAGTATCTGAGGCAAGATTCAAAGCCAAATCTTATGTTACATTTACTTTTTATATATGTTGCATTTCATTTTACACACACACACACACACACTTTACTCTCTGTCAGTCTGTCTCTGTCTCTGTTTCTGTCTCTTTCTCTCTCTCCCTCCTCTAACTCTGTGTGTCTTTTGGTGTTTCTGTTTCTGTCTCTGTCTTTGTCTATCTCTCTCTATCTTAGCTTCTGTTATTTCTGTTAGAAATTATTTCATGTCTGTCCTTGTTTCATTACCTTCTTACACAGTGCCCGGCATATAATAGGTGCTTTATAAATATTTCTTGATTAATTGATTCCTGATTCTTTTACATCATGCTATGTAGCAGGATTCTACCAGATGGACTTCTATTTTCTCCTGTAGTTGGGAGAAGGTTTGGTGGAAGAGGAGGACTTTTTTGTGTGTGACTATTTTGTTCTGTTCAGAAGTCCATCTAGACAGAATGCTTTTAGATTATTATTTGGGAAAACAGAATATAATATTCCTAGGAGGCAAGCCAATACGAGATGGTTTTTCATATCATCAAAGCATATACTGGATTGATTTGCCATAGTCATGCAGCAAGTATGTGAATGGCTGCAGAGTAGTGTAGCTGTTCATGCTGATCACTTTTTCTGCAATATAGGAGAGACAAGACCTGCAAGTAGCCTTGTGTAAGAGATGAGCCTTACAGATGAATAATGCAACAGACCCAGAGTTGAATAAAAGGAGATTGGATAGGACTGAATTTGGGAAATTGTGCAGTACTTTCAATAATCCTGCATGGATGGATATTATAAAAATCCATGAAAAAAAAAAGAGACATCAATAGTTTTCTATTGGGGGGGGGAAGTTGAAATAGTGAAAAAAGAGTTGGTTGGTTTCAGAACATTGCACTTCTAATCCTGTCAATGGGATTTACCACTTTTGCAACTGGATCTTGATGCCATTTTATTTTTTCTGGGAAGTGCTCAATTATAAAATGAAAATTGAATTCAATTTGGGGTCCTGAACCTGGTGTTCACAAACTCTAAAGCAGTCTGTCTATAGACTTGAAGAAGACTATGAACTTAAGTGGGGCAATATTCTCATAATTATTTCTTTTTTTTCTTTTTAAATTGTTATTATAACTTTTTATTGACTGTATATATGCATGGGTAATTTTTTACAACATTATCCCTTATATTCACTTCTGTTCCAGCTTTTCCCTTCCCTCCTTCCACCCCCTCCTCCAGATGGCAAGCAGTCTTATACATGTTAAATATGTTATAGTATATCCTTAGATACAACATATGTGTGCAGAACCGAACAGTTCTCTTGTTGCCCAGGAAGAATTCTCATAATATTTCATTGCAATTAGTTTCTTTTGCAATTCTGTGGATTTTATTTATGTGTAAAAAATAAGATCAAAAAAAAATTTCAAGAGAAGGTCCAAAGGTTTTTCAAACTGTCAAGGATCTTCATTACACAAAAAGGGTTAAGATGATCTGAAAGGTCCCTTCCAGCTTTAACTTCTGTTTGTATAAACAGCTATGATATATATATGTGTGTGTGTGTGTGTGTGTGTGTGTGTGTGTGTGTGTATGTGACTGTAAAAAAAGAAATATGAAAAAAGAATGAGAACTAAAAAAGGAAGAGGTCATTTTGGAATGGTTGACCATAAAAGAGATCACTTTTGAGCCTCGCTTTTGGAATATGGGGCCCAATTTGAACTCAGGTCTCCTGACTTCCTGCTAGGGCTGGCACTCTATCTACTAAGCCATCTAGCTGCCCCTCCTTTTTCATTTTATATACAATCTCATAGATTTAAAGCTAAAAAGCTACAGGCTATCTAATTCAATCCCCACATTTTAGAGCTCAGAAAACTGAGGCCAAGGGAGGTGAAGTGACTTTTTAAAAGTCACATTGACAGTAAGCATCATTATTATAATAATATTTAATACTCCAAAAGTTTTTTTTAACTATTTTTTAAATCAAGTTTTATTTTTTATATTTCATTTATAATTTATTCTCACTTTATAAGAGGTCTCTTGTAACAAAACTAATAATATAATAACCTCCTCTAAAAATGTATGCAACTTTTATTAACGTTTAAAACCACACTAAGGAGTGATTCAGACTATTTCCAATGGTCTTGTGATGGAGAGCACTTTTTGTATTCAGAGAGAGTACTGTGGGGACTGAGTGTGGATCACAACTTAGTATTTTCACTTTTTTATTGTTGTGGTTGTTTCCTTGCATTTTGTTTTCTTTTTCACTTTTTTTTCCTTTTTAATCTGATTTTTCTTGTGCAGCATGATTATTATGGAAACATGTATAGAAGAATTGCACATGTTTAACATATATTGGATTACTTGCCCTCTGGGGAGGAAGTGGGGGGAAAAGAAGGGAAAAAAAATTGGAACACAAAGTTTTGCAAGGATGAATGTTGAAAACTATGCATCTGTTTTGAAAGCAAAAAGCTTTAAAAAAAAATAAAACCCCAGTGAGATATTTTATGCACTCTGTCATACCATGTAATATATTTAATGGGGATTTTCTGATCGCCCTTGGAATTTTACATAATTATTTCATGAATGTTCTTCTTCCTCACCAAATTATAAATTCTTAGGGGATAAGAAGCATGTCTTGTGTTTCTTGTTCTTTATGTCATGTAGCTGTTAATAAATTATTAAATGAATGAACCTACTGATGAAAAGCAACTAACAAATCCTAAAACGAGCAGGTAGGTGGCACACTGGATAAAGTGTCAGGCTTGAAGTAAGGAAATGTGACTTTGGACAAGTCATATAATCCTGTTTGCCTCAGTTTTTTCATCTGTAAAATGACCTGCAAAGGAAAGTGGCAAGCCACTCTAGTATCTTTGTCAAAAAGACCCCAAATGTGATCATGAAGTGTTTGACATGACTAAAAAGACTGAGCAACAACAGTAATAATGACAATTAGAATCCCTGACAAGCTTGAGATTCAGGGAATTTACCTAAATGTCCTTAAAAAAACAGGCATATTCCCATAGAAATGCACCATCAAGCTTGTCAGGGATTCTCCAGTTTATGAAACACTTTGGTATCCATCTGGACCAAAATTATAATGCTATCACTTAGTACAATAGTCCTTGATTTTACTATTATAATCATTGCCATCATGTGCCCAGCATTATCAACAAGAGAAGAATGCTAGGAAATTAAGCACAATTACTTAATTGGTCTGTAGTCAGCTTCATTTTCATGTACAGCTTCATTTCAGTGCTTGTGGGTAAAGGCATTAACTCAGCCATGAAACTCTGAAATAGTGACCTCTTCTCATTTCTAAAGGCATAGAAGACTAGAAGACATAGAAGACTTGGGCTAAATCCAAGTTTTTTTCTCTTCAAAACATTTGTTAGCTGTGTAAAAACAAGTCACTTGACCTTTAAGAATCTCAGTCTTCATCTATAAGATAGAGATAATGATATCCCTATTTCCTACTTTATACTCCTACCCAATATATCCAATCCAATGAATATTAATTGTCTATGATGTGCTAAGCACTGGGCATACAATTAATAAAAAGAAAAATAATTCCTGTCCTCAAAGAGCTTACAAGCTGTGGGGAAAAATAATATGCAAAAGGAGGCAAGAAAATGGGGAGAAAAGGCAGGATATTAGAAGATACCTCATGTGGGCCATTTTGTTCCATGTAGTTGAAAGTAGACAGAGCAGTGGATGTAGACTGAGTTGAACAGTTTAGTTTCTGCCATCTATAAAATAAGGTATTACCCTCTTTCAGTTCTCCAATTAGAGGGGAGAAAGGAGGCTGAGAAAGATAGTGTCACTCAGGAGTTGGTCTAGCAGGGATGAAATTAAAAGTGAAGAGCTTTTTCTGGGAGGGGCATCTTATTCTGTGAAGTTGAAACTGGGCTGGTCAGGAGAACCAAAGAGGAATGAGGTTTTACAAACTTAAAAAACACTGCATAAATGTCAGTTATTTTATTATTATTTTGTGGTCAGTGTCAGGAAGAGGTGTTAGAACTTGAATATCTGTCTTTCCAATCAGTTTGCTGTTTGATGAAGTACAAGGGTTCAATTTAATACAATTCAACAGGAATTTATTAAAATACCTACTATGTGCCAGGTATTGTACTAAGTATTAGAAAGATAAAAAATAGTCTCTACTCTCCAGGGGCTTACATTCTAATGATAGAACTCTTTAAGATACATAGCATGTAGCTGCTGCTGCTTTATTGTCTTAGTTTATTATGACTGTGGTCTCTCCTGAAGAAGTAAACTCTAACTTGAATATGTGCTCCCCTCTTAAGCTCCATAACTATGCTATAAATATCATCACCCCACACTTCTTATTGAAATTTAAAAAAAATAATAAAAGTGACAACAGTGATTAGGCTTTGCTTTCAAATTCTCATTAAATGCAATACAGTGTTCAGCCATCCTTATCGAAGGACACTTATGCTGGCTGGGTAATAAATGCTTACAATATCAATCTCTTTGTGATATTTTTGGATTGGTCTTTGTTGCCCTTGGGACTAATACAGATATCGGGGGTTGACTAGATCCCATGATCCATCACAAGGAAAGGTCTGGAGATAATAGGAGCATCCATACAAGAAAAAGCTTTTTACTAGTATGTGACTAGAGTTTAATAATTCAGGGCAATTGATTCAAAAGCTGTTCCCATACGAACGCCGCCTTAAGAACCTTACAGATACATATCCCCACTTTCCTTTCCTTAAGAAAGGAAGCATCTGATTTAGATTTATCTTTGTTCTTTCTGGATCCATTATTTCCCAAATATCTACCCATTCTAAGATTCATCAGAGTTTTTTTAATCATTACCTGGAAACTATTGACTAACAGAGTACCAAATTAAATATAGGTAGGAAATACACCTTTGCTGAAGTGGAGGGTGCAAACTTGAGTGTTACAGGATGAAGTGATGAAAACAATCATATCCTCCCAGTTCTTTTTTTCAGGCACGCATATGTTTACAAATGGACATTTTCAGGCAGAATTTGTTTCCCTCTGGATTGTAAGATTCTAGTATTTTTATCTGGATTAAAACAGTATATACTTTCAGGAATTTCATTCACATTCCTGTGAATGAAAAATATGGCAATCTTAGGTGTAAAGTTAATTTAACATTCATCTGACAATGAATTGTCTAGTTCCCAGATTAGCATACTCTTGATGATTTCACTTATCCTAAAATTATATTAATTAATTAATTAATTAATCAATAGAGCATAAAATTTTGCTGTTCTTGATCTTTCTAGAATACAGTACATGGTCTTCCCAGAATACAGTATGGAGTATTTAGAGAAGACCAGCATTTCTTCTGTAAGGGCTTGCCAAGCTTTTTTCAGATCTAATTATCCACCGTTAGTATCCACTTTTCACCCAACGTTCACCTATGGGTCCAAGAATGTGTAGCATGTGCAGTGGCCAAACCCTAGTAAAACCATCTTAGCAGGAAAAACCAGTCTGAGCATAATAAACCAGTCCCAAACCCATTGATGAGTACCATAAACAGTTGAAGATTTCCAATAATAGAATGGGTAGAAAAAATAAAACTTTGGTTCCAATGGCCACGAAGATGGCTTAAGCACACACTGTGGAGCACTTAGAATTTGGTCAGATATTGGAAATTGCAAGATAATCCACTTCATCCTGAGCCAATGCTAGTCATCTTGACTTTTGTCTTGTCACTGGACTTTGATAACTCTGGGAAAAAGAATGAGGCTCTGCCAACTCTGCTCAACTCTGCTTCATTTTAATCCAATTGTTTTCAGTACAAAGGCCATTCATGATGTCGTTAGTACTCTGGAAAAAAAAAAAAAGGATGAATAAAAGAATCACAGAATCTTGGAATTGAAAGCTTTCCCCGAGGTTTTCTCTAATATATTCTCAAACTGAGATAGAATTCTATATTTAACATGCTCAATAAATGACCATATAGCCTCTCCTTAGAAGACTTCTAGGAACTCCATTTCACATAATAGTTCATTATACTTTTGGATATTTTTGTTGGAAAATTTTTGTTTTTGTTAAAGCTGACACCTTCCTTTCTACAACTTCAACAGAATATTTCTGGTTCTTCTCAGCATGACTAAGCAGAACACATTTTTCTTCCTCATAAGAACACTTTAGATATTTTTAAAAATTACACACATCTCTGTTTCCTCATCTTCTGCATTTACTTCAAGGTTTACTCCCTTCACCTATGGCTACTTTCTTTTTGAGAAATGTACTGACAAGAATATACTTCAGGATTACTGTCTTATAGTGAAGGGATTTTTGTGCCCTCCCAAATCTTTTTTTTTCTTCCTCCTCCTCCTCCTCCTCTTCCTCCTCCTCCTCCTCTTCCTCTTCCTTCTCCTCCTCCTCCTCCTCTTCTTCTTCTTCTTCTTCTTCTTGTTCTTCTTCTTCTTCTTCTTCTTTGAATGAAAGTCCCATTATGATAGTGAATGGTAGTGTCAATTGATTGTGAAAATGCAAAATGCGAAAAAGCAACTGTGAATTTGGTAGAATTAAAAAAAAATCACAACAGTATCTACTTAATTTAAAAAAGATACAGGAGTAGTTTGACATTTTCTTTTCCAACTAATTTCACAGATGAGAAAACTGAGGCAAACAGGGTTAAATGGCTTACCCAGGGTTACAAAGTTAGTAAGTATATCAGGTCAGATTTGAACTCACAAAGATGAGTCATTTAACTGCCTATTGACACATATACACATATGTTGCTATATATATATATATATATATATATATATATATATATAGAGAGAGAGAGAGAGAGAGAGAGAGAGAGAGAGATCAATATCAATATATCAATAGATAGATAGATAGATAGATAGATACATGAGGGACAGTTAGTGATATACTGGGTAGAATGCAAAATGACTTACACAGGGTCACACACAACTAGTAAATAACTGAGGTCCTATTTTGAACTCAGGAAGATTGTTCTTCCTGATGTTAGACTTGGCACTCTATCCATTGTACCAACTAAATTAAAAACTGGACTGAGATGCTTACTAGATATATAACGTCATCCAAGTCATTTAATATTTTTTCTCATTTTCCTTATCTGTAAAAAGATTTGTAAAGTGATAAACTACTCCAATATCTTTGCCAAGAAAACCCAAATGGTATCCCAAAGAGCTGGATATGACTAATCAACTAAACATCCAGACATATGTATGTATGTATATAGCTGTTTGTGACCTCATTATTCTCCTAGTTTAATCATAATGTCTATGAAAACAACTCTCAGAGATACATATATACATATATGTACAAATATATATACATCATATATTTATGTATATATGTAGAACTTTGATTTATACAAAATATGTGCACATGCACACACGTTTGTATATATGTATATGTATGTATATATATATTTGTGTATACATATATACATATATATATGTATATACATATATACACATACACACATATATGGAATCATCCTAGCTAAAATATCCTGAGGGAGAGAGGGGTGGTGACCAGTGTTAGGAAGGTCAAACTAATATCATTACCTCCCCAAAACAGACAGTTCAAGCCATTAAAGTCAAGAACTTTGGGAATAGTAATGCCTCCAAATAACTGGTCCTGCCATCATTGATAGGTAACAATCATTATAGATAAAGGACCATCTTTCTCATTACTACTGATACCAATTGATGTCTAACAGAATATTTTCCATATCGTCCCTCCTTGACTTCAATCATGAAATTTACCATGGAATCATTACAATACAGTTCAATGTCAAATATTCTGGGTCAGAACTAATTCAGGCCATTCTAATGATAGAAGCTTGAGATTAGCTTATAATGGCATTCCTTAGGGAAAATGAAAATTTAGTGAAATCTCAGGAATGGCAGTTCCTTTAAAATGAGATTTTTTTATACCTTTAGTCTTCTGGAACTACCAAAGTCCTTGATTCCTTAAAAGTAAATTTTCCTAGTTTACCTAAAATAAACTATTTCTGTGACAAGGATCATAATACTTTTTGTATTTTATTCATTCTTTAGTACTTGTTGCATCTTCCAGATGTAGATACACACACATATATACAGTTATTTATTAAGTACTAACATCAAGTAAATTATTGCTCTATGTAGATATTCATTGACATACTGCAAAACATCTTTCAATTGAATAAGGACTCCCTCTTAGTGGTGATGACTTTTGAAAGAATCACTGATATTTATACATGCCATGGTGGTAATTTCATCAAGCCCTAGACTATTACAAATCAATGAAATCATAGCAAAACAAAATGGATAAAACACACACACACACACACACACATTGTCTAGATTCTTTTAGGCAGTCAACTTACATAGATAACTTGAACAGGCTTTTCAGACAGATAGACTGGACTCAGAATTGAATATGAAAAGAACAGGCTAGATTATATTTGGATTATTTATGGTGTTTTCTATGATCTAAAGCAGTTCTTTAACATAAAAGATCATGATTTTAACATTGATGTTTTTCCAATGAAGCCATTTGGCTGTGAACATCATGATTTTAGAAGAATCATACTTGTAGGTTAAGAGGCAGGCAGCAGAGTGCAAAGATGGTCTATAATATCAAAATGACTATTAGGTTAGATAAGAGGCATAAAAATTTCATCGAGTCTGCTTGTTCTTGTCATTTAAAAGATTTTATTTTTAAAAATTTCAAAGAACAAAAAACTACTTTTCTTCCTCCTACCTCCTCCTTCCACTGAAAAGAAAAATAATTCATTACTTTATCAGGAGATGGGTATCCTGTCTCATCATTATTGATTTTCTGGAGTCATGATTGGTAATTTTATTAGCCAGAATTCTTGTCTTTCAAAGTTATTTGTCTTTACAATGTTGTTTTTATTGCATAAATCATTCTTGTTCATCTCACTTTATTTTGTATTATTTCATACAAATCTCCCCAAGTTTTTTCTCTGTCTTTTAGTCATTTCTTAGCGCACAATAGCATGATGGTATATTCATATAAAATAATTTGTTTATCTCTTCCCTGATAAATACTTCCTTAGTTTTCTGTATTTTGACAATACAAAAAACCTACTATAAATATTTTTGAACATATATATCCATTTTCTCTTTATTTTATCTCTTTGGGAAGGGACTAGTAGTGGTATAATTAGGGCATAAAATAGGCAATATTTAAGCAACTTTTTGGGCATAATTCCAGTTTGCTTGCTAAAATATCTGGACTATTTCACAACTTCAACAACAGTGCATTAATGCATCTCTTTTTCTGAAACCTGTTCGATTTTCTTTTTCTTTTTTTGGGGGGGGAGTGGAGGTCAATTTTGCCAATTTGATGAGTGTAAGTGGAACTTCAGATTTACTTTAATGTGCATTTCAATAATTATTGGTGATATGGAACATTTTCTTAATATGATTATTGTTAAATTGGGTATCTTTCTTAGAAACCTGTCTGTTCCTGTCTTTTGATCATTAGCTCCTCCTTATGTAACTGGGTATGGTTTTGGGAGAACTCTCAGCATGGAGTGCTTTATTATTTGCCTTAGCAGAGACCTCCAGGTAATTCTTATCAGAGCTACCTCATTGTTTTTGGAGGGTGGTGAAGGTGAAAGGGAGGCTGGATTTAATTTGGTCTATCATTCAATTCATATTTTGAGACCTTCAGTCTACTTCTGATGTCTGAGAAGTACATCAAATTATCCTGTTGATTTCCTTAGCTTTTTACTTTTATAGGTAAGAGCAACTTGAGGAACAGAGTTGTAGTCATCAGATATGGCATAGATATATTATTCCTTCTTCCCCCTATCATATCTGTGTTTTAAGGTACACTCCAGAAATCCAAAATCTATTTGCAGGTATCATTTTATGCAGCTCTTCATTTCTCAAAACTACCTTTTTGGATTCCTTATATTCAATTGGTAGTAGTGATAAAAACCACTATCTGTGCCCCAAGGGGACTTCAGTTTTCTTCCTAGAACTTCATATTACTCAGTAATTTTTTTCTGTATTCTCTCTGGTAGTATTATTTGTTTCCAACCAAATCACCAGAAATAGATTGTTGCCATCATATTTAACAGGGGTCAAAAGATTTTCTGTCATATCTCAGATAAATGATTTGGGAAGATTGCAGATATCTTTATTGTTGTGTAAGGGTGATGTACATACCGTCCCTTCTCTACAGGGAATTAAAAGTCACCAGCATTCATCTCTTTTTTCTTCTGACTACTTAACTTATTGCTCTTGTGGATCTTTATAATCATTCGTTGGTTTCTAAGAAGCTACCATACTCTGGAAATGGTTCAGCTCTTTCCTCTTTGGGAACAGCCTCCTTCTCTGCCTCTTTTCCCCATTCTCCTTCTGTCTGATAACTACACTTTTTCTGTAGAATATTTCAGTGCTGTAATAGGTCCTTAGTCAATTTCCTGTGTTGTTATTCCATTCTATTTTGAGCTGTAATGTACTTTAGACATAACCCAACATCCTTTTGTTTTACAAAAGAAGAAATTGGCTCTTGGAAGTTGAGAGTGACGTGACAAAAATCAGATGAGCAGAGAATTATTCTAGATGACTTTCTAACTTCATACTGAACTTCATTTCTAGATTTGAACTATTTTCCCCACTATTTTGGGTCATTTTTGCATCAATGAAATGAACTCTCTCCTCTGCCACCATATCTTGGAAGCTATTTTCACATTATGATTTCTTTGCTTTTTTATGCATGGTAATATATTCTACAGTTTACAGGATGATAGATTTAAAACTAGAAGAGAACCTTGAGGTCATCTAGTCTAATCTCATTTTAGAGATGAGGAAATTGAGACCTAGAGAGGTTAAGTTACTTGTATAAAGTCATATATGTAGTGACTAGTATAGACAGAATTTGAACCTAGTTATTCTGATTCCAGATCTAGCATTTTTCTTCCATTATGTCATGTTCTCTTTCGGTTGCTATAGAATACTTCACATTCTTTGTATTTTTATGCCATATTTCTCATAGACAACATGTTAAGTGTCCTTATTTTCCTTATTTATCCTAATCATTTTTTAACCAGATGTATGTCTTGTAAAATTAAGTTAGAATAGGTAACTTGAAGAATATTTCATCTTTTAGTTCATTGTATTTGGAGAGAGAATAGGGGGCCAATGGATATTAGTGTCTCCATTTCATTGGTTGCCAAAATAGGATTATCTGAAATTAATCTCCTTGGTCATTTTAACATATTTTCTTACAACTTAGGCTTCTCTTTCCCCATGGATATATTCAGAGATAAAAAACATTTTTTTTAAAGAGTTGTCTACCATCCTCTGAAATTAGTTGTAGGGAAACATTACATATGTCAAACACAAAGTAAATCATCACCAGTTTTAAAAGGATTTTCATAAATTAAGCAGGACTCTTGTCATTCAGTCATTTTTTCAATCACGTCTGACTTTTCATGACTCCATTAGGGGTTTTCTTGGCAAAATTCCCAATTGGATTTCCAGTTCCTTCACAAATGCATTTTATACAGATGGAAACTGAGGCAAACAGGGTTAGGTGACTTGCACAGGATCACACAGCTAGTAGGTATATTAGGCCAGATGAATCTTTCTGACTCTAGACCCAGCATTCTATCCATTGTACCACCTAGTTACTCACACAAAATGGGAAACAAAATGTCACCCCCAGAGGTCAAAAAGACATTTGAGAAATAGCTAAAAATATCCCCTAATTTCATAGCAAGTATATTGGTAAATATAAATGGAAGCACATTTTGAGAGTTTTGCTAGAGCAGATGCTGATTATGAGGCATAAAGAACGAGTACCTTTAAAAAGAAAGAAAAATACATTACCAGAAAGTCGATAAAACACATAGCCAGGAAAATGTCATTTTCTTTCATTTATAGCTCACTAGGATAATAGCCCTTGCCAATTATGGGGGAGATATTTTGATGTCTGCTCAGGCTAGGGCTTTATTTAGATGAACTCCAATCCAGTTTAGCAGCGACTGAATCATATGCACTGTGGACTTCAAAGACTCTGTGTTCAATGGAAACGTCCAGAATGGTAGTGCTGTGAAAAATAACTAATTGTACTACAGGCAGCCAAGCTGTGGCCATCACTTTTCAGTCACTGGGAAAATATGGTGTGCAAATGGGCATCCCACTGTGATAAGGGAAGTCTAAAAATAAAAGTTGAGATGTGGTATGTAAATTTAATGGCAGCAGATCTCTGCCTGGCTTGGACAACCATTCCTTACAGGTGGCTGTTTTAACAGAGAGCCTAATTGGGGTGTGTGTGTGTGTGTGTGTGTGTGTGTGTATGTTTTGTGTGTAGAAGTACATTAAATGTTCTTCTAATGCATCCTTATAAGAGGAGTCTCCTAGACAAGCAGAGTCTGGGATGAATTAGAAAAGTCGAATTGTAGCTTCCTTTTTTGTAATGCAGGACTCCCATTCAGTCCTAAGGATCCTGGGGGAACTGGAGAGAAGAGGGAAAACATCCATTGTTAAACAAGCAAAAACTGTCTCTTTCCATTGCCCAAATGTAAGAGGCTGATGAATGCTAATCGTGATGGTGATACATATTATAAAAAATTGAACATAATAGGCATGTAACTGCTGTAGTAGCAGGAGTACCTTTGCTATATGAGTATAGATCTCAAACTGAAAGGAAACAAACTTCTGGTTTTATAAATGAGAAAAATGAGAATTCAATATACTAAATGATTTGCATTCATATCCAAAAAATGGCAAAATTTTATTGTCTCTATCTTCTTAAAATTGTTTACATCTAACTTCTTCTAACTGTTTATAATAGAGGCCCCACTTTAGGGGAACTCTGTTGTTCAGAGCCTCAGCATCTCTTATTTAGATATTGGAGAAAACAGTCTTTTTTACTAGTCTCTCATCTCCATTGACTCAGTCTGTCTATTATATAGTAACCAAATCTTAAGCACAGATCTGATCATCTTGTTTCTCTACTCAATTAACTTCATTGGTTCTGTTTGGCTCCATATTCCTCTAAATTAGAATAAATATCAATTCCTTTTTGGTTCTTTAAAACTTTTCAAAGATGTGGCTACAATTTAATCTTTCTAGCTTCATTATATATATTACTTCATTTCACCCTGTGATCCCCAATAAATACCTGCTCTCTCTCTTCTTTTACTTTCATATTTCCTATGCCTTCCTTCTAACTTCTCCCATGTAGAATTTCTTTGATTCTTTAATATATGGCTAAAATTTAAGACAAAAAGACCCATATATCCAAAAATATTTAGGTTTTTTTTATTTAAATAGTATTTTGTTTTTCCAATTATACATAAATATAGTTTTTAGCATTAATTTTTGTAAGATTTTTAGTTCCAAATATTTTTTCATTGCCTCTCCCCTCCCCTCCCCAGGACAGCAAGCAATTTGGTATACATTATACATGTACAATATTTTAAAACATTTTCATATTAGTTAAGCTGTAAAAGAAAAATCAGAACCAAAGGGGAAAACCACAAGAAATAAACCCCCCCCAAAAAGATGAAAATTCTATGCTTCAATCAACATTCAGTTTTCAGAGTTCTCTCTAGATGTGGATGACATTTTCTATTTCAAGTCTATTGGGACTAGCTTGGATAACCATATTGTTGAGAAGAACTGAGTTTGTCTGCACAAAAGCTAAGTCATGCACAAGAAAAATGAAATCAATGGGGGAAGAACTAGAAAAAAAAGCAAACAAACACCACCAACAACAAAAAGTTAAAATACTATGCTTTGAACCATACTCAGTCTCCATAGTTTACATCTGTATGTAGATGGCTTTTTTTCCATCATAAGTCTATTGGAACTTTCTTGAATCACCTCATTGTTGAAAAGAGCTAAGTCCATCACAGTTGATCATCAGATAATGTTATTGTTGCTGTGTACATTACTCTTTTGGTTCTGCTTATTTCATTTAGCATCAGTTCATGTAAGTCTTTCCAGGCTTTTCTGAAATCAGTCTGCTTGTCATTTCTTATAGAACAATAATATTCCATTACATTCATATATTATAATTTATTCAGCCATTCCCCAATTGATAGGAATTCACTTAATTTCTAGTTCATTGCGCTGCTACAGACATTTTTGCACATGTGGGTCCTTTCCCCTTTTTGTGATCTCTTTGGGATACAGGTCCACTAGTGTGGCTTCTGGATCAAAGAGTATGCACAATTTTTGGATCATTTCACAACTGCATTTCAACAATGCATTGGTGTCCCAGTTTTCCCACATCCCTTCCAACATTTATCATTATCTTTTCCTGTCATCTTAATCAATGTGAAGGGTGTGAAGTAAAACCTAAAAATTTTCTTAATTTGCATTGATGAAATATTATTGTTCCAAAGAAATTATGAAAGGGATGGTTTCAGAAAAGTCTGAAAAGACTGATGTGATCTGATATAGAATGAAATACACTGAACTAGGAAGATAATTTATATAATAACAATATTATAAAAAGTAATTGTAAAAGACTTATGCACGTTCTTCAATGTGATGAAGAACTATTATTTCAGAAAACTGATGATGAAGCATGCTACTCACATACTGAGAAGAGTGATAGATCCAAGATGCACAATAGGGGAAAGAGGAAAGGAGCAAACATTTATTAAATGTCTGTTATATACAAGGCACTCTGCTAATTTCTTTAAAATCTTATCTCATTTGATCTTCTCAATAACCATATGAGATAGATACTAGTATGATCCACATTTTATATTTGAGAAAACTGAAGCAGATTGTGGTTAAATGACTTGCTTAGGGTCACATATAGTTAATAAGTATTTGAGACCAAATTTGAATTCAGATATTCATGACCTCAGTTCTATAACACTTTAGTATCTTTTGTTGTTGCGTTCAGTCATTCAATAATGTAAGATTCTTTGTGATTTCATAAACCATAGCTCACCAGGATTTTCTATCATTCACTCTCTTCCAAAATATGTCCAAGTTCATGTTTGGGCATCCCACTTTTTCATGTCCCCTTTTCCTTTTTTTTCCTGAGGCAATTGGGATTAAGTGACTTGCCCAGGGTCACACAGATAGGAAGTGTTAAGTGTCTTGAGGCCAGATTTGAAGTCAGGTCCTCCTGTCAGGACTGGTGCTTTATCCCCTGCAGCTACCTAACTGACCCTCCCCTTTTTCTTTTGCCTTTCTACTTGACAGCTTTTTCCAGTGAGTAGTATTTTCTCATTATATGGCCTATGTCTTTAAACTTTAGCTTCAACATTTAATTTTCCAGTGAATAGTGGGAATTAATTTCTTTAAATATTGACTGATTTGTTTTCCTTGCTGTCCAAGGGACTCACAAAGGTTTTCTCCAGCACCACAGTTTGAAAGTGTTGATTCCGTAGCACTCAGCTTTCCTTATAGTTCAACTCTCTGTTTCATACTTTGCTACTGGGAAAAACTAAAACTAAAACATAGCTTTGACTATATAGAGGTTGGTTGTGGCAAAGAGATGACAAAATGTATGTTATTCAAATTTGCCACAGCTATCTTTCCAAGGAGCAAGCATCTATTAATTTCATGGCTATGGCCACTATCTACAAATATCTTTGAGCCCAAGAATATAAAATGCCTAACTTATAGACATTCATTTAATTTCCAGTTCCTTGACACTACAAAAAGGGCTGCTACAAACAGTTGATTCCCTTTCTTCTGTTAGGAAGTGTGATGGGACCAATTGCCAAAAATCTTTTTTTATATTAAATTTCAAATTAGCTTTTACATTCTCTTTTTTCAGCTCCATTAAGAGACTTCTTAATTAATCTTCATTTTTTGCCATCAGAATGGTATCATCTGCACGACTAAGATTATTGATATTTCTTGTGGCAAACAATTCTGACTGGATTCATCTACTTGGAGAAATATTAGTTGTTCATGTGTGGGCAGTCAATGTAATAAAAACAACAATTTTATTTGGTCTATTTATTCAATGTTGTCCTAATTAAATTGCCAAAAAATTATTTTGCTGAGTTGGGAAAAATAATCAAATATTCATTTGGAAGAACAATAGGTCAAAATATCAAAGAAGCTAATTTTAAAAAATAAAGGAAGGAGATTTACTAGTACCAGATGTTAAACTATTTATGAGGCAGTAATTATCAAAACTATCTGGTACTGGCTAAAAAGAGGAAAGATGGGTCAAGGGAACAGAATAAACATAAAACACATTATCAAAAGATTAAAGTAACCTTGTGTTGACAGATGTAAAGATTTAAGTTTTGGGGATAAAAATTCATTATTTAGTAAAAATTGATGAGAAAGGTGGAAAACAAATTGACAGAAACAGGGCATAGGCCAATACCTATTACTATTCAAAATGAATACATGGTTTGGATATAAAGGTAGATATAATAAGAAAATTGAAAGAACAGAGCATAACTTTTGTCACACTTATGGATAGGAGAATAATTTTGTGAATAAACAAAAGAAAGAGCATTATAAGATCACAAAAGACTGGGGAATAAATGTATAGTTTTAATAAAGTTTATATTAAATATATAAAAACTTTATCAAATTTATAAGAATAAGAGTCATTCCTCAATTGACAAATGATCAAAGGATCAAACAGGTAGTTTTTTGGTGAAGATATCAAATCTATATATAAATATATGAAAAAATACTCTAAATCATTATTTATTAGAAAATGTAAATTAAAACAACTTTAAAATATCATTTTATGCTGATAATATAGGCTTAAATTATAAAAGGAGAAAGTAACAAATGTTGGAGGGGTTACTGATTCACTGTTGATGGAATTGGTCCAATCATTTTGGAGAGCAACCTGGAATTATCATCAAAGAGTTAAAAACTATGCATGTCCTTTCACCAAACAATATCCCTATTAGATGTTTCCCAAAATGATTAGGGACAAAGAAAAATAACTTATATATTAAAAATGTTTATAGCAACTTTCTTTGTGGTAGTGAAGAATTAGAATGTGTGTATATGTATGTGCATATATATTTTTATCTGAGGGTAGCCTTCTTTAGAGTTCCAATAGACTTGAAAGAGAAAATGTCATCCACATCTAGAGTAGAGGAAAGGGGAAGTACATAACAGAGAACAAAAAAAAAAATGTATAAGGAAGCATAGAAAAGCATATATAGTGCTTATTAAAAATGTTTTAAAAAGTAAACAGTACAAAATGGAATTCCATGGTTTTACATTTGAATCCTTTTTTTAAATGTTCTGCTCCATACATAAAAATGTTATTAAAATGTATTTATGTACTTATGTCCTAAATGAATAAGAAAACAAAAAAAAAAAGATGGATACAAGGGCAAGTGATTGATGATGAATACATAAGAATATCATGATTCTTTAAGAATAGTAAAGAGAGGACTAATGCTGAGAATAACTCTAAGACAAAGACAACTTCTTAAAAATTTTTTTAAATTTATTTTTTACTGAGGCAATTGGGGTTAAGTGACTTGCCCAGGGTCACACAGCTAGGAAGTGTTATGTGTCTGAGGTCAGATTTGAACTCAGATCCTCCTGACTTTAGAGCTACATCAACTTTTTAAAAAAGAAACAAAGCTAAATCGGAAACAAGAGCAATATTAGAGATAGGACCATTGTTGAGGATGGAGAAGATAATAACAATAAAATGAAACAACAAAAATAAATGAAAGAAGATAAAATGAAACTCTTTCTTTGCTCATCTTTCTACTATGGAGAAAGACCTTTGGATTGGGAGAGTTAGAAGAAAAATCATTCTCAAGGAATTGAAATGTAAGATAACGAGATTGAAGGCACAAATGTCAAAAAGTATTAATATTACACTGCTGCTTGATTTCTTATCACACCTTTATCTCCTTCACTATAGTTTCCATACTTGTATTTTGTGATTTAAATGGAACATTGGCATTTTATTGTTGTAAATTTTTGTGTCGCTGTATCATTATAAATAATTCACTATGTTTGTGAATGTGGTTTTATTTAATCATGAAACCAGAAACTTTTTTGAAGGCACAATATTTTAAAATATGTAATGGGAATTAATGAGAAAATAGGTCTCAACATATGGAGTTTTGATTTATAGCAAGAACACAACTATAGTGTATGACAGCTTTTTTTTCTATCAAAAATTAAGATGACAGAATTGACAAATTATTTCTCTGCAGTATGAGAAATGGAGGATCATTCCCTAGGAAACCACCAATATTCTTCTCTATTATTTACCAAATATTTGTTGCTTTGGTAAGTATTTAAGGCAATTTATATTAAATAAGAAAGTAAAAGCATTTAAATTGTCCCAAGGGGAAAATTCCATAATTATGATTATACAACCAGGGTAGAAGATGTAGTTCCAGAAAGAAGAATTTAGTTTCAGAGTATATAAAGGTAGACTATTCATTCATTCAGCCCATATTCAGGGCACTTACTGGATCTAAAGTATTTGACTTTTGCTCTAGACATAAGATTTTGCTGCTCTAGGGAACTTACTATCAGAAGTTCCCTTTATTAATTTAGAGGAACAATTATTTTTCAATTTGTAGTCTGAGGATTTTGCTTGTTAGTACTTGAATATTAAATGATTTGTCCAGAATCACACAGTCAAAATGGTCAGAATCTGGACTTGAAACTAGATCTTTGTATGCCCACCTGAATATGGGGAATTAGAAATTAACAAAAAATGCAGGAAGACCAGGATTTAAGTGTCGTATTTGACCCATCCTAATTATATGACTCTGGGCAAGCCACTTCATTCTTAGAGCCTCATTCAACTCCTTGTCTTTAATGTGTTTACATTACACTGTAAAAAGGGAAAAGTTTAGGAAGGGAGAACTCCTGAGGCTCAGCTCAGAGTACTGTAAGCCAATCAATGAAAAAATAAATATGATAAGTACAAATTAAAGGTTTGACCACCATATGTTGATATTATAGTAAAAGGGATTCACACATGGGGTAGGAATTTAGACTAGATGATCTTAAAAGTTTTTTTTCATTTCAGATTTTACGATATTTGACATTTGGAAGCTTATGAATTCAAAAGTGCAATTTGTGGTTCTAGTTTCAATTTATAGTATGATCAGATAAATTCTCTTTTATCCCAGCCCCTGTTTTTAAGCAATAAAATTAAATTTAATTTTAATATGTTTAAAGACATATATAAGCAAATTAACTTTAAAAAGGCTTTCATTTTTATATCACAATAATTTTCTAGATATACTTTCCCAATAAGTCCTCCTTTGTAATAAAGAAAAAAACAACTTATAAATTGGTTAAATAACTATGCAATTTTATACACCTACAGTCTCTCACCTTTTTTCTAAAGGGAGGGAAATATATTTTATCATCTGTTGGGAGAGAAGAGGTTTAGAGTTCTTTTCATTTGTATTATTGCCGCCACCGAGTATATTATCATCCTGGTTCTTCTTACTTTAATCTGCATAAATTCATAAGAGTCTTTCTATGTTTCTTAGATTTCCTCATGTTCATTGTTGCTTATCATACAGTCATATTTCTGTTCTGCTCTTTATTTAATCATTCCTTGTAAATAAATGTCTCTTAAAACCACAAATCTTTGGAAACAAATCCATTCACCAACTTCCCTATGAAAGGGTCATTATTAATGATTTAGTCTTATTCTTGCAAGTAACATTATCTTGTAAAATTACTCAAGTTATGTCTCATGATGACATCAATCAGTGATACAAATAGCATCATCCTTTATAAAACCAGAACTTCTAGGATAAAAATTAGGCAAGGCTGGTACAGAACTCTCAAATCCATTTTATTAAATTCAGGAGTTTCAGTTTCAATTTGATTTCTCTCTATACCTTTAAACTGTAGCAGTGATTTATTCATTCAGAAAGGGCCTGTTTTATATCACAGATACACCAATGAAACACTATGCCTTGGTGTCTGCATATTGTAGAATTACTCTTAGGAGAGTGCTGAAGAGTTTTCACAAGTTCATAAGCACTGTGGTTGCTTTGAGGCTCTAACATGCTACCAAGTTGAGTAATTGATGTCTTCTTGTGACACAAGGAAATTTTCAGAGCCTCAAGGGCTTCATCATATTACTTTATTGAGAGAGAGAGAGAGAGAGAGAGAGAGAGAGAATTAGTCTGGAAAAGTAAATCAACTGTATTTCATAAAAGCTTTATTAGTTTCCTAGAATTATAAGATGACAAAGCTGGTAGGTCTAAGAGATCCCTCTGATCTAAATTCTTCATTTTACAAATGAGGAAACTGAGTTTCAAAGGGAGAAAAAGAGTAGAAAGTCACAGCAAGTTAGTGATACATCTGGGATTAGAATTTGGGCCTTCTGATTCCCATTCTTTCCATTTTACCTTGTTTATTCCTCCCTACTTTCTTTCTGCTTCTTGGTAGATCCTTAAAAAACTTCACCCAACATTTTTGATGAATTTATAATGGTAAAATGACAAGATAGCAGCAATTGCTTTCAAAGAGTTCTTGTATCCTGATATTTGATCTCTATAATATCTCCTGTATAAGACTCTTAATGAAACTAAGTCATTTCATTGATTTTCTACCCCCTTTACCAGGTGCATTTCAGTTTCTGAATTCTGTCCAAGATGGAGAAATTTTGTAATTTTAGAGAAACAATAGTGAAAAAAATGATGAATTTAGAGTTAGAGGATTTGATGTCAAGTGCTGAGTCTCTAATCTTTTTTATCTGATCTTGCAAATTAATTGACTTCTTTGTCCATTTATTTCTTTATCAGTAAAATGAGGGAGTAGTTAGATGATCTTGAAAGATACTTAAAAACCTATGGTCTTATGGTCCTCAGTACCTTCCCTTCATAAACATATAAAGGAAGAATAGCAATATCCTGGACTCTTTCTGGGGACTAAAGTTTTGAATAAGGAACATATTACTCTAGGCTATGGTCTCACCAACTATATATAGTATTTCTAATATCTTTTGCAACATGAAACACAACATGTTATGTAACTTTAATATTCAGCATTAAGACCAGCTAGATTTAAAAGACTACAATGGGCCTTATATCCATAACCTGAGATCTGAGTCAGTTCTGATTAGTGTGAACCTATCTATCATACATTTACCTTGAATGAATCTATAGCCACAGGAAGGGCTTTTGTCCACAAGTGAGTTCATTTTCCAGTCCAAGAGAACTTTTACCTAAACAAGGGCTCCAAGAAAGGAGGTATTATAACTGCCCTAGATAACATACCCAATATTTTAATAACCCCCAAAATTGCTGGTTTTTCTAGCAAGAGCCTTTGATTCCTTTATAGCCTATCTGGATGGAATTTGGGGATCAGCTTAAACTTAAAATAAATGTTACCTTCAAAAAGAAATTTTTATTAGACAATGCAGGGTTAATAAGTAGTTTATAATACTATTATGGAATACCAACATCCCTAATAGAAACTGTATAATACATCACACACACACACACACACACACACACACACATACACACACTCAGACAACTAGAGGACTTCTGTTTGAGGTATACCTACAGGCTTATGACATTGATTTCTATGAATTGTTTTATTATTGTCAGGACCAATCCATCAGCCAGTGGCCTTCTCCTCTTTAGCTACAACTTCATTACAAATCCAACTTTTCACTCCTCTCATATCTTTCTAACTGCCATCAGCTTAGGAAGGACAGGTTACCTTGGAGACTAGAGGTTTGGAAAATGTACTGAACCCGAACTAACTCTGATTCAATTATTAGATACCATATACAATTCTCTAATACTTAATTTAAAAGATTTTCAGGGAGGGGAGGAATGGTATAAAAATGCATATGTTTGGAGTAGGTTTCAAAATGGAAATTGTGAAACACTGGTACATTTTGCTGAGGTATTCTATGAAACTACTCTGGAAGTATTGCAAAGAAATTAGGAAACAACTTTGTACCTTAATTTCAATTTTAACTAGGAAGAGAGGGACAATAACCTCTGAAATCTGCATTCAGCCTTAAGCTCAATTCAGTCTGTACTGTATATTCATGCAACATTAAACTATGAGCTGTTTGAGAGTAGGAACTGTCTTTTGCCTTTCTTTGTACCACCAGCACTTAGCACTGTGCTTGGCACATAATACATCCTTAATAATGACATTCTGAATGAGTGACATGATCCAAATATTCATTAAGCATTTGCTATATTCACTGTAATGTATGAAGTGCTTGCAGAAGATGCAAAGATCTTAAAAAGTGGCTTTTAAGTATGTTCATAAATAATTATAATACTAGATGAAGCATGATTAAAGCATAATAATAACTAATAACAGATGATGTTCATATAATGCTTTTAACATTAAAAAAGTATTTTACATGCATCATTTATAGTAGTCCTATGAGGTACTGTTATTTTTATCATTCTTATTTTATTGATAAAGAAATTTATTCAGAGAAGGTAAGGACTTCCTTATTGTCACACAGCAAGTAAACCTCAACAGGGAGTATTCCAAATAAAGTATTTTTAATTTCTAATCCAGCACACTATTCTAAATGGTATCAATAAAATGCTTTGAATATTAAAAAGAGGGAAAGAATATTAGGCTTTATGAAGGAAGTGGCATTTGAGATGGCTTTTGCAAGATGAACTTGGGTAGATATGTTATAGGCCAAGTAGAAAGAAGGAAGAACATTTCAAGAATAATGAATCAAACAAGCAAATTCTTGCAAGGAAGCATGTAATAATAGTTCTTTCACAAATTTATTAGTTGGGGGGGGGGTGCGGGGAGGCAGAGCCAAGATGATGGAGTAGAGGAAGCACTCAGCTGAGTCCTTCCAACATTCCTTTCCATACTTCACAATAATGTCTCAATAAAATTCTGGAGTAGCAGAGCCAACAGAAGATTAGAATGAAACAATCTTCCAGCCCTAGACAAAATAGGAAGTTAGAAAGAGAGATCTATATTATAGAGGAGGCTGACTCATAATCCATGTGGATAAAAGGCCAATTGTGGAACTAAGCAGTAGCAACAAAAGCAGCAGATGCTTGAAACAAAGCTCCTTCCTCCATATGCTAGGAAAAGAATTAAACATCAACATAAAGTTATAAATCAAGAAATAAGGTGGAAAATGAGGAAACAACAATAAAAAAATAAAAAGAATCTTTTGTGGTGACAAGGAAGATCAAGACACAAACTCAAAAGAAGACAATGAAGTAAAAATAGTCAAAAGTGAAGAATCAAAGAAAAATAAAGTGAACTGGACACAAGCCTAAAAATAATTCTTAAAAGAATTATTTCTAAAAAAAATTAAAAATGAAATGAGTGATAAAAGAAAAATTAGGCAAAACAATGAAAGCAAAGGAAGAAAATTATGAAAAGACAATGAACAAGTTGGTAAAAGAGGCACAAAAATTGCCATTGAGCCAGTAAATAGAAATAAGAGCTGGCTTCATGAAAATATATATAAAACACTGGTTAATTTGATTTTAAAAAAGAAAAGAAGAAAACCAAATTTCCAGCATCAAAAATGAAAAAGGGTGAATGCACCATGAATAAAAATGAAAATAAACAAGTTAGCTATTTTGCCCAATTACATGATGATAAAACTAATAATCTGAATGAAATGCATAAATAGTTACAGAAAATATAAATGCCCAGAAAAAAAACAGAAGAGGAAATAGAATACTCAAACAAAATTATCTTAGAAAAAGAAATTGAACATGACATTAATAAGCTACCTAAGAAAAAAACCCAGAACAGATCAATTTGCAACCGAATTCTAGTAAACATTAAGGAACAAGCAATTCTAATACTATATAAACTATTTGAAAAACAAATAGTTTAAGAAATCTCACCACATTTCTTTCATGACACAAATATAGTTTAGATACTGAAATCAGGGAAAGCAAAAACAGAGAAAGAAAACATCAGCTAATTTCTTTAATGAATATTGATGCATAATTTTAAATAAAGTGCTAGCAAGAAGATTATAGCAATATATCATAAAGATTTTACATTCTAACCATCTGGGCTTTATATCAGGAATTCAGAGCTGGTTCAATATAAAGAAAACTATCAACATAATTGACCATATCAATAACAAAAACAACAAGAAGAAAATGATTACATGAATAGATGCAGAAAAGGAATTCGACAATTTTTAACTATTCTTATTAAAACTATTATCATGCATAATAATTAATGGAAGTTTTCTTAAAATGATAGAGTGCCTATGTAAAACCAAGAGCAAGCATTTGCTGTATCCAAATAAGAAGTGAAGTAAAGATATCTCAACCCCACTACTATTATTGAGTCATATTAGAAATTTTAGTTATAGCAATAAGATAAGAAAAATAATTAGAAGAAACCAAAGAAGACAATGAGGAAACAAAATTATCACTCTTTGTAGCTGTGATATTATATTAGATAACTCTAGAGAATTAACAAAAAAACTAGATTTTTTTAAATTAACAATTTCAGTAAAGTTGTAAGATATAACACAAACCTACATAAGCCATCAAGTATTTTGATATACTATCAGCAAAACCCAGCAGGAAGAGATAGAAAACTCCATTTTAAATAACAAGAGATAATATAAAATATTTGGGAGTCTATCGGCCAAGACTAACATAGGGATTATACAATACAATTGCAAAAGATTTTTCACAGAAATAAAGATATACTTAAACATTTGCAGAAACATTGTAGACTGAACCAATATAATAAAAAAGGAAAATTCTACCTAACTTCATTTACATATTTAATGCCTTATCAATTAAAGTATCAAATAATTATTTTATAGAACTATGAAAATAATAACAGCATTTATCTGGAAGAAGAGATCAAGAATATCAAGAGAAACAATGAAAATAAATGTAAGGAAACTAAGACTAGTACTACTAAATTTTAAACTATATTGCATAATAGTGATCATGAAAAGAATCTGGTACTGGCTAAGAAGTGGATTGGTGTATCAATGGAATAGATTAGGAACATTGTTGAACATATATACATATGAACATATGAACATAGTAATTTAGTATTCAATCCATTAAGATCCAGACTTTTGAGATGAAAATTCATCATTTAACAAAAATTGTGGGGAAAATTAAAAATTAGTTTGGCACAAACTAGGTAGACCAACATTTCACTCCATATAACAAGATATGGTCAAAAATATATAAATGATTTGACGTAAAGAGTGATATCATAAGTAAATCAGAATATCATAGAAAAATGTATTCATCATATTTATGGGTAAGGGAAGAGTTAATTAAACTAAAATTAGAGAATATCATATGATTAAAATGTGTAATTTCGATTATATGGAATTGAAAAGATTTTGTACAAATAGAACTAATGCAGCCACAAGTAGAAGGGAAAAAGTAAATGGAAAACATTTACAGCACGTTTCTCTTTTAAATGCCTTATTTTTCAAACATATAGGAAACTAAATTTATTTATTTATTTTTAATGGCTTGAATTCAGCATATTTTCTTTTTTTATATATAGCTTTTTATTTACAAGATGTATGCATGGGTAATTTTTTTCAGCATTGACAATTGCCAAACCTTTTGTTCCAATTTTTCCCCTCTTTCCCCCCACCCCTTCCCCCAGATGGCAGGTAGACCAATACATGTTAAATATGTTAAAGTATATGAGGAAACTAAATTTATAAAAACGAGCTATTATCAGTTGATAATTGGTAAAATAAAATGAACAGACAGTTTTCAAAAGAATAAATTAAAACTATCAATAGTCACATGAAAAAATACTCTAAATCACTTTTGATTAGAAAAATGCAAATCAAAATATCTTTGAAATACATATCCGATTGGCTAATAAGATAAAAAAGGAAAATGACAAATGCTGAAGGGGATGTGGAAAAATCAGGACAACAACAATTGTAGGTGGAGTAACTGGTCTGGCTATTCAGGAGAACAATTGGGAATTTTGCCCCAAAGGCTATAAAACTGGACTTATCCTTTTACCCAGCAATATTATTACAAAGTCTCTTTCACAAAGAAATCAAAGAAAAAGGAAAAGGATCTATTTGTACAAAAAAAATAACAACTCTTTTTATGGTGACAAAAAATTGGAAAATGAAAAAATCACTTGGGGAATGGCTGAACAAGGTGTGATATATGACTTATGGAATACTAATATATCATGGGGCAGCTAGGTGTAGAGTATAGAGTATCAGACCTGGAATCAAGAATATTCTTCTTTGTGAGTTCAAATTTGATCTCAGATACTTATAAACTCTATCACTCTGGATTAATCACTTAATCTTTATCTGTAAAATAAACTGGAAAAGGAAATAGCAAACCAATTGTAGTATCTTTGCCAAGAAAACCACAAACAGGGTCATAAAGTGTCAGACACAAATGAACAACAACAATAGCAAATTATTGTTGCTAAAAAGAAATGGTACAGGATTATTACAGAAAAACTTGGAAAGACTTGTATGAATTCATAAAAAATGAAAAGTAGAACCACAGGAACACTGAACACAATAACAACAATATTTTAGGTATGACCGACTGTTAATCATTTAACTAATCTGATCAAGACATGATCAAGACAATTTCAAAAGACCCAGGCTGAAAAATGTTGTCTACTTCTAGAGAAAGAATTGCTGAATTCTGAATGAAGATCAAAGCATACTTTTTAAACTTTATTTTTATTCTTTTTTTTTTGTTTGTTTGTGTTTCCTTTTGCAGCATGGATAATATAGAAATATGTTCCGTATGATGTCACATACATAATTACTATCAAATTGTTTACTTTCTCAAGGAAGGAGTGGAATAGCAGAAAGAGAAATTGGAATTCAAATTTTAAAAAATCGCTAATTTATTTTACATTAATTGGCAAATATTTAGTGAGATTATATAAAATAGTATGAATTTTTAAATAATGTATTAATCTTCTAATGCACATATACATAAACATATAGACATGATAATAACTGTCTAGCTCATCTCTATTTACAATCAATCAGTGAAGAAGCATTTATTAAATTCCTACATCATGCCAGGCATCATAATAGGTATTGAGAATACAAAAGCAAACAAATGAACAGTTTCAGTCCACTCCTCTTAAAATACTTGATCCTAATAAAAAATAAAAAGAAAAGATATATTCATATATCTTTTGGTTCAATATAAAGAAAACTATCAATATAGTTAACCACATCAATAACAAAAACAAGAAGAAAATGATTGCATGAATAGATGCAGAAAAAGAATTTGACAATATTTAACTTTTTATGTGTGTCCCATGAGGAAATTCTGAGTAAGTATCATATACCCCTGGAAATGGAAACAGAAAATGTGGCCCTAGGTATCTTTAGCTTCTTGGATTTTATTTAGAAGACTACAATATTTGGGAGTTTTATTCTGTCAGCATAAGAACATTCAGAAAACCTCACTGTCATAAATATGGTACTATTATAGATATTTTTCATGATGATAGCCCCAAACACCAGCTAAAACAAACCATACCTCTGTTACTGTCAGTCTTACTTTTATTTTTCTGTTGTGTTTGAAATCCAATCCTCTCCTGGGGAATTACTGGGAAAATCATTCTTTTCTTGTACTTCTCAATTGTGTCTGTAACCCCATACTCTATAGTCTGCTAACCAGAGTGCCTAATGGTCACTGTTAAATTGAAGATGTTTACTTTCCTTCTCCCCTAGCAACTCAGCCTTGTGTCCCACTCGCATTGCCTACTATCCATAACCATAGATCTAGGAGTTTGTTATAGTTTAAGCCAGTGGTTCTCAAAGTATGGTCTAGAGAATCCTGGGGATCTCTGAAATCCTTTTAGAGGGTCTACAAATTCAAAAATAGTTTTTATTTCCAATATGGTAAATGTCTATAAGTATAATCCAGATAAACAAAAATGCTTTGGAGATATCCTCAATAATTTTTAATAGGATAAAGATACTGAAAACAAAAGTTTGAGTGATCTCTTCCTAGTTCTCCCACTTTAGTCTCTCTTCCCCTGAGGCATCAGGGATGATTTATCACACTCAAGGACTGCTTCACAAAGGTCTTTGAAAGGTAGAGCAGGGGATAGAGTAGGCTTCTATAAGTACAAATGTTTTTGCCAGGGAAAGGAAGTATAATGCAAAAGTACATACATAAGTAATGGGGGCTTAAGAAAATAATTTGTAGGTATTAGGCAGTTTTCTTCACAGAACTGGATTATACTCATGCACATGTATTCCCATCACACTTTTACCTTATACACACACACACACACACACACACACTCACACACACACACACACACACACACATCAGTACTGGAATATCACTTCAAGTGATCCATAATCTTAATGTGCATTATTCTAAAATAATTTCTACAATGAGGCACTTCCTTAGCATAAAGGATAGAGTTCTGATCTTCTTGTCAGGAAGAAATGAGTTCAAATCTTGCCTCAAATTCTTAGTATATGTGATACTGGGAAAGCCACCTGACTCTTCTCAGTTTCCTAATCTATAAAATTAGGATAATAATAGTATCTAAGAGAGTTGTTAAATTTATTTATGCCAAGTACTTTGCAAGCCTTAAAGCACTATATTAATTATTATTATTATTATGATTAATCTTTCATGTATAAATTCTATATAGATTCTTGTACAATTCTTGTCCATGTTCTCCCTTACATTCCACAAAAAGAAAATTCTCAATTTGTTGAAGGCCCATAAATTTTTAAATTTTTTAGTTATTGATACAATTCTTGGTTTTGGTATCATTTCTATTTTATATCTACATGTAAAATGGTAGTTTTAGAGCATATATTATGTATTTTTCTTTAATAACTTTTAAAATTTACCTTCCTTTTCTTTTGTTAAGTGCGACTTTGCTCACATATCTTAGTAACTCTTCTTCCAATTTGTATATTATCTTTGTTGATGCAAATATAAATATAAGAAAATGGCTGCCTTATAGAATTTCTTTAGTTGATGAAAAAAGGTCAAGTATCCTGCTTCACTTTATGTTATTTGTTCAATCCAGGAATCCTAGCCTTACTTATTTTCTTCACTTGGCTTGCCCTTAAACCCTGTAAATTATAAAGTTATATTATTGTTTTAACCATGAGAAATTAGCATAGATTTCATAGGGAGCTTTCTGATTTAATCCATGTTTTTGAGTCTGCAATTGACCCTACTGCAAGCTTCACACAGTAGACTGAAATTATAGCAACTGAAGATGGCCAACACTATTGTGACAGCCTTACATAGATGACTTGAGGGGGAAATAAGTACTTGGCAACATTTTTGCTTGCATCTGATAAATAACATGTAAAACTGGAAATGCTTCATTTATTTTCATTCTCTCTATTTTTTAAGTCATATAATTGCTTGGGAAGACAGAATAGCATAGCAAAAAAGAACATTAGGTTTGAAGTGAGAAAATTGAAGTTAAAATCCTTTTTCTGCCATTTACTTTCTACCTGTGTGATTTTGTACAACTTAATCACTCTTAACCTCATTTTCTTCATCTATAAAATTAAAGTGCTAGATTAGATGAGCTCTTATAGCCTTTTCAGCTCAAAATTTGTGATCCTGAAATTTCCTTTACTGGATGAAGTGAGGATGGACCAGAAACTAAAATTAGACTCTATTCCTGGAATTTTATTTATTATGAGTATATCCTGACATTTCAAGATTTACTTGAATGGATGGGGCCCAATATTGAGGTCAGAACTTATTCTTCATAAGTGTGTATTATATTCAAAATGTTGAACTAGAATACAGAAGAAATATAAAGTTGAAAGTAATTGTCCCCAGTTTCATGGCACTAACATTCTAATAGGGAAGTATTGAAACACATACACACATAAAACTATAATATAAGATAAATGAAAATTTCATCAGAAAGTTGCACAACAAAATCTATATAAAGTTTAAGAGGAAAGATTTTTGCCAATGAGAATGGTTCAGGGAAGATTTCATGCAGAAGGCAGCATTTATGTTAGACAATTGATATTGAATAGTTAGTTGAAAAGAAATAATTTTGTGTTGGTAAACCAAATTAAATTTTCTCTCATGTAAAACTTTCTTCTTCATTACTATAATATTATATATGAATAAAAATGACTTGGTTGAAAATTATCTCATCTTTTTATTTCTTTTCAATGCATACTTATTGCTTATATAAGAAGCTTTCATATTTTATTAGTTTTATAAGGCAATTAACAGTAAATTTAATCCTCATAGCTTAGATATAATATTTCAATATGTATCTGAATAATCTTAAATACATTTGTTCCAATGCAGTAAAGAAAACCATTACTTACTTTGTATGTAGACACTTATTAAAGACAAGGATTATTTATTTAATTCCACAGTTTTTAGTTTAAAGCCTGAGGGTGATATTTACTTTTAAATTTTCCAGAGTGGATAAATCTGCTTGGACACTTGGCTGAGCAGAATGTTGATAAGAGTTCAGGGAGAAGTAGATGAATATGTGGTGTTATAAGTGAAGCAAATATTACTATTTCTAGGCCTAGAAATAAATGAATACATGAAAAGAAATAATAATAAGAGCTAACATGTATAGAGGACTTTACTGTATTGCAGGCACTGTGAGAAATGCTTTATAATTATTATCTCAATTGAGCTTCACAACCCTATGAAATAATAATGATAATTATTATAATTCATAAGAATGATAATAGATGACATAGAAAAAAAAAACTTAATTCTTAATTTCCATCTCTTTCCTCTACCAAGGAGAATAATCCACAGAATACAAAGTATAGATAAAAATTATTAGGCTATACATGGAAAAGCAGACTACTTAATAGGTGCTCACTGCATGCCAGATACTAATACAATCAAGCAGCAAGATAATTATTGTCCGCAAGAGGTGTACATTCTTGTTCAGGAAGATAATATATGAAAGTTATCTAGAAAAGAATGGGACAAGGAGGCATTGATGTGCTAGGAAGTTTTGTAGAGAATTATTTCTGGACAAAATATAGTAAAACATATATATTTGAGTTCAGAAACTCAGGGGTGGAATTTAAGATCCAGGGGGAAGAGCACTGAGGATGATGGCAGGAATGGATGGTCTGTAGATCTCTGGAAAATAAATGAAAAAATTGTAAGAATGGTAATTCAAGTCCTTCAAGCCTAGGATCAACTATTATACCCAAGGTACTAAAATAACTATGGATAGTAGAACTGGAAAAATACACAGATCATGAGGCCAGGGAATTGTTGAAGTTCAGTCCAAGTATATTTCTTCTACCCCTTTTTTCCTAGAACAGGCAAGCCACTCTTCATTTGCCTGGGTGACTACTCATTTCTTATTTCTTTTCCAATCCATTTTGAAGAGTATAGAGGGGGGAAAAAATCATTTGTCCTCCTTCTATGGCAGTCAAAACAACTGACACTTGCATTTATTAAACAATGAGCTAGTCAAAGGGAATATAAAGAAAAATCTTCAATACTTCTTGCCTTCAAATACCTTGTATACTACTAACAGGAATGTGACATGTACACAGATAAGTAAGTATAAGATGATCTGAAGAAATAAAGCTCAGCAGACAGGAATGGCAGTCAAAAAACCCTAACCCAAGCTGAATTAAGAGAGCAATAGTGTGCAGAAGAAAGAATTGGTCAAATCCTGCAATACTGTGATCTGGTTAGATAGCATCTAATGTATTGTGTTTAGTTCTGGTATCATAGTTTAGAACGCACACTATAAAGCTAGATTCTTCTCAGTAGAGAACAAATAAATAGGAGATTGAAGGGAAACCATACTATAAGAATATAAGTTAAAGGAACTATAGATTTTTAATCTAAAGAGAAAAGATTTAAGAGAGATGTATTTGCTATTAAGAGCCTACCATGTGTCAGGCACTATATGCTAGGCTCTGGTTATACAAAGACAAAGATCAAATAGTCTCTGCCTTTAAGAAGCTTTCTTTGAGGGGAACAAAATGAACACATATAAATATCTAAAATTTACACAAGATAAGTACTTTGTTTTTTTTAATTGAGAAAGACACTAACTACTGGGGGAAATACTTCATGTAGGGAATAATGTAGTGCAATTGGCTGCAGGAACTTACTGGCTGTGTGACTCTGTACAAATCACTTAACCCTGTTTGCTCAGTTTCTTCATCTGTAAAATGAGCTGGCAGAGGAAATGGAAAACTAGTCTAGTATTTTGGCCAAGAAAAACCTGAATGGGGACATGAGTCAGGTACAACTGAAATTATTGCATAGCACAAGGGAGTAATATTTGTGCTGAGTTATGGTCAAGTACCTTATCCCTTTTTTTTCATCTCAAAAATGACATTCTTTCACTCTTTATTTTACTGCATAATATTTGATAAGCAATTTGTAGGAACCAGACCAATCAAATATTTATTGAACACTTACTAGTTGAAAGGCTTTGGGGTAAAATTTTTTGGAAGCATAAGATATATTTTGTGCCCTCAATTAACTTACAGTGTCATCAATCTACATATAAAAAAGATAAAATATGATTAAATAAGTGGACAGTGAACAGTATAGAAAAAATTGTTCAGAATTTTAAAGAAAATAGAAAATGGGCTCAGATGTTCGGGGAGTATTCATAGAAAAGGTAGAATTTATGTCAGACCTTAAAGGAAAGAAAAGTAGTGGAGTGAAATGAATAAAATCTAGGGGCAGGAAAGCTCAAGGCAGATTCATTGGGTTGATCAATTTGGCTGAATCAAGCAAAGTAACTATTGTGCAGTCCCCCCAGAGATGAGGGAAGGAAATTCTTTGAAGTGAATGGAAGCTTCCTTTTCTGATAAGCATTTTAACTAAAATGTGGAGTTGGAGCTAAGTGAGGCACTGACCCTGGGTCAATGTTATTTGGCTTAATAGGTTACTGAATCTCCACTTCTTTTTTTGAACTTATTCATGACTTTTATACAATACTGGCTGCAAAATCCAGCTTGGGATCATTGAAATTGGAAATTCTTCCAGCTTAAATTCTGCATTAACTCTTTGTATAACAATCTATCTTCAAGTGCCTTGTTAATTATTACTTAGGTGCTTGAGAGAACATTTGTGTTGTCCTTAGAATCTGAAAGAGTTAATGCAGTTTCTAAAAGGGTCAACCTTACTCTGCTAGAATTTGCCTCCATGATCCTGTTAGTCTGGAAAGGTTAAAGAAATGCATCTTGAAGAGTTTTGGCAGCAATCTTCAAAAGTCTCCTTTAGAATGTCAGAGGTCTTGAACTTCTAACTTTATCTCTAGTTTATCTGCATTTGGAAAATTGTCTTTCCTGAAGTAATTCCTACATAGCCGAATATCCTTGGGAAAAATGAAAGACTGATGCATAGTATCTGGCTATAACCAGCAGCTATTAAAAAGAAAAAAAGTAGGGGACTCTAATGAGAAAGAACTCAATCACTGTTCTATAAGAACAAAAAAGGAGAATAATCATATTATGCAATAGAGAGGTGACATAGGTTTGTGATTTAGCATAAAAGTACTTATCAGAGTGGCTATATTAGCACATATATCATTCAAAGTGCCTGTGTATTATTGATAAAGTTTATTGGATTATTTTTAACATCATGTATTTATCTGCACTGATCAGGACTCTGCAATTTGCAGACAATGGTTGATTGGTTGGTTCACCAAAGTTAATCAGTCCCTTTTCTTATACAGTATGTCACTTAGTATGAATAGAATGGGTTATTCTGCAGCCCAGAGGTTGATCCTTTATTAGCGCTTCAGTATCTGATAATTATAATGAAGATCAAAAACTGCAAGATCTAATTAAGTTTGGAACTTTCTAAAATTGACTTTCCATAGAGAATTTCATGCCGAATAAAGTTACAGTCTAGAAAATTAAAGCCATAGCCTCTTGCATAACTATGTTTCATTTTTTTTTTTTATTGGCATTCCCATGACCATAAAAACTAAAGATGAGAAACAGGGCTTGATAACCTTCACAGATCAGGTTGGGTATGAACATATTCCTATGATTCTAGTCTTCTAGGCAATATTTTGAGCATGACCAAATTTCTATTCTTCTTGACCATATTGGAAAAATGTGAAAAATTTAAGCATATTTTTATTGGTAAGAAGCACAAGAATGTAATTCCCAATAAATTTGTGAGGTTGGTAATATAGATGTATTATATACCTCTTACCAGAAAAGAAATCGAGGTATAATGCTATCCCCCAAAAAAGTTAATGTTGGAAACAGAATTTGTATTCAGGCTCTCTGATTTTAACAGTAAACATGAATGATAATGATGATGAAGATATCTAACATTTATATGATATTTATTATACATCAGGAACTATTCTAAGAACTTTACAATTATCTCATTTGATCTTCACAGCAACTTTGGGGTATAGGTTATTTTTATATCCATTTTACAAATGAGTAAACTCAGGTAAGGTGTGATTTGTCCAGGGGTTATATAGTTCAAAAGTGCCTGAGGCCAGATTTGAACTCAGATTTTCCTGACTTATTTTCTTTCCACTAAATCAGTTAGTTAAAATGCAGCTATTATTACCTTTCTTGGGCAAGGCAATGCAAGGAACTATTATTTATTCAATAGAAGAGAGAAATTGGTTTCAAATCTTATTTTAAGCATTTACTGTCTGTGTGATCTTGAGCATTTGTCAGATAGAGAGAACTCAATGTCCTTTGGTCTTTTGAAAAATTGTATAATAATACCTTCCTTAGAGGATTGTCATGCTAATAAAATGAATTTGTGTGTGTGTGTGTGTGTGTGAGAGAGAGAGAGACTTTGCAAAGCTTAAAGCACAAAATAAATGTTAGCTGCTATTACTATTATCATTATTGCTAGTTTCTACTTGAGTGACTTTTGAGTTATTTCACTTAACATCTCTGAATCTCATCTGTAAAATGAAGAGTTCAGAAAAGATGATTTCTAAAGTCTCTTCCAACCTAAATGGTTTTACATTTTTTGGTTTATTGTTTTTGCGTTTGTGTTGATAGAATCTTGTACAATTGGTGTTCCATAGTAGGCACTTAAAAATATTTGTTGATTGACTTAACAGATAATTTTCCATGTGACAGCTGCAGCAGATTCCTTCCAAATTGGATATATAGTGGTATATTCTGATAGAAGGAAAGGTTGGAGTTAAAGAGCAATCCAGAATTGAGATACTTCCTAGGGGAAGGAAGACCTTGAATGGGGTAAAGAAGCTAAGGGTTCTGAGGATGATACATATCTTAGATGCCTTCATAGACAGAGAAAAAAGAGGCAATAGATAGAGTGTTGTGCCACAGTTCCTTTTTAAGGTCCTGATCCAGTTTCCCTAATTGTCCTATTCAATTACTCTGCTTCAGGTTTTAACCATTCCCTCTTAATGTTTGATAGGATAAAGGTCTTGTACCTTAGACCTCAAGCTATACTTATTCCCTCTTAATGTTTGTTGAGATAAAGGTCTTTATCCATTTTAGACATCATTAGCATATCAGGAGCCTCTCCAATACCTACCATTAAGTCACCCTAAGTGCCTCCCCCAATTAGGTCATCCCCATCCAGGTACCTCCCCCATTATGTCATTGTTCTTGTTACCCTATAAAAAATTCTTGTATCTGACATTCACTGCTGGATTCTTTTAGACGATAGTCTCATTCAGCCCTGGGACCAAATCATGGATCTATTTGATCCCAGTAAATCTCTCCCTTTTAAATAAATTATTAAATTGTTCTCTACTCTCTATCTTGCTCAGTTTCTCCGACATTACAAGAGCTCTGAAAGAAAAGGGGAAAAAGTAAAGTTGCCTGTTTCAAAATATAAGAAAGAAAGGGGAAATAAAAAAATAATAATCTGAAGCTTTGAGTCTTTGTAACTAGGTGGAAAATTATGCTATTAAGTAGAACTAAGAAAATGTCTTGGACATAGCAACTGCTCAAATAAATATTTCTTGAAAGAATGAAGTATGTGTATGTGCCTAACACTAGCACAGACTCCTTTGCCCTCTTTTCACCTTGGAGTAACCTAGAATCTTTTCCCTTTCTCTTTATACTTGTTGACTGTCTTTTGGCTCCTACCACTGCTACTACTTATTTTGGAGTCTTGGCAGAGGAGAGTATCTATTCCTATTGTTCATAAGACACACCCTATCTTGTTCCAAAACATTCCTTGAGAGCTCTTTGATATTCAGTAGGAACAAACCACCTTCTACTTCTTATCCCTTTTCCTTATAGCATGAGAAACCAGGAAAGGTTACATTGAAATGGAGACCAAGCAGTATCTCAGTTGTGCCTGAAGCATATAAATTATAAAAATTCATCCTGTAACCTATACAATAGACAGGGTGAATAATTCTATATTCCACTGGTGCCATATCAAGCATAAAGTTTATTCTGCCTTCTTGTGCTACTAATAGTCACAGTGAAACAGTTTTCTAACAGAGCTGCATATAACTTCCACTGGAATTCTACTCCAATGCCTCATCAGACTATAGAGGTGATTCTAGGTTTTCTGAGGAAAACAATTTATTTTTCTTTTATATGAAATATTCCTTGTTTTGGATGTTAGCATTCTTTTTTGGTGTTTAAGTTCAGATTTTTAAACATTCATTAAAAAAATTACTTTCTCTCTTTGACAAGCCCCTCTACTCCCATTAAGAATACAAACAACATAATACCATTATTGTGTTAACTCACACAAAACTTATTTCCAAATTAACCATGTTGCAAAAGAAAAGGAAATAAAATTTTAAAAAATGTTTCAGTCTACACTCTGAGTTGATTAGTTCGCTCTCTGTAAATGTATAACATTTTTCATTATAACTGCTTTGGAATTATCTTGGATCATTGTCTTGATCAGAGTAGCTTAGTCTTTTACAGTTGAATATCATTATAATATTGCTGTTATTATGGATAATGATTGGTTTGGCACCAAATAGATTAATTTTAGGTGGAATTGTCATTTTTATTATAAGCTCTGCCTACCCATGAGCAATTAACATTTTTCCAATTGTTTAGATCTGACAATATGTAAAAAATGTTTTGTAATTGAGTTTATATGGTTCCTGATTTTGTCTTGACAGGTAGATTCCCAAACATTTTATTTTTTCTGCAGTTATTTTAAATGGAATTTTGCTTTATATCTCTTGCTGCTCTGGGCTTTGTGGGTCATATTATATATGTATATGTGTTTGCTTGTTTTATATTTTGGATTTTTGCTAAAGTGGTTAATTATTTCAAGTAGTTTGCTAGTTAATTCTTTGGGACTTTAACATTTATTATCTTATCATATGCAAAGAATGATAGTTTTGTTTCTTCATTGCCTATTCTAATTTCTTCAATTTCTTTTTCTTCTTCTGTTGCTAAGCCTAATATTTTTAATACAATGTTGATTAATAGTGATAATGGACATCACTGTTTCACCCCAACTTTACATTGGGAGTGCTTCTAGACTATCCTCATTTTATATGATTATTAATAGTTTTAGATAGATACTATATAACATTTTAAGGAAAACTTCATTTATTTCTTTATTCTTCAGTGTTTTTAATAGGTGCTTTATATTGTCAAAAGCTTTTTTGGCATTCATTAAAATAATAATATAATTTCTATTAGTTTTGTTATTGATATGGTCAATTATGCTGATAGTTTTCCTACTTTTGAATTAGCCGTGCATTCCCGGTATAAATCTCATCTGTTCATAGTATATTTTGCTGGTGATGAATTGCTGTAATCTCTTTGCTAATATTTTATTTAAAATTTTTGCATCAATATTCATTAGGGTAATTTTTTCCCTCTATTTTGACTGTTTCTAGTTTAAATATCAGTACCATATTTGTGTCATAAAAAGAATTTCGTGGAATTCCTTTTTTGTCTATTTTTCCAAATAGTTTATATAATAGTGGAATTAATTGTTCTTTAAAGGTTTGGTAAAATTGACTTGTATATCACTCTGGCCCTGAAGATATTTTTTTTTTTTTTTTTTTTTATGTTTTATATGTGAAAATGTAAATCATATGTCTTTTTTTTTTTTTTTTTTAATAGCCTTTTATTTACAGGATATATGCATGGGTAACTTTACAGCATTAACAATTGCCAAACCTCTTGTTCCAATTTTTCACCTCTTACCCCCCCATCCCCTCCCCTAGATGTCAGGATGACCAGTAGATGTTAAATATATTAAAATATAAATTAGATACACAACAAGTATACATGACCAAAATGTTATTTTGCTGTACAAAAAGAATCAGACTCTGAAATATTGTACAATTAGCTTGTGAAGGAAATCAAAAATGCAGGTGTGCATAAATATAGGGATTGGGAATTCAATGTAATGGTTTTTAGTCATCTCCAGAGTTCTTTTTCTGGCATAGCTGGTTCAGTTCATTACTGCTCCATTGGAAATGATTTGGTTGATCTCGTTGCTGAGGATGGCCTGGTCCATCAGAACTGGTCATCTATATAGTATTGTTGTTGAAGTATATAAGATCTCCTGGTCCTGCTCATTTCACTCAGCATCAGTTCGTGTAAGTCTCTCAGGCCTTTCTGAAATCATCCTGTTGGTCATTTCTTACAGAAACAGTAATATTCCATAATATTCATATACCTAACTTATTCAGCTATTCTCCAACTGATGGACATCCATTCAGTTTCAGTTTTAGCCACTACAAAAGGGCTGCCACAAACATTCGTGTACATACAGGTCCTTTCCTTCTTTATAATCTCTTTGGGATATAATCCCAGTAGTAACACTGCTGGATCAAAGGGTATGCACAGTTTGATATGTTTTTGAGCATAGTTCCAAACTACTCTCAAAATGGTTGGATTGTTCACAACTCCACCAACAATGCATCAATGTCCTAGTTTTCCGCATCCCTCAACAATATCATTATTTTTTCCTGTCATCTTAGCCAATCTGACAGGTGTGTAGTGGTATCTTAGAGTTGTCTTAATTTGTATTTCTCTGATTAATAATGACTTGGAGCATCTTTTCATATGACTAGAAATAGTTTCAATTTCTTCATCTGAGAATTGTCTGTTCATATCCTTTGACCATTTTTCAATTGGAGAATGGCTTGATTTTTTATAAATTAGAGTTAATTTCTATATATTTTGGAAATGAGGCTTTATCAGAACCTTTGACTGTAAAATATTTTCCCAGTTTATTGCTTCCTTCTAATCTTGTCTGCATTAGTTTTGTTTGTACAAAAACTTTTCAGTTTGGTATAATCGAAATTTTCTATTTTGTGATCAGTAATGATCTCTAGTTCTGCTTTGGTCATAAAGACCTTCCCTGAAGATATTTTTCTTAGAGAGTTCATTGATCAATTGTTAAAGTTCATTTTCAAAAATGTGGTTATTTAAGTCTCCTATTTCCTCTTCTCTTAATCTGGGAAATTTATATTTTCACAAATATTCATCCATTTCAATTAAATTGTCAGATTTATTGGCACAAAGTTGGGCAAAATATTTCCTAATTATTGCTTTAATTTTTCCTTCATTAATGGTAATTTCATCGTTTTCATTTTGTTACTGGCAATTTGGTTTTCTCCCTTATTTTTTTCTTAATCAAATTAGCCAACACCTTATGTATTTTCTTCTGTTTTTCTTTTTAAGTCACAAAACCAATTTCTTCTTTTTTGCATTTGATTGTGAAATTTTTATGTTGTGATACATGATTAACTTTTGTGTAATTATCAAATATCACTAAAAAGAGGTATATCCATTTCTATTCTCATTCAGTTTTCTACAGGAGTCTATTCATTTAGTTTCTATTTGCCCAATTTTAATTTTTGAGGCATTATTTTCTTCAGTGAGATTTTGTTCTTTTTCTATTTAGCCAATTTTGTTTTTTACAGAGTTCTTTTCTTCAAATATGTTTTGCAAGCCATTGGCAAATTTTTTTTTTTTTGTTTGCTTTTGGTTTTTTTCATTTTTGTAGGTATTTGGGATTGAGTGACTTATCTAGAGTCACACAGTTAGTAAGTGATCATATTTCAACTCAGGTTTTCCTTGCTCCATAGCTGATATTCTATCCACTGTGCCATCTAGTTACCCCAGTCAATTCTATCTTTTGAGTTGATATTTTCTATATTTTTTGGTCCTTTTTACCAAGCTACTATTTTTTCTTTAAAAATTCTCTCATTTCATGTCCATTTCTCCCCTCTGTTGCTCAATTGACTTTTAAAATCACTTTTTTTCTTTAACAGCCTTTTTAAAGTCCCCTTCCCCCCACCCAGTAATTCTTGTTGGGCTTTATCCAATTTGCATTTTGATTTGAGGTTTCATTTGTAGTTTTAAAAAAATCATTGTCTTCTATTGAATTTGTGTCTTAAACTTTTCTTCCACTCCAGTAATCTTTTCTGATTAGTTTTGTTTTGTTTTTTGCTTATTTTCAAGCTTATTTCTCTCCTTTGAACTTTATATTAAACTTCGGTGCTGATCATCTAAGGGGAGGGAGTAGACTGTTCCTGCTTCAGGCTTTTTTTTGCCATGCCATTTTTGATGTTAGTATTTTTTTAAAATGTTTTCAGTCCTTCTAATGTGATATAATTTGGAGGAGATGTGTTCTCTGCTCTCCTGTTTTGGAATTTGGTCCTTGTTCAGGTAAAGTCTTTGTTCCCTTGCAGTCATAAGGGATTTTTATTATTCATCAGCGAATTGCAAATTAAGATAACTCTGAGACACTACTACATACCTGTCAGAGTGGCCAAGATGACAGGAAAAGGCAAGAACAAATATTGAAAGGGATGTGGAAAAACTGGGACACTAATACATTGTTGGTGGAGTTGTGAATGGATCTAGACATTCTGGAGAGCAATTTGGAATTATGTTCAAAAAGTTATCAAACTGTGCATACCTTTTGACCCAGCAGTGCTTCTACTGGGCTTATATCCCAAAGAGATCTTAAAGGAAGGAAAGGGACTCATATATGTACAAATGTTTGGGGCAGCCCTCTTTGTAGTGACTAGAAACAGGAAACTGAGTGGATGCCCATCAGTTGGACAATGACTGAATAAGTGATGGTATATGAATGTTATGGAATGTTATTGCTCTATAAGAAATGATCAGGAGGATGATTTTAGAGAGGCCTGGAGAGACTTACATGAACTAATGCTGAGTGAAATGAGCAGAACCAGGAGATCATTGTACATAAAAACTTCAATATTATGCGATGATCAATTCTGATGAATGTGACTCTTTCCAATAATGAGATAATTAATGCCAATTCCAATGATCTTGTGATGAAGAGAGCCATCTGCACCCAGAGAGAGAACTATGGGAATTGAATGTGGATCACAACATAACATTCTCACTCTTTTTGTTGTTCACTTGAATTTTATTTTCTTAATCATTTACTTTCTTTTTTTCTTTTTTTGATCTCATTTCTCTTGTACAGCAAGAGAATTGTATAAATATGTTAATACATATTGGATTTAACATATTTTAACATGTTTAACATATATTGAACTGATTGCCATCTAAGGGAGGGAGTAGGAGGAAGGAAGAGAAAATCTGAAACACAAGGCTATGCAAGGGTCAATGTTGTCAAATTATCTGTACATATGTTTTAAAAATAAAAAGCTTTATTAAAAAAAAGAAGAAGAAGGGATTTTTAGTTCTGTGGGGAGAGAGACTGCAGGACACCAATTTATGGCAGGAAGATAGGGATCTTGGGGGCACCCAGTAAATACGTCAGATTTATGAAGCTACACTTGGTGTGGGAGCTCACCTAGGTATTTAGAAAACAATGTACACCATCTAGTATCTTTCCATTTTAAGGAATTATTCTTGCCAAGCATCGTTCTATTTTGAGTTGAAGAGTATTGTATTAAAGAGTCTAAAAACTATTTTACCCTTTAAATTCCGAAGTCCTGTAGCAAAGCCCCAGCCACCTTATACTAATTACTGCTCTGAATTGGTGTACAAAATCAATAACAATGATTACTTAATTCCTTAAAGACAAGAAAATATGATCTTTAGGTATAATGGATTTTCAGACTCATATTAAAATTTCTTGAATTCCCTGACCAACTTCAGAGTCTGCTGATCAGTGGCTTTAATAAATATAGTGTTTAGTAACATCAGATCTTGTTATGGAACAAAAGAAGATGCTTCTGTGGTATGTTTTGAGAAGCTTTGCAAAGTTCTCATCCTAAAAAATAAAACAAAACAAAAAACCCAACAAGTTCTTATCCCCCATCAACCTTTCCCCACCTCCATTCTCCCACCACAATTTTATTTTAAATCTATTCCTTTGATTATTAAGTTTTTCCCCTCTGAGTTTGAATTTCTTGCTGTTGTTCCATTGTTCAGTCATCTCTGATTTTTTGCGATTCCATTTAGGGCTTTTTTGACAAAGATACTGGAATGGTGTGTTATTTCCTTCTTAAGCACATTTTACAAATGAGGAATTGAGGCAAAGAGGGCTAACTGACTTGCCAAGGGTCACACTGCTGGTAAGTGTCTGAGAATATATTTGAACTCAGGAAGATAAGTTTTCCTGGCTTCAGGCCCAGAACTCTATCCAATGTACTACCTAGCTGCCCCTTGAGTCCCTTATTAAAATTAAAATTATCCTTAGAAGGAATAACAATTTTAAGCATCATTCCATCTGCCACTTGAAATAGGATTATTTGACAATGAAAAACAAGAAGTATGCATATATATTGGAGCATGGGAAACCTGGAGGGGAGAAAGGAGGGTTAGAAAGGGCATACATTTAGGCAAAATACAATTGCTTTTCCTTGGTCCATAATTTTGCCTCTAGCTTGACCTGCCAAAAAAGGTATTGAGCTGAATAAAGGTAGTGTGAGGTACACTGATGAGCATGGGCTTCATTTATAGGAAGTCAGCAATCCAATTTCTGTCTGGCATAATTATGTCACATGGACCTAAGGGTCCTCATTTGGAAAGCAGACTCAATAATAATAGCTGTGTAAACTACAAGGCTATTAGGAAAACAAATAGAGAAGGAAACAATGAGGAAGCAGGTTGAAAATGCAGAATATCACTTATTTGTAATCAAATTTAGAATAGTCATGTTTTCATAAGCCTAAGAGATTAGAAGGAAAAGAACAAGGACAAAAAAGAGACTAGGGAATAAATTGGCTCCTTGAAATCTGTTTTTATAGGTTTGAATTCAGTCTGGAATAGTAGATTAATTGTGGGTTTGGATTCTAGGAGGCTTAGGTTCAAATCTATCCATGAACACATTCTAGATATATTGTCTTGGGCAAGTCACTTTAACCCAAATATGACTCAGGAATCTCCCAAAAAGTTATATGATTACTTGTTAAAGTTCTTGAGCTTGGCTTTAGCCAGGATGCTACATCTATCAACATTTTAATTTTTAAAAATGCTACTTTTTTCATACACTATTCATATAATACTTGACAAATCATTTAATCTCTCTATGTACTTCAGGCAATTTCTTAGGACTTAGCTTACTGAATCAAAGATTGCTTGCCATTTGCTGCAAAGAAAATTCACTAGGAATCCTATACTTTGACAAAACCACAAAGATTTTTAGTACCTATAGTCACAGATCAGACCTTTTATAATCTTTCCTTAGCAGACAACTAAATGTTAATTCATTTCCATTTGGATGTTCCATTATCACTTCAAACTGAAAATGTCTGAAACCAAACTCATCACCTTCTCCACAAATATGAATCTTCTTGCTGATTTCAAAATTCAGTATTTATTATTTCAAGAAATATTTGAGAACCTATATACAAAACATTCCCTTAGTTTTATTAATTGCATAATTTTTCTCCCAGTCACAATCTCAAATTTATTTTTTTTATTCCTCTTTTTCCTATTTATATTTTTTGTTCAGTTTCTTGTCCTGAAACTAGATTATGAAGTCCCTGAGAGTAGAAGTTTTTCATTATTTTTGGATGAATCTCCCCAGTCCTCCATAGTTCTTAATATGTTGCCTTGTATTTAGTAAGCATGTAAAAATGTAAAAATGAATGAATCATTCATTGATTTATTTCTTGAAAATCGCAGTCTCAACTTAGAGATAAGGATGGAAAATTATTGGGGATCATTTCTTTCTGTCATCTGGGGTCACTTGCAAATCTAACTGTTCTTACTTTCACTCTAGCAATGTCTTTCTATAGTTTTCTTGTGAGAAGATTTCTCCATTAATATAGGTTATAATTTCTATAGGTCTACTATGAATTTTCTGTCCATGTCTTTGTATAAAAGCTTTGTATATAATGAACTCAATGTCCTGGAGATTTGATTCATTTGTGACCTATTTTAGAGCAACAGATGCTTATGGATCATTCTTGTCTCTCACTTTTGCTATAAGACAACATATAGTTCATCATTTATGGCTGTTTTTTTTTGTCCAGACTTGCTCATGGGAGGATTTCAGTACTAGTCTGAATCCTGATCATGGGTGAGGAGTGCTGAAATGAAATTCAGGAGGATGGTCAAACAGGAATCCATTTATTCCATTTATTCCCCAAATCCTTAGCCTTATATACCTTATGTTTATGTAATACACTTACATAACTATAGGATACTGTGCATGTGGGATCACATAAACAATTTGCTATTGTGTGCAGATGTTTCCTTGCCATGCTAGTATAATTCTGCTTCAAGTATCACAACAGTTGTCATGCCTCCTGACTTCTCAAAGGCCAAGATGCCCTTAGGGAGGGATGGGGAGGCAAATCAGACTGTCAGCAGGGTTCCTTTTACTGGACTAAATATACCTTATATCTTGCCCAGGGTTCCCCACTTTCTATGGCCCTTTACAGTTTCATCACTTCAATTATCTGTAATTTTAACTCCCTCTATCAATAATAATTAAGACCTCTCCAAAAATTAATGAATAGTCTAAAGGGCCCATTGTGGCCACAACCTATTTTGAAAGACAGTAATCATCAAAATCATTTGGAACTTGTTAAAAAATAAAGAAGCTGATCAATTGAACTGATTAGGTTTAAACCATTCAAAAGCAAACAAAGCATATCACAATGTTAAATAAACTCAAAGATTTCATAGTTGTTTCCATTCCAAAATAAGATACTAATATTGGTTTTGTAGGGAGGTGAACATTGAGAGATCAATTCATAAGGGATATTACAGAAAATAATATATCAAAAACATAGAAAAATATCAAATCTTATTACTAATACCCCCCATAAGGGCAACTTAGAGAACATTAATGATTACTTACATGTACATTTACCTTCCAATCTACTAACAGAATTATCTCTATGTACATTGAGAACATTTAGGATGGGTTTAATAATAGGGATCAAGAAAGCTTTTTAAAAGTAGTATTCTACAATAAGTTAATTCTTTACCATCTTAAGATTCACTAAAAGGTATAAAGAATGCAAGATTCTTCTCTATTGTTTATTGATTATGAAAACTAAAATAAATTTGATGAAACTAAATATCATTTTAAGTCAGGAAGGAGTCTTATATAATACATCAAAATCACTTAAAGATTGTTAAAAAGATATAGTATTAGAAACAACCTTGTTCCCTGCCTCTCAGATCCTAACCAATAGGTAAAGCATAAAGGAGAGAGATGCATTGTCACTATAAGAAAGAAAACAATAACAAAAATGAAAATAGTATGCTTCAATCTGCATTCAGTCTCCATAATTCTTTCTCTGGATGTGGATGTCATTTTCCATTCTAAGTCTAGAATTGTATCTCTGTATTGCTGAGAAGAGCATCATACAATCTTGCTGTTTTTGTGTACAATGTTTTACTGGTTCTACTTGCTTCACTCAGCATCAGTTCATTTAAATCTTTCCAGGCTTTTCTGAATTCAAACTATTTATCATTTCTTATAGAAAAATAACATTCTATTATATTCATATACCATAATATATTCATTCGTTCCCCAATGTACCTTCACACAATTTTTTTTTTTTTGCCACCACAAAGATGTTGCCATAAACATTTTTGTACATGTGAGTCCTTTTCCTTCTTTTATGATCTCTTTGGGATAGAGATTCAGTAGCAACACTCCTGGATCAAAGGAGTTTAATATACAGTTTTATAGCCCTTTGGGCGTAGTTCCACATTGCTCTACAGAATGACTGGATCAGCCCCAAACTCCACCACTTTTCCTATATCCCTTCCAACATTTAACATTATCTTTTCCTATCATCTTAGCCAATCTAATAAGTATGAAGTGGTGTCTCAGAGTTGTTTTAATTTATATTTATCTAATCAATGGTGCTTTAGAGCTTTTTTCATATGATTGTAAATGGCTTAAATTTCTTAATCTGAAAATTGTCTATTCATAGCTTTTGCTCATATATCAATTGAGGAATGACTTGCAATTTTATACAGTTGACTCAGTTCTCTATATATTTTAGAAATAAGATTTTTATCAGAAACACTGGTTGTAAAATTTCCTCCCAGACTATTTTCCTTCTAATCTTGGATGCATTGATTTTGTTTGTGTAAAACCTTTTAAATTTAATGTAATTAAAATATCTATTTTGCATTTCTTAATATTCTTTATATCCTGCTTGGTCATAAATTCCTCTCTTCTCCAAAGATCTGTCCGGGTAAACTATTCTTTGGTCTCCTAGATTATTCATTGTATCATACTTTCGTTCTTTATGTCTAAGTCATAAACCCATTTTGACCTTATCTTGGTGTAGAGTTTATCATATCTCATAGCACAACACAACATTTCTTGTATGCATCTCTTTCTTGCAATTTACATAGATAATACTTTGTTGCAAACCCTTATCACCTCACACTTGTAGTAGTACAATGATCTTCTAGTTGGTCTCCCCTCTTTGGTGGAGACAATGCCTATTTAGTAATTAAGGCTAGATAAGAAATGAAGCAGAGAATGGCCAAAAAAAAATTTGGGGGGGGAGGGAAGGACCTTTATGGTTTCTGGCAAAAACAGAACCAATTGGTAAACAAATTCATTTTGAGCAATCCTGGCCCAAACAATGACCCTGGGGCCTATCATTGGCCATTCAATGAGAGGTAGATTTATTTGGATTTAAGGCATAATCCTAGAACTGGGAAAGACCTTAATTTAAAAAGGTTAAGCCCTCTCACTGCATCTGGTGACCTCTAATCATTGTGATCTTTATCTTGACCACTGGATACAGATGGCTCCAGTGCTGTCTGAGGCTGGTGACTTTGCACAGCCCTCCCTTACTTCAATTCATTTGCAAATCATGATATCACTTTCCTGAAGTCATGGTCCTCTTGGTGACTACTGGGCAAACAACAATGTTCCTTCTTTAAGTCTTTATAAAGTTCAATTGTTCTTCTTTTCAGTTTCCAAACATAATTCTTAAAGAACAGATCTGACCCAATCCCCTTTTGTTCAGGAAATTCTAGTGGCTCTCTATTCTTTCCATGACCAAATAGAAAATATTCTATTTGACATATAAAATCCTTCGAAACCTGCTTCCCTCTTACCTTTCTAGTTTTATCATACTTTGTTTGTCCAGAGTATTCTGTGATTTGGCTACACTGGCTTACTTTCCACTCCTTACACATAACAATCTGTCTTTTCACTTTGTGTCTTTTTATTGGATTCCCTTCATTCTTGATATGCTCTTCCTCATTATCTTTGTTTCCTGCCTACCCTATATTTTTCATGAATCAGATTTTCATGAAATCTAACCTTTTTAAAAAAATAAAGCTTCCTTCCTTCCTTCCTTTTTCCTTCCTTCCTTCCTCCTTCCCCCTTTTCCTCTCTCTCTTTCTTCTATCCCTGTTTCTTTCTGTCTCTGTCTCTCCACGTGTGTGTTTCTCTGTCTGTCTGACTGGCACTCTCTCTTTCTACACACACACACACACACACACACACCAAGTATTAGGATAATTCTGGGACATAGTATTTCCTAAAAAAAATTGGAATTGTTGAATTGTTGATTGCCTGAAAAGACAGAAATAGTGGAATCTATTCTGGGGGAAGTAATAAGAGGTTACTTTTTTTCACAACTCCAAACATTGTGAAACCTCTTGGAAGAGACTAGTCACACCAGAAAAATCAAATGGATGCAAATTGTATATGGCCCAGATCATTACATGCATCTGAATTGAAATCTTATTGACATTGTCCATCACTCCTTGTGTATATATGAAGTTTTCTTGACAAAAATACTGGTGTTATTTGCCATTTCCTTCATTAACTTGTTTTATGGATAAAGAAAATGAGACAAAGAGGATTACGTGACTTGCCTATGGTATACAGCTAGTATGAGTCTCTGAGATTAGATTTGAACTCATATCTCCCTGATTCCAGACCTGGCACTCAATTAAATGTGCCTGCATGGTGCTGGAAAAGAGTCAAGACATCTGCAGTACTCAATGAATGGATGTCTTTCTCTTTCCAAAATCTTCCTCTTTCTTTCTCCACCTGTGCCAATTTGTTTTCAGGATATCTGATTAGATTTCACTTTGTTTAGCCTCCTGAACTACTAGTCCTGCAAGCAAAAAAAAAAAAAAACAACAAAAAAAAAAGAACAGGCAGTACAAGAAGTTGCTTCAACTTATCTCAATTCATCAGGGACAGTCTTTGGGCATGTTTCTTGCAAGAAATATGGCCTCCATATGGCAAACACTGGGTCTCTTAAAAGCCAGTACTTTTCCATTTGGTGTCCTATTACTAACAGAGATATCTAATTGCTTCTTGCCACATTTGGGTAGCTCAGTAGATAGAATATATTAGGTCTGAAGTCAGGAGGACCTGAGTTCAGAGTCAGCCCTAGAAATTCCCTAGCTAGGAATGTCACTTAACCTTTGCCCAGTTCAATTTCCTCAACTCTAAAATGAGGAAAATAAAGTAGCTGTTTCCCAGGATTGTTGTGAGAATAAAATGAAATAGTATTCACAAAACATTTTACAAGTCCAAAGTCATTACATAAAAGTTATTATTAATTATTTATTTTTATTATTATATTTTCCCATTAATTACTTCTTAAAAATAAATTTCTCTTACAAAAAAAGAGTTGGTCACTATGAAAGAATAGAATATAATATCATCACATGTTCAATTATGGTATTTGTTATTGAAAGCTTTAAATGATTGTTGCTGAGAAATTGAGCTATCTCATATTAAGATTTTTCTTACAGACAAGTGGTAAGAAGACATCCCATTGTTATTTCAAGATTCTAATATCCAATAAGATGTTGTTGGCTTCAAATTTTTGTTTTCATGCTTCAGAAGTACAATGAAAAATGCATGTATTGTTAATCTGAAGTTTTGGGTTGGAGTATTAGTGCTGCCACTTAAATTAGTATGAGCTAGGGGAGATCATACACGTATTATCTCCCTCACAAGGATGTTACTTAGTTATGCTGATTTTAAGCTATGAAGAAGTGAATAAATAGGAATTTTATTTATCACCATCAATAACAATGACATTTTATTATTCTGATTATGGTTAATGGAAATTGGCCTCCTTAAACAAAAAAAAGAGAAAGAATTCTCTATGCAATTTAAAAAGGAAGTTCCTGGTTGTTCCAAACATTTAAGTTTCATGTGTAATATATTCAAGTTTCTCTTCTGAATGTTTATCCAATAGGAAAATTAAAATGAAAAAGCAGGTATGGCTTACAGACTTGGTTTATAGGTTCTTTCCCAGCTTCCCAGATTCTTAGTGTCAGAAGCAGTACTATGTTCAGCATGATGGCTGCCTCCGGCACTGGGCTCAGAAATGACAGTTGTAATTAATAACTTGGAAAAAAAATCATAGTTTATTCTGGGTGACAAGTGCTGTGTCACTGGGAACGCGTGTTGGAAAGTGATTGTTCTTGTTCTTTGGGAAAGGAATTGAAATATTTCTTCATGATGGGAAGCACAGAGATAGAGTTGCCAATCTTGTTTCTTGGACTGAGTCCTTCCCCTTGCTTCTTTTCCTAACCCAGAATCAATAGCAAAAGACTTAAGATCCAGTATTACTTTTGGTATTTATTAGGCTATGCAATCACAAATGAATTCCCTCACATTTCTAGGCCATAATTTTAAATGAGTTGATTGAACTAGAAGATAACTAAGGTTCCTTATAACTAGCTCTAACAATCAATCATTTGATGACTCTAAGAGATTTAATTGTTCATCTGGTTACTTGGTTTTAAGATTTGAGGAGTGGGTTGTATCCCTATCTGTCTATCTACCTATCTATCTATCTATCCATCTATCTATCTATCTATCATCTGTTTTTTAAGTGTGATTTTTCTGAATTGGAAACATGCAAATTACTTAGGTCTTACTCTTAATTTCCCTTGATGTTTTCACTCTGAAAATCCTTATTGATTTGAATCTGCTTTTTGAAGGATTTGATTAAAAATCTGGGCTACCAAAAACATTTATCATATAAAAGCCTGGTGATTTTTCAAAGTAGAAAAAATATTTAGACTTGGTTTGCTGAACTTGGAAGGAAAATTCCAAATCAACTAGTTCAAATTTCTCATTTTGAAGAGGAGATGGTTCAGAGACATAAAGTGACTTTTCCCAAATCACACAGGTAACAAGTAGCAGAGTTATTATTCAGACCAATGAATACTCCAAATCCTGTGATCATTCTGTGATATTAAGTGTCTTTAATGGTTAGAAGCCATCCTAGTTTCCATGTATCTCTTCTACCTGCAGGATAATTGACTTCTACTCAATGGGTAAGGAACATGTGACACCATAAGCTAGGTTTCAGAATCCGTTGGTGATAAAAGCACAAAACCTGTGTTAATCCAAGATCTATTAGATTTAGTCAATCAATGACAACTTTTCCCTAATATTCTTGACTGAATCACCACTTTTCTTTTCTTTTCTTTTTGGTGTGCATTGTATTTCTGGAAATTTGGGTCATTGCACACATTGTAACATATTGTTGCAGGTTTTGATTATACTGAAAATAAGTAACAGTGATGTGGTAAATTGCATAATTATTTCTCTTTTTTTCTTCTAACACTCTAGACCTGTTTGAGAATAAAATTGTGGCTTTGACATGGCATTTTAAGGTTAAAACTATTTCTACCTTGAAGTACAATTCAGAGACACAATGCCAGTGGCATCCTAATATCAACATCTTCCCCAGACAACAAAGCCTTGTAATTCAGCAGAGCTCTTTATAATGAAATATCTACAGTTGGATACCTGATAACACAGTCATACCTACAAATATGATGGATTTAGGTACAATGATTGTTTACAGTGGGGGTGGGAGGAGGCTTTATAGATGAATTGGTACAGGAGCTTCATGCTGGGTTTTATGCATTAACCATGAAGCATCATGCTTATGTAAATGTGTAGAAGCCCAATTAAGCACAGAGCACAGAGCCCTGGGAATAATGTTATGGGCTATTGGGCCTTTGAAATACACTCCTTGGCCAAATTTTCAAAAGCAAAGCAGATTTGAGATGCCTTTTTACTCTTGAAAACAGGTGTACAATTGTCTTCTTGGTGCTTATTTCATGCCTTCAACCTTAAACTAAAGTGTTATCCCAGTTGGTATGATTCCTCCTCTTTGCTTAACAGGAAAAGTGAAAATCCTGAAGCACTGATGAGAAAATAAAAACATTCATTCAAAATCTAAGAATATTGAAGGTACATCGATATTTGGGATTCTTCTCCCCCCTTGCCACATTTTGAATGTTTTGTACAGGCAGGCCTCCTCTGGAATCTCTGTTTCCCCTTGCCTTCCCCTAGACTTTGGGAGATTAATCAAAATATTCTGGTTTCTACTTTGCAAATCCCTTGCACACAATGCAAATATCGTGAATGAGAAACACAATGCCCCAGAGCATAATCTCTCATTTTATGGATGAATTCTACTCATGTTGAGGATTTTTTCTCCTCTGCCCCAGTGCCTCCTAACTTTTTTCTTGCTTTTTCTCTTTTCTATGAGGCAAATTATAATGATTCTGATTTGGCAGGGCTAGAGAATGGAGAAAAGGAAGGAAGGTTAAGGCTGTGCTGTAGAAGAGGAGATTATTCTCATATATATAATCATATATATATATATATATATACATGTATATATAATCTATCTATCTATCTATATAAAAACAGATAAGCAAAATAATTATTTTATCTGGAAAAAGGTCAGAGGAGAAGAGGCTCTTAAAAATTGCAATATTCAGACCCCTAGTTATTTAGATTATTTAAATTCACTGGAAGATCAAACTGTTTATCAAGATAAGAAGAGAGAGACAGTCAAGAAAAAGAACTGAAAAAATTTCTTTACTTGTATAGGAAATGCAGTCCTAACAGTTTATTTACTGAACCGTTAGTCATATTTCTGAAAGATTTTTTATAGAGGACCAAGGACCACTAAAGAATCTTCAGACTCCTTTTAACTCGTCAGAAAAACCTAGAGATTAACTAGTAAGTCAGGTCACTTCCACTTATGATTTTGGTTAACATGAAAACAATCATTCATGTCTATGGACAATTTGTGTGCATGTATGTGTTAGGGGAGAACAATCTGGAGGGAGTTGAAGGGGGCATGAAGGTGGGGGAGGAGAAAAAAGAGAGTGAAACTCTTTATAATCTTTGACAGTCAAAGCTAATGCCTGAAAAACTCTCCTTTGGGAGGAGAAAAGACTTCCTGACTTTTAAAAATGGTGTTAATCCACTGCTCTGTTTTTCTGAAATGCTCCTGGCTATGTGAATAGCACTTCCAATTAGGTTTGGCTGAAAGGTTTGTACAGAAATCTAAAAGGCTGCAAATACAATCTGGGACATAAGGAGAATGAAATAAAAAGATTGGACTTTCTTAGAACTAGCTGTGTTGTAACCTGGCTAAAGTTAGCATAAGCAAAATTTCTCACTATTCCTGACAAGTTATGATTTATTTATGGATATGATTCTAAGAATGTTTTTTTTCATTTTATTTTAGCCAATTCAGTTCCACTGATGTGATACAGATTACCAGGAAAACATTACCTGCCAGAAACTCTGAAATTTGCTGGTGTATTTAAAGCTGACTATATTGCAACAATTATTTCAACAATCAATATTTCTATAGAAATATTTACCTTTAAACTCACTGTTAGATTCTGGAACTTCCAAATGAGTGGCATGGGGGTTATAACTAAGAACCATTTTTTCTCCAAATAATATCAGGTGAACAAATTAATTCCTGAGGGGAATTTTGGGAATATTCATTCTCTTAGCCTAAACAGCTATAAAAATGGAGTAATGTCTTTGCCCCCAGAACAAACAAGTGTCTATCTTGTGATTGTTGATTCCGTTGGAAAGCATTATTCTCCCTGTGGTGATGGGGGTCAAAATTTGTATTTGAAGCCAGTTCTTTCCAGAGAGAAGAAATATAATGTTGGTCAGAAGCAGCTGAATACAAGTCTCCATAACTTACTTTATAGATGTTCTCATTTTCTGTGGGAGGTTGAATGTGCTGTGCTTTTAAGGAAAAACAAATGGATTGGGAACTAGAGAAACAGGAGGATGGGGGAAAGCTAAGATTTGTGAGACCATAGTTGGGTGCTATTTGCTAGAATGTAGAATAGAAACTTAGTAAAAGCTAAGAATAGTCCACAATTTCTCAAAATCATGGAATTTTGAATTTGAATGGACTTCTGAGGTCTATTAATAGAAATCGCCTCTAAAATACATGCCTATCAGTCAGTGAGCATTTTATTAAAAACCAAGTATGGGCTAGGTTTGTGTTAAGTTCTAGGATGCAAAGAAAGGCAAAAGAATTGTAATAGGACATCTTTGACAAATGATCTTTCAATTTCCACTTGAAGATTTTTAGTGATGAAAAGTGATGAACCCACTATACCTTCTCCAGAAAGCAGACCATTCCACTTTGGAATTCCTCTAATTATTAGTGAGATATTTCCTTACCATAAAGCAGAAATGTGCATTGCTACAAAATCCATCCATTGCTTTAAATTCTGCCCTGGAGAGTGTATCAGAACAATTTAAACAGTTCTTGTTTAACAAAGACATTCTATTTGATGACAATTTACAGTATCCCCACAAATCTTCTCTTCTCCAGATAGAAAATTATCACTTCTTTTCACTGATCTTCAAATGACTTGGTCTCTAGTACCAAGTACTATGTGTACTTCCCTCGTTAGTACATGCTGCATTTTGTTAATATCTTTTCTAAAATGTCAAGAACAGAACATAATTGCTGATTTCATCTGACCAGGGAGAAAGTAGCAGGACTAATTAACCTCCCTCATTCTGGAAATTATTTTGCTTTATGAAGCTAGAAATTTCAAGTTTTTGAGCTTCTCTATCACACACACAATTGATATATTGATTTTACAATCCATAAAGATCCTTATAAATATATATATATATATATATATATATATATATATATATATATATATATATATATTTAAAGCAACTGTCTATATTGTCCCCAAGTAAAACATATACTGCACAAGTGGAACTGGTTTGAATCATCTCATTGTTGAAGAGAGCCACATCCGTCATAATTGATCATCATATAATCTTCATGTTGCTGTGTATAATGATCTCCTGGTTCTGCTACTTTCATTTAGCATCAGTTCATGTAAGTCTCTCCAGGTCTCTCAGAAATCATCCTGTTGGTTGTTTCTTACAGAACAATAGCATTCATATACCATAGTTTATTCAGCCATTCTTCAATTAATGGGCATCCACTCAGTTTCCAGTTTCTGGCCACTACAAAGAGGGTTGCTACAAACATTCTTGCACATACAGGTCCTTTCCCCTTCTTTAAGATCTCTTTGGTATATGAGTCCAGTAGAAACACTGCTGGATCAAAGGAAATGCACAATTTGGTAACTTTTTGAGCATAGTTCCAAACTGCTCTCCAGAATGATTGGATCCATATATAATGTTGTATAATGTACATTATATATAATGTTGTATAATATTTAATGTCTTAATGCATAACATAATCCACATCTTCATATATATATATATATATATGTAATATATATATTCCATTTGTATATATGTGTTTGGTGAAGATTTCAGGGAGTGAATGGTTTTTGTTTGTTTGTTTACTTTAACTGGGAAAAACTATGTAGTAGTGACTCTTTTGGAAAGAACTTGTATGGACAGAGCAATGACCCTAAAATCACGAAGACCTGAGTTCCAACCTGGATTTAGACGTTTACTAGCTGTATGACATCAGGCAAATCACTTATCCTTGATAACTTCTAAAAAAAAAGAAAGAACTTGGGAAAGCATGACCTCTCTTTTGTATACTTTCCCAAGTAGAAGGGAAGTTGAAGAGCATAGATTTTAAGAGAGAATGCAGTTTCTGGGTTGAGAGAACTTGTGAGGTGGATAGTTGGCTTAGAGGAGTTATATGGTTGGCCAGATTATAGTTGAAAAACAGCTGGGAGAACACAGAAAAGATAAAAAATTAATGATGAGAGAATTGAATAAGGAGGAAACATGGAGAGATGAAGCAGTAAAAGTGTTATATCCTAAAATAGAAAATTGGAAGACTTGGATGTTTGATGCTTCAAGGAAAAGATTCAATAAAGATAAAAGCTCAGGAGTCACAAAAGTGAGAACATATAAATGTTGGAATCTTTACAAACTGTTAAGTCATTAGAGTTGATAGAGACAATAATTATCTAATTTAGCATGGTTCAGTATGATTGATCTGATCCTACAAGGAGATGTTATGGGCCAGAACTTGAAACAAGGTACTAAGTAGAACTGATAGACAATAATGCTTGTGTTTACCCCTTTAGAGAGCTCATATAAGCAAGAAGTATTTAAGTACTCATTGGAGTTCACATGTTTGGATGATTTCGGGGTTTATTTAGTATGAGGTATTTGAATTCACACCTCCCTTGAAGCTCTCAGGGCCAAAGAGCATTCTGGGAGAAACCCACAATCCCACTCTCTCAGAAGAGATCATATAAGAGACAGACAGAGGCTTTCTCGGGGAGTTGAGCTGAAAATATTGAGAAGGGAGAGTCAAGTCAGTTTAGCAGAAACCCACTCTCTTGAATCATAAAAAAAAAAAAAAAAAAAGAAACCCACTCTCTGAGGCACAACCAGATTCACTTCATCTCACATAGCTGTGGTGGCTGGGCTCCTGCACTTCCCCTACTGAGACCAAGGCTGGTCTGAAAGGCTCTCCAGAAACCTGCCCAGCCCTAGGCAAGGAGGTGATGACTGGAGGCTGAAGAAAGCAGAGGCAGAAGCAAGGGACAAAGTTGCAAGGGCTCTTAGAACCAAGGAGAGAGAGAGAGAGAGAGGCCTCTAAGAAAACTCGGCTATATTAGAGACAATAAAAGATCTGAACTTTTAGCCCCCTGGATGCATTTGGGTGATTATTTACTTGTAACTGAAACTAAGGCTGCCTCCAGAAAACCTCCCCAAGAAACCTGCTCCCAGAGAGAACGATCTTATATTTTAAAGAAGAAAAATACCACATATAAACATGGAGATGGGAAGAAAAATAAAATATTATTTTGAAAGAAACTAGTATAGATTGTTAGATAAACACTGTGAGGTATAAAATCTAGTCATTAAACATAATATGAGAAACAATATAATTGATATAGATGAACTAGGAAGAATATAGGTGGAAATAGAACTGTTGCCATTGACATGAAGTTTGAGTAACTATAAATAAATAAGCAGTTTTTGAACCAAGGAACAGAATTTTTAAAAGAGAGAGAGCAAAAGATTTTCAAGTCAAACAGAGCAAGAAAACTTCAATGTTCACAAACACTGTGGATGTGTGAGAGACCTACACTTATCAGGCATTTCTTAACTGGTTCAAGTTTAAGCACTGACATAATTATAAGTCATTTTTTCTCATCTTTTCAATAGTTTATAATATTTCAGCACCTAAAGTGAATTTTAATTGGAGAAGGTGGAAGAAGTATCACAGAACAACCAGTTGTTTGAAGAAAGAATCATGCCTTCCTAACCGATTGTAATCAAGATATGTCCAATCTGTAAGTAAAACTTAGAGCAATGATGTAATATATCTTTGATTAATAATTGCCTCTAACTAATTTAGGTATCAAGAACATCTACTTGTAATTTATTCTATTTATAGATAGCTTAAATTACAAGATTTTTATAGTTGTACAGTAGTTTTGGTTCTGCCAATAATAACTCATAAACACATAGAAATATCCATCCATACATGCATGCTGACACACTCATATGTACACACATACATATACAAATAGGGATATTTTGAAAAGGAACAAAATATTTCTTATGAAGTTTTGGGTCTTAAGGATGAGCCTGGTACAAATGATCAGGACTCCATTTTCCATGTGGTTGTGTGCTTGAGATGAAGGGTGATTGTGCTATGAGGTGAAGTTTCTTTTTAAAGTGGGAAAGGTGTTGAAGAAGAAAAAACAGTTTGGATAGTCTGCAGCGATAGTGTTCAGAGTTTCAAAAGGTCTTAGGATAATAATGAAATGTCATAGAGCAAGGAGAAGAAGCTGTCAAGAACAGAGATGCAAACAGGAATAGTTTGATGCTATTATTTGATGCTGCCTTCAAACAATTATGCCTTCAATGAAAGTTGCACCTGGTTCATTCTGATTCCCTATTGAGTCTTAGAGTGGATTATTTTCTGTCTTATTCACTTCAGAATGATATTCCATTTGTTGGATTATGTATAGCCAATTATTTTGGTCATAATTAAATGTTTTGCTTTTAAAATGAATATTATTTATCTTGTCAGATAACCACAATGCATATTAAATTTAGGTGATCACAGGGGTCACTAGATGAATTAGGATGAGCATTCAATTCCAAAAAAGTATAATTGCTATCAGTTTTCCTTTCCATTAAATAGACTTTTTAGTGAATCCAGAGGCAAATGGAACATGGACTACATATGTATTTTTTAAGGCTAACAAAGTGCTTTACTTGTAATGTCTCTGAAAATTTATCATGAACTTTATTTTATATATATATATATATATATAATTTATAAAATTTATCATAAACTCCAATTTATAGATGAAGATGTTCTGACTCAGAGAGGTTATCACTTTTTAGAGACAAGATTTAAACTCATGTCTGCTTATTTCAAGTTTAATATTCTTTTTAAAATCATATTGGTGACTCAGAGTGGGTGACTAAAGAACCTTTCTAAGCAGGGACTCTTAATTTGGGATCTATGGACTTATTATTTAAACTATTTTGATAAATATTTCAGTCTAATTGGTTTCCTTTGGAATCCTATACATTTTATTTCATTTAAAACATTATTCTCATGCAAAAAAAATAAAGAACTCATGCTTCAGGATGATTTCAGAAAAATCTGGAAAGACTTAGTATGAATTGGAGCAAAGTGAAGTAAGCAGAATCAGGAGAACATTATACATAGTAGCAACAATATTATATACTGAGCAATTGTGAATAACAGCAACACAATTATCTAAGACAAGACTGAAAGATTCATGATGAAAAATGTTATCCACTCGGAGAGAAAGGAATGACAGAGTTTGAATACAGATCAAAGTATATTTTTTAAAAAAAATCTTTATTTTCTTAATGTTTTCACTTCATTTTTTTCTCATTTTGCCTTCTCTACCTCTCCCAAGAAAGCTACAATTAAGTGTGTGTATATATATATATACACATACACATGTATGTGTATATATATATACATAAACACATACTCATACATAGTAATCTATAATCATATACACATATACATTCATATATATCTCTGTAAAACTGTACTATACTTATTTGCTCTGTTTCTCTGAAAGGGAATAATATTATTCTTCATAAAGTCCAAATTTTTCCATATTTTTATTATTTCCTATACCACAGCAATTTCCCAACCATATATTGTCTAGTTATTTTATTTTATTATTTATTATTTATCTTTGATACACATTGCTTTCTAAATCATATTGGGAGAGAAAATTCACAACAAAAGGAAAAAAAAGCATGGGAGAGAAAAGAAAAAAAACAGAAAAAATAAGTGAACATAGAATGTGTTGATTTATATTCAATCTCCATAGTTCTTTTTTCTGGATGCAGATGGCATTTTCCATCCAAAGTGTATTGGGATTGACTTGGATCACTGAACCACTGAGATGAACCAAGTCTTTCATAGTTGACCATTGCACATTCTTGTTTTTTATTGTGTACAATGTATTCCTGGTTCATCAATCACTTCATGTAAATCTTTCCAGGCCTTTCTAAAATCAATTTGTTCATTTTTTTTAACAGAACAATAACTTTCCATTACCTTTATTTACCACAGTATTTTCAGCCATTCCCCAATTAATGGACATCTACTCATTTTCCAATTTTTACTGCCACAAAAAGAGTTGCTGCAAATCTGTTTATATATGTGGGTCCTTTTCCCTCCTTTATGCTTTCCTTGGGATATAGATCCAGTAGTGCCACTGCTGGGTCAAAGGACATGCACAGTTTTATAGCCCTTTCTTTGTACATAGTTCCAAATTGCTCTCCAGAATGGTTGGATCATTTCACAACTTCACCAACAATGCATTAGTGTACTTTCTTGTTATTTCAAATAGTCTAAAACAATATTAACAAGGGTTAAAAGACAGAGGGAGACTGGGGAGAAAATGGCCAACAAGCAGGACAGCTTTTCACTATTTGTGGTGCTTGCTCTCTTATGGTGAAAGAGGCAGCAAAGTGATTTTGCATTTGGGCTGGGTAGATAATGAAGCTATATCTATAGTATTCTAAGACCTATTGTCTCTTAATGCAACCACTTTTAGATATTTTATAATTTTAAATATGAGAGCCATATTTAATTTTTTTTTTGTTCATATTTCCTCTTTGGCTTGGGGGTTTCAGAATTTGGCTATGATGTTCTTGTAGGTTTTCCTCATAAAATCTTGCTTAGAGTGAATTTTTAAAATTTAAAACCTTTTTTCTATTTCCACTTTCCCCTCTAGCACTAACATTTCAGGAAAATTTTCTTTAATAATTTCTTATACTCTATGTCAAGATTCCTTTTTTTTAATTGCAGCTTTCACATAGTTCATCCCTGATTCAGATGCCTGACTTCCCATATTGTCTGGGAGGTAAGGATTCCTATGGCTGGTGTCCAGATTATCTCCCTGGACTAGTGTTTGTCACTTGCTATTTCAGTGGAACTAACCTGGAAATGTTTACACTTCATGTGGGTCAAACTTCCATTCTGGTATCTTTTGGAGAGGGCAGGGAATATTTTCTGATTGTTCCAGAAGAACTACTGTACTACCCCAATTCTTATTTGTTTTTACTTTTCTACATTTGCCCTGAGGTGGTATTTTCTCTTGTTTATGGGGAAAATCTAAGAAGTTAGAATTTTCTAACTAATTCTGTCATCAGTCCATGATCTCTCCAGATGAACTAATTTTTGATATTGTAAAATTTGATTATGGAGGATTGCAAGTGAATTGGATTTAAATGAGGCTGCACTAGGCAAAACCATCAGTCTCATTCTGTCCTCCAGTCACTGAATTTTGTGGCAAGACATAGATCACAACAACTGGCACTAGCACTAGATGCCTGGGAAATCTTGGCCTTTTTAAGCCATAGTCTTTCTTTAGTCTCACTTTGTCTGAGACAAAACCTATTCAATAATTAAAAGCTAAGGAAGAATTGAGGCAAGAGTTGATCATCCGGATTCAACTCTGTGAAGACGGGGAACCATTGCCTTAGAACTCATTTAATTGCTGGACAGCTCTTATGTTTAGAAAATGTTTTCTTAAATGAAATCCCTATTTTTTTCTTTGAAATTTATACTCACTGCTGCCCTTTGGGACTTTATAGAGCACATATAATTTCTTCCATATTTATAGATCCTGAAATATTTGAGGGCAGTTATCATGTTATTCCTGAGTTTTTTTTTTTAAACAGGCAAAATATTTCAGTCTTCACATAACAAAATCTTAAAAGCATCCAAGAATCTTGTTGCTGTCCTTTAGACAAAACTCAAAAGTTCCTTTCTTATTTCCAAGAGCTGAACATAAAAACTTCTAGACAAAATGGCTCCCTGAAAGTAGGGGAGATAAATTGGCCACACCTACTGCACAAAACCTAAATTATCCATGCTGAATAATGAACAAAAAATTCATTGACAAAATTAAATATCTTCTTCTGTCTAGAACTGTACAACAAGACATCCAGAAGCTCATAGCATCCAGAATCCATAGGAAAGAATACCTCCTAGTAAAAATGGCACTAACATAGAGAAACCAGTAGAATCCCATTTGGAGCAAAGACATGTGTACTGCATTAAAGGCAGCAAGAGTGAATGTCTATAAGAAAAACAATCAGGGCATTTGGAAGCCCGTAATGGGAGTCTTAGAAGCAAATTGAAGTGGTAGTGATGGCAATGATTAGATTGGAGTACCACAGAATGTTGTGCTCTAAGGTCTCAGAACTTTGTCCTTAGAGGTATAGAGGATTGTATTGTTATTGTTGTTCATCCGTTGTTTGCAAAGAGGACTGATGGCATCAGGAGAGTGATCTTGACTTACAAGTGAATTATAGTTAAGTGAAGCAGAGCTGTGCAAAGTCAGCCCTATTCTCTCCTCCAGAGGCATTGCAAGAGACAGGTCAAGATGACTGGCAATGACCCTGCATGCAGTGGGAAAACTTGACCATTAGTACGCTTTAGGAACTAAGGATGAACATTCCAAAGATCTTTTGCTAGTCTCAGTTTATCTGAAGCAATGCCTGAGTAATTAAAGGGTAGGCAAGAATTAAAGCAAAAGATGTCTTAATTTGCTTTAAAAAAATTCATTAGGAAGGCTCTCAGAGTTTCTGGCCAGAATAGAAATAATTGATATTTACACCACTCTAAACCATCAAAACCCAAACATTGACCAAGTGAGGCTTGAGCTGGAATCTATTATTGGCCAGTCAGTGAAAGCCAGAATAATTTGGGTTTAAAGGCATGATCCACTAGCTCCATTTGAATCATGATGGACTTTATCAAAGCCAGGTTTTTCAGAGTTATATTTCAAGAAAACATAAATGAAAACTACATGATACAAAAGAATCTTGTCCCATTTTTTTTTTTAGTGCTAGAATAAACTGAGAAGAAAAAAAATAATCTATTCCCCAAATCCCAAGACAATTCGTGAAGTGTAAGAAATCAAAATATATTCATTTGAACAGAGCACCCACATGTAAGGGTATGACTATTCATGTTGAATAGAAAAAAAAGAAAAGGAAGAGGAGGAGAAGAAGAGAAGGACAAGGAAGAAGAAAATGAAATAATATCATTGCCCAACTAGAACTAATCAGTTGGATTCCCAGGAGGCAGTTACTACTATTCCTAGATTGTTTTTTGTTCTTCTTTCTCAAAGATTATCAATGACAACATAAGGGTGATGTTTTAACTTGCAAATGAATTGAATTTAAGTGATACGGTGTTAAGCAAAAGTCATCAGTTTTATCTCATCTTCCAGTTATTGGAGTCCAATGGCAAGATATAGGTCAAGAGGACTGGCTATGTCCCTGGATGCAGCGGGAGACCTTGCTTTTTTTTTTTTTTTTTTTTTTTTTAAGTTTTTTTAAGTTAAGGTCTTTACCAGGAGAGGACTATGTATTAATCTAATAGAGGATTAATGTATTAATTAATTAAGAGAAGTTATAAAGAGTAAAAAGATATATTTTCTTAGGATGGGGCAGCAAAGAAGCCAATGAGTATTTGAGGGAAAGTAGGATGTAAGAAGACTGGAAAGATCAGAGAGGATAAGGCTATGGGTGGCTGGGAGGATGGTAGTGTCCTTGACAACAATAGTTAGGAAATTGGGAATTAAAAAGAAGAAAAGACTTGAGGGATGGGAAAGAGTGAGTTAAGATAAATTAGATAACATGTAAAGTACTTTTCTTTTTAATTTTTTAAAAATTAAAATAGAAAACAGAAAAAATAAAAAAAAACATTGTTATATGCACTTCAGAATGCAAGAGAATTCAAAATATGTAACAATAAATTTCCACTTCAAAGTAATAGAACACATTGTATTCAGAACTGTTCATTTATTCTTTCCTTCCTATATGTTTTCTTCTGTGTACTTTTTACTTTAATCTTTTTTTACTCCTTTCTTCCCTTTACCTCCCCCAACCAGGTTGCACTTAAGCACAGAGATATTTATGTTTACACACACAGAGATACATACACACATACATACATACACACACACACACACAGACATATATAAATACGCACACACATCTCTCCTATATAGACATGTATTATTTTTTATTTCCTATCCCTGCTAACTCTTCTATTTTACTTCTACGCACCACTTTGCTTTACTATTGCTTAATTTCTCCCCACCTTAGCCCTGCCCTAGGAATCCTTCCAAATCTTTTCCTCCAACCTTCCCCTCTCTCTTAATCCTTTTTCCAATAATCTACTTACTTTATTTTACTCCTGTTAATCTACATACTCTTCTATGCCATCCCTTCTCCTATTCTTTCCATCTCTTATTTCTTTATAAATTTTGAAGGGTATATACATACACATATATGAAGCACTTTTTAAACTTTAGAATATGATAAAAATGTTAGCTATTATTACTTTTATTTTCTGGATCTTTTCTTAGCCTGATCATATTCCAATTTGTATTGTATTCATAATCATAGCTATAGTTCCAATGGCTGAGGCAAATTCAGTTGAAAGTTGGAATGATGAAGCTAATAGTCTCAGGCTTAATTTCTAGTCATAACTAAGATAAGAATTATAAGATTATGAGATAAATATGAGAACCATACAAGAAAAACAAGATTATGAAAAAAAATTGACCAACTTGAAACCAACTAGAAAAGAAGGTACACACTCTTAAAAAAGAAAATATTTCTTTGAAAATTACAATTGGGCAAGGGAAAGTCAGTGAAGCTATAAGAAACCAAGAAATAAAACAAAAACAAACAAAAAAAAGAATGAAACAAATAGAACAAAATGTGAAAGATCTTAAAAGAAAAACAATAGATCAAGAAGAGAAAATCCAAGAATAATGTACTATCTGGAATCTGTGATTAAAAAATAATTTTAACAAACTATTACAGGAAACAATTCAAGAAATTTTTCTTGGAGTGATAAAACATGAGGGAAAAGTAGAAATAGAAAAAAATTCACAGATCACCACCTCAAAGAGGTCCAATTTCCAAGCTTTCAGATCAAAGAGAAAATCTTACAAGAAACAAACAAACATACAACAAAAACCAAAATACACTGGACCTACAATTAAAATTGTACAGGATTTATCAAAAGCTACAATAAAAGAACTCAGGGCCTGAAATAATTTATATAAACAATCAAAAGAACTAGACCTGTAGCCAAACATATTATATCAGCAAAACTTGCCATAACTCACTCCAAATTACTATTAATAGAATAAGTGCAAATGAAAACAATTTTAAACTTTGTCTTTATACCCTGAAAATTGGCAATGATGACATGAAATGGACATAATGTAGAAGGTTCTTTGGGAACACAGGCATACTGTTACCTAGCTGGTAGACCTATGATTTAATTCAACCATTCTGTATAACAAGTAAATTTTTTCAAGAAAAAAATCAAGAAGCTGCTCATATTCTTTGACTTAAGGGTTCTACTAATAGACATATGCTATGGAAAGGACAGAGGCAGAAATGAAAGTCCAACATCTTAAAAAATATTAATGGCAAAAATTATTTGTGGTAGCAAAATAATGGTTGCCTATTGATTGAAGAATAGTTGAAGAAAATATGGTATATAAGAGGCATGAGGAATTTTGAGATGCATTGGCAGGTTGTTATGATCTGAGACAAAGTAAACCAGAAAAAGAATAACATCAATTACAAGGCAAATGAAATTATAACTAAGAGGCAGAAGCTCTCTGAATTAGTCAAATAAGTCTTTTTATAACTAAATTTCTAAACCAAATAAATAAAGTAAACCGATTTTACTTCTGGAAAATGAACAATGAAATTCATTTCCCTTGTTTGAGAAGTAGGGCTGAATTTTATAGTAGGGATGAGAGTATAGGCAATGGTACCAAGAAATTCAAAAAGACACCAAAAGAACTAGTTTTACCTTCCTCTTTTTAACTGTATTTCTAGTGCCTGCCTTCATTAACCATTTTCAGGGTTTGCCTATCTCTGATTCCTGATGAATGTCTGAATGAGTTGAAGATGCTAAGATGTATGAACCATGATCTCAGTGATGAAATGAGGAGAAATAGCATCTTCTCAGAGGTTGGTTCCAGGAATAAAGTCATCTGTACTCCATCACAGTTATTTATACATCCTGTATGTTCTTGGTAGAATGCCAACTCTTTCAGGACAAGGGCCATTTAAAAAAAATGTATACCCAGTGTTTAGCACATTCCCTTCTATAAAACTGGTGCTTAATAAAGATTAATTGAATCAAATTTGTCCTGCCATGGCCTCTAATGACTCTTGCAATACAGTTGTAGATATGTGTTCTACGTTTTTGGTTATGTTTTTGCTGCATCCTTCCAGAGAAAAGTGATTACCTGCTGATGCACAAATGTTGAATTTGGGAGTTGAACTTCAAAGGACTGGGAGTATTTTATTTCTTCGAGAAACTCCTTGTCCTTGAAAATCTTAATAGCCTATTTGAGGCAGGCTTCATCGATTTTCTAGGTTATGTGCCCAAGTCAGCTCTACATGAAAATTTTAGCCCATGAAATGTTTCTAGGTGAGAGAATCACTTTTAGCTATGCTATATGATGTTTCCAGTTCTGGGACCAACAGTGAGAGTGTTGATGGATGTCTAGTACTAGTTTAGTCAGGTTATATATAACAAAATTCTGTATAGAAAATGTGGAACATGTAATGAAATAGAAAAGGCAAGTTAAGGAGACTGTTGAGGGGACAGACTCACAGCAAAGGACAGTTTGGAAATATAGAAACAAGTCCAATGGGAATGTGAACTCTGATGGGGCCCTGGGTGGAATTGGGTGCATAAATTAATTAATTTTGCTGGATATTTTTAGAGTTCTTATGAATTGAGCAGGACCAGGCATTGAAAAAAGAGCACTAATGCTGACTCATGGAGATGAGATAATTGGGAATGTTGATAGTAAAACTATTCTATTGGACTTCTGGATGTTATTGCTCATCTTATTGGACAGAGTGGATTTGAGCATCCTGGGGCTTCTCATTTTAACCTAGTGAAGATGTTTTTGTATTTTGAAGTAGTCAATATTTTCTGTAATTGGGAGAAATGATATAGGCAGTAGTATATAATACAACACTGAAAAGAATATCAGGAAACTTGAGTTCTAGTCCTAGCCCTAGTAAGTTAGTTAGCTGTGTTGTCTGATGCAAATCAGATATCTCCCTGAAACTCAGTTTCTACTTCTGAAACATGAAGACATTGAGTTAGTTTCTAAAGTTTTTTCAGTTTTAAAAATCTATGATTTCTATTTCAGTGGAGAAATAGGTTTCTGTGAACAATATTATAATGTCTCAATGCGAAGATTATTACTTCAGGTGGGGAATAAGGAGACAGAGCAATTTGAACCCTTCAAGAAACAGACTTTGTTTCCATGCAAATGTCTCTGATCTTGAAAAAAGGGGGTAGGGAAAAATGAGAAAATACAGTCTAAATCAGCAGAACCATCCCTAAATAGAACACTTTTGTCAGATTTACTTGAAGCATCAGCAGGATGTCTGTGGAAGGTCTTTGTGTGCATCTTTTAAAATTATTATTATTTTTAAGGATTTGTCCTTACTAGTGATTTTTTTTTTCTTTAACACTGAGGAGGGAAAAGATAATTAAATCAGTTCAAGTAAAAACATAGGAAAAAATGACAAAAAGAGAACCTAGCATTTCTATGAAGCTGAAGGACATTTAAATTTGGGTTTGGAAGAAGAAAAAAAATTCTCTCTGACTCAGATAAGATTTTTCTTGGTGTGGTACAGCAAAAAGTTAATAAGAATAAGTTGAAAGGTACTATCATCTGGGAATTCATATCTTCTATCTTTTAACTTTTAAGGAATAGATATAAAGGAATAGATAAAGGTATGAGAATAGTTCCCATGGGTTTGGAAATTTCTGGATAAAGATGCTCCCACTACCAGTGCAAATCATCATCTCAGAAATTTATAGTCTTAGAGAGTTGTCCTTGGTATTGCTAGGCCAGTATGTGTGAAAGACAGTACTTGAACCCAGGCCTTTTCAAATCTGTGACCATTATAGTGGCACTGCCATTTATGTCACCTGATTAAATTGAAAATGAGAATAATATTCTCACAGAGAAATTTCAAATGATGAGTGATTTTTGTGAATATTTTAGAGTACAAAGGGAAAAGTTTTAAAGATTGATGGATGAATAAAAAATATATCCAAAAGATTAATCATTACTGATACCTCAAGTAGGAAAAGAAGGCAGGAGTACTATAACTTTGATGAAGGGACAACATCACCTTCCCATTCATACTACTAATAAAACAATAGAAAGAGCTAAAAAGAAAAAATATATTTAAAATAACTATAGGTAGTAAACAATATTTGTATGTTTATCTGCCAAGACAAATCCAGGGATTATATGAATATAATTACAAAACACTTTTCACATATGTTTTTACAAATAAATATCTATATAATTGGAGAAATATTAATTGTTCATGGGGTTGGCTGAAGTAATATAATAAAATTTTAATTTTATCTGTTAATTTAATTAATCAGTGACATATGAAACTACCAAAGACTTATTTTATAGAGGCAGAAGAAATAACAGCAAAATTCATCTGGAAGATCGGGGTAACAAGGGAATCAATGAGGGGGGATGTGAAGGAAGGCAGCATAGCAGTATTAGGTTTCAAATTTACAAAATGGCAATCATGAAAGCAATCTAGTACTAGCTAAGAAATAGAGAGGTGGATTAGTGGATTAGATTAGGTACACAAAACACAGTAGTAAATTACCATTGTAATCTTGTGTTTGATAAAACTAAAGATCCAAGTTCACCATTTGGCAAAAATTGCTAGGAAAACTAGGAAGTACTTGGACAGGAACTTAGCAGAGAACAAAATCTCACATTCAAGATAAGGTCAAAATAGATCAATGACTTAGGTGTGAAAGGTAATATCATAAATAAATTAGGGGAGCATGGAAAAATGTAAGCATTTGATTTCTGGATAAGGGAAAAATTTATGACCAAACAAGAGATAGAGAGGCTTATGGTAAAAATCAAATGGCTAATTTTGATTATATAAATGTAAAATGATTTTGCATAAACAAAAATAATATAGTTACAATTAGAAGAAAATCAGGAAACTGGGAAAAATTACAGAAAATTTCTCTGATAAAAGCCTCATTTCTCAAATATTTAAGTAACTGAGCCAAATTTATATAAATTTGAGTCATTCCCCTATTGATAAATGATCAAAGAATATGAACAGTTAGTCTTCAGAAGAAAAAATCAACTCTATCAATAGTCACTTGAAAAAAATGCTCCAAGTCACTATTGATTAGAGAAATAAAAACTAAAACAACTCTGATAACATCTCACACCTGTTAGATTGGCTAATGTTAGAGAAAAATAAAATCACAAATGTGGAAAAATTGGAATAGTAATGCATTGGTGGTAGAGTTGTGAATTGGTCCAACCATTCTGGAGAACTACTTGGTACTATATCCAAAAGGCTATATATTGTACATACCCTTTTATCTTTCAATACCACTACTAGATCTGAATTTCAAAGAGATCAAAGTAAAGAGAAAAGTACATAATTTGTCAAAAAAATTATAATAATATCTTTTTGAGAGGGGAAAGGGTTAGAAATGGAGAGCATTCCCATCAATTGGAGAATGACTGAACAAACTGTTTTATATGATTGGGATGGAATACAATTGTGCTATAAGAAATGGCAAGCAGGATGGTTTAAGAAAAATCTTGTAAGACATATGAATGCATGCAAAATGAAGTGAACAGACCAAGAGAACACTGTACACAGTCACAGTAATATTGTAAGCTGTGAACGACTTAGCTACTATGCTCAAGATGATGAAAATAGTATTTAAGATAGACAGACAGAAACACACACATATACAGAGAGACACACACAGAAAGAGAGACACAGAGACAAAGAGAAACATAGAGGCAGAGAGAGACAAAGGGAGAGACTGAAAGACAGAGAGAAAAAAAGAGAAGAGAAAAGAAGAGGCGAGAGACAAAGAGAGAAAGAGAATTAGAGAGAGACAGTGAGATAGAGAGACAGAGACAGAGAAAGAAAAGAAGAGGAGAAAAGAGAAGAAAAGAAAAAGAGATGGAAAGAGGAGAGACAGAGAAAGCTAGGGGAGAATTGGACAATCAGTTTATAAAGAACCTAAAAAAGAACCCTTTTTTCAATTTCTATTTTTGTCTTTTATTTTTTTATTTTTTATTTTTTTTATTTTTTATTTTTTTTTTTTTTTATTTTTTTTTTTTTTTTGCTGAGGCAATTGGAGTTAAATGACTTGCTCAGGGTTACACAGCTAATAAGTGTTAAGTGCCTGAGGTCAGATTTGAACTTAGATTTACTGTGCCACCTAGTTGCCCCTTGTTTCCATTCTTCTTAATGTTTGTTCTTCCCAATGGGGTAAGCAGAACTAATTTTACTTTCTCTTCTTACTTTTACTCCACCCCTAAAGTCTGATCTTAAATCTATATAATCCCAATAGTTTAAATTTATTCTTTCTTGGAAAAATTTCATGATTTCTTATCTCTGAATATTCTCTAATTTGATAATGTCCATCATAAAATGTATTATCATGAATTTAAAACAATGTTTCAGATGTGGTGTAACAAATCTACCATTCTGTAGAATAAATGGGGAAAAGATTTTTTGGCTATTATGATCCATAGTTGAGCTTTAAATTGATTAAGTGCCATTGATATTATACTAGGGTGATGGATTTGTTTAGTCTAAATACAGGATTTTTCTTTTACTATGATCCTTTCTATATCCTGATTTTCCAACCCAAAATGCTAAATATTCCTCTAAGCATTATATAATGTTCAAATTTAATGTAATGGGATATTATCATACTAAAATAAGTGAAAAATATGAAGAATACAAAGAAATGTGACATAATATGTAGACAATTGCAGTGACAAAGTAGAATTAGATTGCATGCTGAAAACAATAAAAATGCATAGATAAATATTCAGAAGGGAACAGAAGAGCAAATAAGTTATTTTTGTTATTGTCTTGTAAAATTAACATATTATTTAAAATGAATGAAGATTTCAGTTTCTACTAATAGATATTTTAACTCATTCTTTTTTTTTTTATAGCCTCTTCAAAATATAACAAAACTAGAGGTCTTTAGTCTCAGCTGACTACTTCGATGACCCCTTGTAATAATAGGATTATTAAAGAAAAAACTTTTTTTAACACCCCCATTTCTTCATTAGAATGTAAACAGTTCATTCTTTAAAAAGTATCTTTTGATTCTTCATAAAATATCAATATAAGCTCCAAAATACATTCTAAGTATAATAGGTCATATCATAAGCATATCAGATAAATATGGCAAAACATTTACCTATTGATTCATGGATAGAAGAAAAGTTCACAAGTAAGAGATAGAGAAAATCATAGAAGATAAAATGAATAATTTCAATTACAAAAAATTAACTGATTTTTTCCACAAACAAATCTAATGTAGGTAAAATTAAAAGGAAAACAACTGGAAAATATCTGCAGTAACTTTCTTTTATTTCTAAGATTTTATTTCTGAGATGCATAAGGATCTCATTCAAATGTGCAAAAATAAAAGCAGCTTCTCAGAAGTGGTCTAAGGATATAAACGTGATTCTCAAGAGAAGTAATCAAGCTACTTATTGTCATAAGAAAAAAATGCTTCAAATCATTACCGATTAGAGAAATATAAATTAAAATTTTAGGTTTCTACCTCAAATCTTCCAGATTGGCAAAGATTACCAAAAAGAAAAAAAAAAAGAAAGAAAAATGATTAATGTTGGAGGAGGTACAGGAACACAGGAAAACAGGCACATTAATGTCCTGATGAGTAACCTGTGAATGAATACAATCATTTTGAAATGCAGTTCAGAATAATACTCAAAAAGCTGCAAAATGCTCCATGTCCTTTGATTCAATTATACTACGGCTAGGCCTATTGTTCATTTCCTCCAAAAAAAATCAAAGAAATTAGAAAAAGGTCTTATATATATAAAAATATAGCTACTCTCTTTAGTGTACTTAAAAACTGAAAATTAAGATTATGTTCACTTTTTCAGGAATTGCTAAACAAATTGTTGTATATGAACTTGATGAAATATTGTGTTGTAAGAAATAAACTGAAGAACATGTAAAGCCATATGAGCTTTTGTGCAAAATGAAATTGTCAAGATGAGAATAATTTGTACTTTACCATCAATATTATAAAATAGCTTATTTAACAGATATTTTAAGCTGATGAAAAATGAAATGAGTAGTACTAGAAGAACAATTATACAAGAACATTGCAAATACAAAGAACTTTTAAAGATCTAAAAAATTATGGCTATTACAATGACCACTGTGATTCCAGAGGAACAATGATGAAATATACTGTCCATAGAGAAATGATGGATTTAGGCTGAAGAATTTTCAATACAATTATATATATATATATATATATATATATATATATATATATATATATATATGAAAGAGAGCAAGAGCGAGTATGTGTGTTTGTGTGTGTACATGCATGAAGCAAAAAAGAGATTGTTTCATTGACTATTAATATTTGTTATAAGGATTTTGTTTTTCTTTTCTCTCTCTCCCCACCTTTGCCAGATGTATGCTAGATGGAATGGAGAGAAAAATGTATTTCTGTTAGTCAATCAAACATTTAGTAAATGCTTGCTATGTGCTAAGCATTATAATAAGTACACCAGGAACACTAAAATAGAGAAAAGACAGTCTTTGCTCTATGTTCCACACATTCAAATGCGGCATATAATAAGCAAACAAATATGTACAAGCTAGCTAAATATAAAATAAGTAGGAAATCATTTAAAAAGAGAGGTCACTTGAGTAAAAAAAGGAATTTAGAAAGGCTTTCAGTAGAAGGCAGGATTTTAGTTGAGACAAAGTTAAACAAAAACAATCATGGGGATGCTACAGATGTGGAATTTTGCATTGACTTTCAGATGAGGTCACCATATTGTTAATTTTTATAATCATTTTTATTTTTGTTACAAGAGTTCTCTCATGAAATGGAGATAATGCACAAATGTTTGCAATGTAAAAACAAAACACATCATTAAAACTTTAAAAAATAGATGGAGAACTATAAAGATAAAGAATCTTACATATACTTTAAAAAAAATTGGTATGATTTAGCCATGAATAGTCAGTATCTCTCTAATTACTTGTATAAGTTGGAAAAAGTCTGCTTTGTAGTTATATTTATATAAATCATGTTTATATATTAATGAGTGAGCTTCTAGATGATTTATGCTTCTTATTATTTTGAATAGAATTTATCTTATGTATTCTTTGCCTTTAATATTATATAAAATTGTCGATGTTTTGTGTTATTATTCAATGTTCTGCTACTTTGTGCATTTTTTCAATCTTTTACTACTATAATCATCTTGATTAGTTTTCTCACTGTTCGAGGCTTTTAAAGTATACCATTATGACATTTACAAGTAGGAATATTATTTTCTCCTTTTGGCCTGTATTTTTATTTTTAATTTTACTTTCTTTTTATTGTGTAGCTTGATTTACCTTTGGTAGTGTTTCTTCATTATAAACAATGTTACCTCTTAGTTTTAAATTATGTTTTGATTATGTTAAAAAATATCCCTTCAAAGTTATTTTTTTCTTTTTAATATAATTGAATATTTTATTAAAATCCTTTGAAACAATTCAAACCAATCCTGGTTTGAAATACTACCTATAGCAGAAATGGGGAAAAAAGAGAAATTATAGGAATTGTAATAAAATTACGATTTTATTAAAATCATAAAATACGATATTTAATCGTATTTTTAGATATCTTTGTTATTTATATTATTAATTATACTAATTTCCATTATGTTGAATAATTCTTTCATCACTAGTATAAATTCAACTTGATTTTAATTAATTATTTTCTGAATATATATTTTTAATGTTTTTATTTAAATTTTTTTGTTCATTAGTGATATGGATCCTTAATTATTTTTCTCTGTCTTATCCATCCATGTTTTGGATTTAAGATGACATTGCCATAATGACAAAAAATTGTCATAATATCTTCTGTTTCTATTTTTTTGAGAATCATTTTATATAAAATGGCCCAATCAAGAAATCTGTTTACCACATAGAAATATATTTTTCTATTTCTTAGCTGATATATTTTCTTGTCTTGGATGATAACTATGAATGAAATAAAGATGTTCAAAATATTTCTACTCTGAATCATAAATAATGCATTTTATAGACATGATATTATTTAAATTAATTTATATATTTAGTGTCATAATCAAATTAACAAGGGAATATTTTATAAAATTGGACAAAATGTGGTAATAAACGTTTAAATGTTTGCTAGATTTCACTTATAAATCCATTTGGATGCTTCTCTCTACTCCCTTTGGCATTTTATTTTTACCTTGTTTGATTTTTTTTTAAGTCGGTTGCTTGAAATTATTATTTCTTATTTTTTAGTTCAGGTGTTTAATATTTTTGTATAGTTATTAATTTGCTAAATTTATTATTAATGCAGAGGAAGGAAAATATTTCTCAGTTTAGTAGTCACAGAAATAAAGAAATAGCCTTAAATTACACCAGGAGCTTTGAAAGGAAGAACTTGTTAATAAGCTTGGGGAATCATTGGCATATGATACCAAAACATGTGGAATTATTGTATTCTGGCATCTTTAAGCATAGGAAAGATTATAATTTCTTTTGAATCATTTATATGTAAGTTGACAAGATGAGTTATGTGGGGCACAGTGTAAGCTCTTAAGATACCTTCTAGTGCTTGGATTCTCCCTATATAAGAACATTTTACAATGTAGTCTTTCCCCCTCAGGCTATTAACTAGATTGCAGAAAAGGCAACTCTATCTTTTGATGAAAACTCCCACAAGAATAAGATGAATTGACTGAGATCAACAAAAGTCTTGAAGGGAGTTAATTCCCAAGTAGCTTCTTTTGCAAATATTTCAAACTATTTGCTTAACAGTGAATTAGACCTGACATATTAATTGGTTTTCAGAGCTATGCTTGGTGTTTGTTCATTTCTGACTAATTTCTCATACATTGGAATATTTTAAAAACATATTTGTTCAATTTTTGAAGAATTTTAGCTAGAACAATTAATTGAGTCTATAACTTTCCCATCTGGTTAGTTATAGGGATAATTCAGAGTTAGAAGATACCCCCAAATCTATTTAGTCCAATCTATCTGACCAATAATCTTCTCCTCAATATAAATTGAACAAATATTTATCAAGTATGCATTTCAGATGAGATCTGGATCTCAGAATACATAGACAAAAGTGAAAACATTACCAACTCCAAGGAACTGATATTCCACTTGGAGATACAACACTCATGTAGATAGACAGATATATCTTCAGGAGGGAAAAAGCACTAACAATTTTTAAAAAATGATCATTTAATGAAATTTCACATTAGACTTTTAATCAAGTAATTCTATGATCTTGAGTGGGTTATTTCATATTTCTGAGTCTTAATGTTTTAATGTAGATGACAATAATATTGTATTGCATGATCTATAATTCCTTTTTCAGTCATTTTCAGAACTTTAGGTGGATACATATCTTGATAACAACAAAGAGTAAAATTTAAATGAATACAAAAATGGATGAATGGAATGTATTTAGCAAATCCTCAAAAAAAAAATAGTCCTAATAAACAACCAGAGAGAGATAAATTAAAGAAAGAAAATATACACAGGTACCATTATTGAATCTAAATGCACATGTATAAAATTAAATACCCAAAATGAGGCTATTAATATATTATTCAAGTAATGGTTCATTAATAACAGGTTGGATTTATGAACAATGATGCAAAATAATATTAGGGTATCTATAAAAATAATAGATTACATTAATAATATTTAAAATTGTGTACTTGTATCAATAGATGTAAAATACTTGACAAAATAAAGCATTCATTCATATTAAAATATTTAAAAACATAGGAAAAAGAAATTATTTCTTAACATGATATTGAGTTGCATTATTTGTAGTTCAGAAAAGGTAGAAACCTTTTCAGTAAGAGTAATGTAAAGTAAGAATGGCTCTTGTCACTGTGATTATTTTATTTGGTTTGAAATACTACCTATGGCAGAAATGGGGAAAAAAGAGAAATTATAGGAATAATTGACAGCAGACAGTTTGTAGGATCTCTTTTTCAAAATGGCATAATATTTTACTGAAAGAATTCTAGCAAGGAAAGGAAAGAATTAAATAATTGGAGAGATGCTCATAATTGGACTGCATTGAAATAATAAAAATTATCATGTTTGTTAACAACCTAAAGATTTAGTGGCATTAATCAAAATGTCCAAAGATTATTTTATAGAGTTAGACACAATAATAACTGAATTCATCTTAAATAATTAAAGGTCAAGAATCCCAAGGGAATTAATTAAAATAAATAGAATTAAAGAGTGCTTAATATTCTCCATAAAGCCATTTGGCATTTGGTTAAAAAAAATAGAAAAGTTTATTGATGTAACAGAATAGGAAAGGACTAGAAGCAATAAAATATCATCACATGTTAATGTTTGATAAACCCAAGAGCACCAAATACCAGAATAAGAATTGCTTTATATTTAACAAAAACTTAGGGAAAAACTGAAAAGCAATTTGTATGAAATTAGGTTTAGCTGATCTTGTCATACTATACACTACAATGAGCTCCAAATGGACATATGGCTTAAATATAAAAGATTAGATAATTAAGAGGAGGAAAAACAACTGTATTTCAAAGAAGAATTTTTAACTAAACAAAGAATAAAAGTGTTCATAGAAGATAACATAAGCAATTTAATTACAAAAAATTGAAAAGCTTTTGTACAAAAAATTCCATACAACTAAAAATAGATCAATTAATTGGAAGAAAACCCAATATCTATGATGTAAGTCCAATATTCAAGTTATTGAGAACTGACTTTAAAATGTAATATGACATATTCCAAAATCAAAGGATTCATGTAACATATTTCAAAGGAGAACTTACAAATAATCAACAACCAGTTGGAAAAAATACTTCAAATCATCAATAGTAGAACAAATGAAAATTAATCAAGAAAAGATTTATTTTAATTCCATTGAATTTTCAATTCAATAAAGGAAAAAGAAAGACAAAAATGATAAATGTTGACAGAACTTTGAGGAAATAGGTATACTAATACACTATTGTTAGACACATCGATTGATGCAATTGTTCTGTAAAATGGTTTAACATTATATTAAAAAATGACTAAGTTGTACACATCCTTTGACTAAACAAGCTTATGACTCCAAGGGTATCAAAGTAACAACTCCAAGGAATAGGTCTTGGCAACTGTAGCACGGAACATGATATTGCAAAAGACAAAGGAGATAAAACTACAAGCAAGAATTACTTACTCAATAAAATTAAGTATAATACATCAAAGAAAAAAAAAGGTCATTCAATGAAATAAAAGAATTTCAAGCTTTCATAAGAAGACCAAAGTTAAATTAAAATTTGATCTCCAATCTCCAATACCCAATAGAAGCATGAACAGGTAAAAAAAAAGATAAAAGAAAACATAAGGTATTAAATAGGACTAAATTGTTTATGTCTATACACAGGAAGATGATATTGCTAATTCTTTAAAAAATTGTCACTAATAGTACAGCTAGAAGGGTTAGACACAGACAGAGGGTAAAGGTAGAAGGTGAATTTGAGGGAATAACAAAAATTTAAGGTATGAAAAAGAGGAGTATGGTGGTTGCAGAAGGATGAAAGAGGCAGAATGGTACAAATTATTTCACAAAAGAGGATTTAAAACATATTAGGATGGAAGGGAAGATGAGAAACTTTATTAATATTGGCTCAAAGAGGGCATAATTTATAGAATAAGTTGAATATACAAATATATCTTAACCAACAGGGAAGTAGGAGGGGAGAAGACTATGTAAAGCAGGAATAGGAATTGTCAGAAGGGAGGGCATATTAGGGAAGATGGTAGACAGAAGCAAAATACTTCTGAGGAGAGACAAGGTAGAAGGAGAGAGAGGACATAAAAGAGGAAGAATAGGATGGAGAAAAATATATAGGTAATAACCATAACTGAATGAGAATGCAAAGAACTCTCCTATAAAGTGTAAGCAAATAGCAGAGTAAATCGAAAACTAGAATACTACAAATACTACAAGAAACACACTTGAAGCAGAAGCTGAATATAAAAAAAAAAGGTGAGATTCCTCTGCCCTCATGAGGGCAAAAAAAGCAGGAGTATCAATCCTGACATCAGACAAAGTGAAAGCAAAAATAGACTTAATTAAAATAAATAAAGAGGAAAATTATGTCTTACTAAAAAGTACCATAGACAATGAACCAATATCAATACTAAACATGTCAGAATCAATTGGTATATCATTCTCATTATTAAAGGAAAGTTAAGTGAGTTACAGGAAGTAATAGCAAAATTATTCTATGGGAGATTTCAATTATTCCCTTTCAGAACTCAATAAATCCAATTAGAAATAAACAGGAAAGAAATTAAGAAAATAAACTGAATATTAGAAAGGTTAAATATGACAGACCTTTGGTGAAAACTGAATGGGAACAGAAAGGAAACTACATTTTTCTCAGCAGCACATGACACATACAAAAAAATTGACCATGTAACTGGGTTTAAATATCTGAAAATCCAATTATTGTCTAAAATTAATACATTTAATTTTAGACAATAATGCAATAAAATTACATTCAACAAAGGGCAGTAGAAAGATAGATTAAAAATTAACTTGAAAAAAATAATGTAATCCCAAAGAATAAACAGGTCAAAAACACATAGAAAGAATCAATAATTTCATTAAAGAGAATGATAATGAGAGAACATACCAAAATTGATGGGATGTAACCAAAACAGTATTCAGATGCATTTTTAGATGATTAGGTACTCAATAAAGGTATTCAAAAGATTCAATGAAGTATGCAAATTTTGATTATAACCAACAATTTGTCATTAGTTTCATTTGACTAACCAGCAACCGAAATTCTGCTAAATAACTTCTCATCCTCAATAAATTCAGGAGGACAGACTCATCTCATTTTTATACCACTTTAATACTATCAAAGGTTCATAAAGTTTAGTGTATTGATATGTTTTCAAACATTCTATAGGTTATTCACTATTCATTTGTACTGTGATGAAAAAGATGCGGCATGAAGAATGATTGCGATTAAATATCACTTGCTAAAATAAATAAATCAAATGCTATCTATGTTATTGTGCACTGTACATAGATAATAACTGTAATATCAGATATGAAACTGATGAAGCTTCCAAAAGTCCCAAATGTGAAGCTTTGACAATCTTTTCAAAGGAAGAAAACAAACAAAAACCCCATATGCACATCTTGGCCCATAAATCTCAAGTTATTTGAAAATGGTTAAATGCTCTTCCTCATCTTTCAATATTTCAATGTCATTGTTATAGTCTCTTTCTTCCTGGATGAAAGATTTGTCAAGAATATGTATAGCATCAGTGTAAAAATTAATTGTGAAAATTATCAAAAAAAGTCTTCCTGAATAACATTAATTTATGCAAGGTGGGGAACTTTTGTACCAAGATAATTTTTTTAAAATTACTATTCTTTAAATATTCATATATAGGTAAAATATTAATGTAAATATTCAGTTTTCAATGTGAAAACAATAAAATGCAATTCTCTTAAAATAATAGCTTTTTATTTTAAAACTATATGCAAAGATAATTTTTAGCATTCACTCTTTTTTTTGAACACACACATTTATCAATTAAGTTTGCCATCTTATTCAAAACAATTACAATACTAATATTCAAGATTGTTGATCACAGACCACTATAATAATAATGAAAAAGTTTAAAATATTGCAAGAAACCAAAATGTGATACATAGAGACATGATGCGAGCACATCAGCATTCACTCTTGCAAAACCTTCCTTCCTTTACCACCCCACCCCGCCCTTAAACAAAAAGTAATTCAATATATGTTAAACATGTACAATTCTTCTCCCATCATTGTGCTGCACAAGAGAAATCAGATCAAAAAGGAAAAGATGAGAAAGAAAACAAACAACAAGTAAACAACAGCAAAAAAGTGGAAATACTATGTTTTGATCCATATTCATTCCCCACAGTCCTCTAAGTGCTCTCTGCATCACAAACAAGTCTTTTGGAGTTGACCTGAATCAACTCATTGTTGAAAAGAGCCAAGTCCATCAGAATAATGATAGATTATTTGCACATGTGGGTCCTTTTCCCTTTTTAATGATCATTTTGGGATACAAGCCCAATAGAAACACTGGGGGATCAAAGAGTATGCAGAGTTTGATAGCTCTTTGGGTATAATTCCCAATTGCTTTCCAGATTGGCTGAATCAGTTCATAACACCACCAACAATGTCCCAGTTATCCCATATCCTTTCCAGCATTTAACCTTATCTTTTCATGTCATTTTAGCTAATCTGAGAGGTGTATAGTGGTATAGTGCCTTAATTTGCAATTTTCTGATCAATATTGAGTAACAGCATTTTTTCAAAGGCTTAAAATGGTTTTAATTTCTTCATTTGAAAATTGTCTTTTCATATCCTTTGACCATTTATCATATGGAGAATGGCTTGAATTCTTATAAATTTGAGTCAATTGTTTATATATTTTAGAAATAAGGCCTTTATTAGAATGCTTGGATGTAAATTTTTCTCTGAATGTTCTGTTCTGTTTCCCCTCTAATCTTGTCTGCATTGGTTTTGTTTGTATAAAACCTTTTTTAACTTAATATAATAAAAATTATCCATAAAAATTTAGGTCTAATACAGGTAGACAATCTTCATTTGCATAAAATGAAATTCTAATCACTTGTAAATTCACTAGAGTCTTAAGGGAATCATAAAATAATTTTTGTAGTTAAAAAAATTCTCTTATAGTAAAAAAAAGATTTTTGAATTAGTTCACTGTTCTACAAATAGTAAATTAATATCCCAATTTTTCTACATCCCCTCCAGCTCTCCCCATCAATTATTTTAGCCAATCTGGTAGGAGTAAAATGATATCTCAAGCTTGTTTGCATTTCTCTAATCAGTCATGATTTAGAGCATTTTTGTGTGACTATGAATTGTTTTGATTTCTTCATTGGAAAATTGTTCATATCCTGAGATAATTTCTTTTTGACTGTGTTCTACCATTAGTACTTAGCTCAGTTTCTGGTGGATAGTAAGTGTTCAATAAATGCTTGTTGACTGAATGACTGACTGGGCAAATACTTTTGTTCCAATTTCCTACTACAAAAATGCTAATATCCTATATTTATCTAATGTTATCATTACAACATACTTTAAATTCCTAATCATGAGACTATTGAGCCTAACAACATTTTTTTTTGGTGGTAAACAGAGCAAGTATTATTTTAAGTGAATTTTAAAATTTTATTTATTCTAATTACATGTAATAATAATAACATTCTTTTTTTTTAAATTGATTTCCTAATTCTCTTTCCTTCTTCCTTCCTTCCCTCTCCTGAGAAGGCAAGAAATTTTATGTAGATTATACATGTCTAATCATGGAAATCATAATTTCATATTAGCCATGTTGTAAAAGAAAAAATAGATACTCACCTCAAAAAAACCTCAAAAAAATAAAGTTTAAACAAGAGTATCTTTCGATTTACCCTTAGACTTCATCAGTTGTTTCTCTGGAGGTGGATAGCATTTTTATCATAAATCCTTCACAATTGTCTCAGCTCATTTCTTTGTTGAGAATTAGTAAGTTACTCATGTTTATCACTATACTGCATTGCTGTTACAGTGTTCAATGGTCTCTTGGTTTCTAGAACAAGTGTCATGCTCCTATTTTGTAGATGAGAAAATTGAAATTCAAAGATTAGTGACTTCCTCAGTTACATAGTTGGTTAGTAGCAGAGACAAGACTTAGATTCAATTTTTGGATAAGTCTTTCTCTAATTCCAATATATCTTACTTTCTCTTAAATGCAGTAAAAGTCTGAAGCTTTCTGTCATACTTAACATATGCTCATTCCATTGACAAGTTACTTTTCCTAACAATATTTAGTTTAAGCTATACAAGAAAAATGACTGGGTTTTAATGTATTGGCATAGAGACATTCTTTCATGTGTTTCCTAATGGTACCACCACATGTATTGTTGTGATCTAAATGAGCATATTTCCAAATTATCTTATATAATTACAAATTGAAGTTTGGTGGAATCCCTGGAGAGCTGTTCCATTAGTCATCTTTGCAGACCTGTTTTAAATCTGTAATGGTATGTATGCATTGAGCACCTTTGAACTACTGCCAATTCTGTCCTGCAGGCTTGTGAAAGGTTGACTCAAAAAAGATTTTAAAAATTATTTTCTGCAACTCTCTAACATCTATTTAATGTTTTTCTTGCTGTGCTAATGGCTTAGTACTTAACTTGGAATTTTGAGCTCACACACTGATTTGACCTATGTGTGTTGTTTTGTTCTTCCTCAGAGAAGAATTCTTTGGATAAATGAAGAAATATTGGTGAGATGTCTGCCCAATATAAGATAAGATTAGTAAACTCTCCTACCTATCTTCCTATATCTAAATAACAAAAAAAGAACTAGTATTCTTATGTGAATCACATGTCTTTCAGAAAAGCTGTATCATCCCCATTTTACAAAAAGAGAACATTAGGTTTAGATTGATCTTGATTGATCTTGAAGATCATTTGCATGGTCATCAGATCATAATAGGACCAGAACCAACCATTCCAGGCATTTGGTGACATTATTGTATTGGGATCTTAGCTATAATTTTTCATACTCTTCAAAGCTATTCTTGCTTACTCATTCACAAATTAATGTAAGAACTTATAAGTTTGTTGTCTTTATACAGATGGTTCATAGATCTGCCAAGCCTAGTCTCTTTTTTGAACTTTAGTTCTGTATCACCAATTCCTTATTGGATATTTTATTTTACTTAAAAATTATTTTCATAAGATTTTATTCTATCCCCATTAACATGTCAAGATAATTTTTAGCATTCATTTTTACTGAGATTTTGAGTTCCAAATTTTGCTCCCTCTCTTCCTCCCCTCCTCTTTATGCTAGGCAATTTGCTATAGGTTATGCATGTACTACCATGCAAAACATTTCCACATTAGTCACAGTTGTGAAAGAAGGAACAGATCAAAAGAAAAAAAAAACATGAAAAAAATAAAGTGAAAAATGTATGCTTTAATCTGCATTCAGAGAGCACCAGGTCTTTATCTGTCTGTGAACAACATTTTCCTTCATGAGTCTTTTGTATTTATCTTGGATCATTGTGTTGCTGAGAAGAGCTGAGTCATTCATGGGTGATCATCACTCAGTGTTGCTTATACTGTGTACAATGTTTTTTTTGGTTTCATTTAACATCAGTTTGCACAAATCTTTGCAAGATTTTATGAAATTTTCTTATTCCTTAATTTTTATTGTATAGTAGTATTCCAATATATTCAAGTACCACAGCCTGTTTGGCCACTTCCCAATTGATGGATATCCTTTCAGTATCCAATATTTTGCTACCATGCAATATCTGCTATAAATATTTCTACACATATAGTTCCTATTGCATATTTTAAACTGTATTCTCCGCTAACATCTCAAATTCATCATAGCCAAAAGAGAACTCAATGTCCCTCAAATCTTCCCTCCCTTATCTGTTTTCTAAACCCCACCTCTTTTCCAAACTTCATAATTTTGTGGAATATATCACCATTATTCTTATCTTCCAAGTCTATAGCTTTATCATTACCTTTGACTCCCTGCTTCTGTACCCAATCAGGTGGATAAAGACTGTCTATTATCCAATCATTCAATGGGCAGCACAATAGAAGTGTACATGAATAATAGTGAACCCATACTTGAGTGGAATAGAAGAAGCAGAGCAGATTGGACTACTTTGGGGAAATGACAGTTTTGTGAATAAAACTCCAAGCTTCTCTCCCAAATTAAAGCCTATCTTTTTAATTAATATTATTCTAATAATATTAAATATCAGATGAGTCAAAGAAGGCTGAATTTTTCAAAGGTGAAGCTGTGGGTCCCCTAAAGCATAATGGAGGGTTAGATGATAGATAAGAGCAGGCTACAATACATCACAAAGAGCACTGTATCAGTCATTAGTATGGTTTGATAGCCCCTAAAAATCTAGTGTGAACTTAGACTGCATTGAGAGAGACATAGCTCTCAGGAATAGAAAGATGATACCTCTGTTGCATTCTCCCATTATTAAATTTCATTTAGAATATTATGCTCAATTCCAAGCATTATGATTTAAGAAGGACTTTGAAGATAAGATTCTACATTTGTAGAAAAGAGTGTGATCTCCTCTAGAGGAAGGAAGACTTTGAGTTTGTTTCTAATATAGGTTGTAGAAATGGAATATTTAGCCTGGAGAAGCGAAGACTCAAAAAGAAATGATAGATATTTTCAAGTATTTGAAAGACTGTCACATGAAAGAAGTATTAGATCTGTACAGTTTTACTCCAGTGGGAAAAGTCAGGAAATATGGGTTAAAGGTATAAAAACATCAATTTAGGATTGATTCAAAAAAACAAACAAATCATATTAACAATTAGAGCTGTATATAAAAATGGAATGAGCTGCATTGAGAGATGGTACATATTTCCTCCTGGGTGATCTTAAACAGAGCCTGGATGATCGATCACTTCTCACTTATTGAGGAGATTCCTTCATTTATGTGCTGGGCTACCATACTTGCTTAGGTTCCCTTCAGTTCTCAAATTTAGTTATACCTTGAAACTAGGTACTTTGGTGAAGTGGTGTACCATATTTCATCAAAAATGTATATCTAGAGAAAAAATAAGAGTCAATTACAAAGTAAGAATGATACTGCTCAAATTAATTAATATCTCCACAATGTCAAATGAGTGTGAAAAGACCCATAGCATGTTGGATGTATACACTGTGAGAGATTTATGAATAGGACCTGAAAGAGTTGCATAGGATGGGAAGGCAGGGATGAGCTGAAATTTGCATTATTTGCAGGGAATGTTCCCATTAATGAAATCATAGATGTATTGGAATTTGAGAATATAAGAAGCATTAGAATAGGGTTAGTAAGGAAATAGGGAGACCAATTAATCCAGGTGAAGTGTGCCAAGTGTTTGAACTAGTATAGTAGCTATATAGTAGAGAGAGGTAAGGGAACCAGTTATACATGCAAAATTGGCAAAGCTTGGCCCTGGTTGGATAGAAGGAACAAAAAAAGGAAAGAGTCAGGTGTAACTTTTATATTATGAACCTGGTTACCTGGAAAGATGATAGTACCTTCAACATAAATAAGAAATTTGGAGTATATAAATGAGGCTAGTCATGGAATCTGATGACTTTGAAATATTAAGTTTGTGATACTGATGTTACATTAAGGTATAAATGCCCCCTCAGTGAGCAATCTAGAACTAGAGTTTAAGAAAACGATGAGTACTAGATATACAGATGTATAACTCACTTATGTAAAGATGATACTTGGTCTTATGGGAACAGCTAAGATCACTAAGGGGAGGATAAAATATATAAAACATATAAATTATATATCCAAATATAATATATAAATTTAAATATATTAAATATAAATATGAATATAAATAAGAGAAATAATGTATGTATATGGATACATATATGTATATATATATATATCTGTATATATGTATGTGTATATATATAATCTGTTGTTCAGTCATTTTAGTCATGTTTCTTTGTGAACCCCATTTGGGGTTTTCTTGTCAAAGATATTGTAGTAATTTGGCATTTTTTTTTCTACTTCATTTTACAGAAGAGAAAACTTAGTCAAATAGAGTTAAGTGATTTGTTCAATGTCACAGCTAGTAAGTGTTTGAGGCCAGATTTGAATTCAGGTGTTCCTAACTATTGGCTTAGTACTCAATCCATTGTGACTCCTTACTGATTACTATTATACACACACACACACACACTCCCAAACACATGTATGCACAATTACATGTAATTATATATAATATGTTGTCATTAAATATTAATATATTGCTATTAAAGTCTAGCAAATGTCTACAGAACATTAAAATTTAAAGAGTTTGAGTGGGTTGATATGTCAGTTCAGGGGACTAGCTGGAGGAGAAAAAGGGAAAAAACAATGTCAGAGATGCTGAAGGAATAGAGACTATACAACAAAAAAAGGATGTTTGAAGGTATACAATTTAGGCATTTGCAGAATACACAAACATTTGTACACAACAAGGAAAAATCCATTATACAGAGATAAATTAAAGATGTAAAAATTGAAAATGATCAAAAGTAAGCCTCTTAAAGAAAATGACTGGGGATTGGATCAAGGGCACAGATTGAGTTTATCTTAGGTTAAAAAAATGACTAATTCTTTTTCAGCAACTGTAGCAAAGAATGTAGAGGTGTGAATATTTAGAGTGGTTTTGAGGAATTAAGTCAGAGGAAAAAGCTTATGGTGATTGGCCTTGATTCTTTCAGTAAAGAAATATGTGATATTTGCTAAGGAGCAAGGAGTGGGTGTAGTACTGACTGGGGGACTTGGGAGAAGTGAAATATTCAAGTATTCCCTATGTCGAAACATGCTAGTCGATCATAGATAAGTAAAAAGATTTTTCTAAAATAATGAAGACCCACATAATGTCAAACAGAAGGAATTTGTTGTGACCCAGTTATGATATCTGCTTTACTTCTAATATCACTCATCATCTCAGCAGTAGGAATAGGGAATAGAAATGGTTAGAGCCATTCAAGAGTGATAATTGGCTGTATGAGAATAGCAGTAGGAAGTACATCAAGGGATTAAAGTCTGAACAGGTTGACTAAAGAGTCAAGATTGAAGAGATGAAAATGAAAATAAAACAGAAATGATGGACTGGAGGGACAAGGATAGAGATAGAGAAAGGAGGTTGGAGTGAGGAGGAAAAATGTTTTTAAGAGGAGTGAAGCAGAAGGAAAAATTGACTGTAGATAATGATCAGATGAGGAACTTCAGAGTTTAGGATCATTGAAATGAGTTAATTTGAAATGATGGTGAAATCCAAGGGATATATAACCTTGTGGTAACTGAAGCAGTGAGAAAATATTGGTCATAAGAATTAATTGGTCTAATGAATTAAAATACTTAAGAGGACATCAGGCAGGAGTAGGAGTTGGGATGGAGAGAATACTGAGCTTGTCTTTCATAATAAAGAATGGAAAATGTTCAGGAGGTCAGCAAAATACAGTATCAAAAATGTGAAAAGAATGATATATACAACTAATTAAAACTCTGTTGGGTGTTTTGGGAAAAAAATAGAAATGTTTATAGAATTATGGCAGGAGAGACTGAGTCTGAAATTGGTACTAAGAAGTAGAGGAGGCTAGTTTCTTTTTTGGATCTCATTGTGTGACCCTATGAGAAAAAAAAGCAATTGATACTGGTGAGGGTGGCCAATGATAAAATAATCTGGAGAAAGTCTAGGTTTCTGTGACCTAGATAAGGTCAAAAGATAAGAAAAATGTTAAAGGAAGGCATCTATATTGAAAAGAAGTTGGTAAATAACAGGATATTTATTCTTGGAGGTACAGTAGAAGAGGTGGCAAAGATTATTAGGAACTGGAGAGAAGCATGGGTGGAGGGATAAATGGGAAAGGTGTTTTTGCTTTTTTGATTGATAGAGGAGCTGGTCTGTCATTTGAGGATCAGCCTAGTAACATTTTAGAGGCTCATCACTAAGAAGGCTTATGGATTCTACAGGTTATAGACATTTTCAGTCATAATATCTCAAAAAGCTAGTCTCTTAATCTAGAGAGGAGTTATGATCCATGTTTGAGGAGAGAGTGATCAAACAGATGAAACCATAGATCCTAGAAGTATTGAAGCACTATCATGTTGATGATGAATGTTTGAGCACCAAGGGAATAGTCCACTTCTTATTGGACCTGAGGACCCTTTACTAGTTACTTTTACATTCCAATAGTCTTGTTTAAAATTCTAAATTGATGGATTTTAATACCCACAAGAGCAAAGGGCAATGAGACAAAGTCACTGGTTGAGGATCAGCTCATGATGTTTTTCTACTGAGCCGATTCTCACAAAATCAGAAAAGCATTATAAATATATAATAGTATACACTTGGGATGCTATCTAGAGGTGGATACTACAATATTTATGGATACTTTCCCCCTTTCTTAAAAATCTGAGCCATAGGAAATAAATAAGAAATAGCCATTGAATTTTAGGACAGGATGAGAAGTTCAGGAGTATGAACTTCACAAAGATAAAAGTCTGATATAACCAAACTGCTAAGCCCTGTCCCCTGCCACAGGACCTCCGAATTAGAAATTAATGTGGGTGTCTTTTGAAGTTTGATGAAATATGCATGAATAGCTCCTCGAACAATTTTTTTAAGAAATAATCTTAATAAATCAGAGAAAAGATCTGTGAGTTGTATATGTTTAGCCCAACCAAGAAAAAAAGCCTATAAACTTTTCCCCATATATATTGGATTTATTATATTTCTCCAAAGCAATTTGAAAGGTACTGAGTTATGTTCCCTTTCAGCTTCCAAAAAAACCATAAGTAATAAAAGCAGAAAAGTTGACTCTGAAATTCATTTTCATATAGATTTATAGGAAAACTGCTTTGATGTCTTTCACATTCCCTTGCCAGTATGGGGGAAAAGAACGGGAGGAGGGATGTCTATTAAATTTAACAGAAAAAAAAATCCTCCTTCAAAACTCATTTATCTTTTATGAGCCCTGGGCAGCATGCCATAATAATACTGTGCATATTATGAGAATTCTATAATCATTTGGAGTTTCTTCCCTTTCTTTTATAATCAACTGAGTGTTGTTATTGACCCTCCCTTGTACAAAACTGGTGTGAGAGCAATGACACTTTTAGGCAGGATGCTATACAGAACAAAGTTGGGAGCAGATGCTTGTTTCCCTTTTATTGTGTACTATGTTACATGGATAATCTTGGAATGCTTGGGAGTGGATGTCTTAATTAACTGGGCTGTTCTCAGGGATTCAGGTACTCCTGCTGGTGTCAAGGAAGGTTTGCCAATGCCTCTAGCTACTGGTGGGAAAAATGACCCATCTGTACTTTCTGCCTGACTAGGTATGTATGAATTGCAAAGACTTCCCAGGCATGTGTCTGGGGCAAATTTTGGCCCTGAAATTTGATTCTGTATTACAAATGTGAATCCAGCTAATATTTTATTTTGTGTTTCTAGACCAACTATAGTCCTCAGTCTGTTTGACTGGAGTTGACAGTAAAATAACATATTTTTATTCTAAAAGGAAGAAAACAAAAATTTATTAAGTATCTATTATGTGTCAGGTACCATGCTGAGTGCTTTACAAATATTATCTCACTTGATCCTTATAATAATCCTGGAAGATAGGTGCTATTATTATCCCAATTTTATAGTTGAAGAAACAGAGGCAGACAGAGGTTAAGTGGCTTATTCAGTGTCAAAGAGTTAGCAAGTGCTTGAAGTTGAATTTGAATTCAGGTCTTTCTGACGCTAGGCTCAATGCTTTATTCACTGTTTCATTTAGCTGCCTCTAGGAATTAGATAGCAGCTATGTTCCTATAATCACCAAATTGTTCCATTAACACTACAATTTAGAGAATGGGATTATTGAGGTTAATTGAATTTTCTGGCTTGCTGGTATAATGGATAGTGCATTGAACTTCAAGTCAATACTTGGGTTCCAACCCCACTTCAGACACTTAGTAGTTATGTGATCCTTAGTAAGTCATGACTGCTCTGGACTTCATTTTAGTCATCTTGATGGCCTTTAATATCCTTTTTAGTTCAAAATCTATGATTCTATGATTCCATGATTTATGATACTGTGTGTAAACTGTTGTGTCTTTCCATTGAAGTGTTAGCTACTTGAGGATAGGAATTATATATTATCAGAAAGTCATATAATCATATATAATAATATGAGACAAAAATCTATCATCATAATTTGAATAAAGTAGGTACTTATTTAATACATATTGAATAGACAAAATCCTGTTTGTGGTATTACTGTGAAAACTATCAGATTAATGGAAGACATTATAAGAGCTAACATAGTTTTCAAAAACTTTGTCCATCTTCCTCTAATCCTCCATGGTTCTTTTTTTTTTTTTTTTTTTAATAAATTTGATTCAATTCCCTATATGTTTGAGAAATGAGGCCTTCTTCAGAGAAATTTACTTCAAGTTTTAAAAATTACTATTACTAACTGTATTCACCCACCTATTTATTTAATTCTTTCTCTCTCACTGTGTCCCTCCTTAAAAGTGTTTTGCTTCTGACTACCCTCTTCCTCAATATACCCTCCCTTCTATCACTTTCTACCCTTTTTTTTATCATATTCCTTTTTTTCTGCATCTCATATTCTCTTCCCCTCTTACTTTCATGAAGGATAAGATAGGTTTGTATACCCAATTGATTATATGTGTTATTCTTTTTTTTGAGATAATTCTGATGAGAGAAAGTTTCATTTACTCCCTCTGCTTTTCCTATTTTTCTCCATTGTAAAAAATTTTTCTTGCTTCTTTTAGGGTAGATAATTTGTTCATTCCACCTCTTCCTTTCCCTTTCTCCCAGGACATTCCTCTCTCAATGCTTAATTTTATTTTTTAGATATTATCTCTTAATATTCAACTCATACCTCTGAGCTTTGTCTATATATACTCTCAACTGCCCTAATAACAACAAAATTCTTATGAATGACAAGTATCATTCTATGTCTATCAATTGGAGAATAATGAAATAATTTACGATATATGAATGTAATGGAATATTATTATTCTATAAGAAAAGATGAGCAGGCTGATTTCAGAAAAGCTGGGAAAGATTTACATACACAATTGCTGAGTGAAGTGAGCAGAACCAAGAGAACATTGTACACGGTAACAGCAAGATTATATGATGAATTAAGATAGACTTAGCTCTTTTCAACAATGCAGTCATCCAAGGCAATTCCAATATTCTTGGGATGGAAAATGCCATTCACATCCAGAGAGAGAAATAAAAAGAATGAAGATTATCAAAGCATAGTATTTTCACCAATTTTTTTGTTTGTTTGCTTTTCCACTTTTCCTATCGTGTGTGTGTGTGTGTGTGTGTGTGTGTGTGTGTGTTTAACCTTTTGGTCTGATTTTTCTCACACATTACAAATATGGAAATATCTTTTAAAATATTGTGCATGTATAACATGGAGGGAAAAATTGGAACACAAAAATCTTACAAAAATGAATGTTAGAAACTATCTTCACATGTATTTGGAAAAATACCATTGAAAATAAGAAAAAGAAAAAAAAGTATCATCTTCCCATGTAGGAATGTAAATAACTTAACCTTATTAAGTTCCTCAAGATTTATTTTTCTGATTTAACCCCTGACACTTTCTTGAGTTCTATATTTTGAAAATCAACTATTCAGCTCTAATCTTTTCACCTGAAATGCTTGAAAGTTTTCTATTTAATTGAATATCCATTTTTTTCCCATGAAGGATTATATTCAGTTTTTCTCTGTAGGGCTCTCTGGAATATGATATTCAAAGTCCTTTGATTCTTTAATGTGATAGCTGCTAAAAATCATGTTACCCTGATTATGGTTCCCCTATACATGACTTATTTATTTCTGGATGCTTACAATATTTTTTCCTTGATCTAAGAGTTCTGGAATGTGATTATAATATTCTTGGGAGTTTTCATTTTGGGATTTCTTTTGAGAGTTGAGTGGTGGATTCTTTCAATTTTTATTTTACCCTCTGGTTCTAAAATATCAGAATGGTTTTCCTTGATAATTTCTTGAATGATGATGTTTAGAGTCCTTTTTTGATTATGGCTTTTAGGCAGTCCAATATTCAATTATCTTTCCTAGATCTATTTTTTAGATCAGTTGTTTTTCTCCCCACCCTTCTCTCTCCTTTCTTCCCTTCTTCCCTTTCTTCTTTCCCTCCTTTCTTCCCTCCCTCCCTTCCTCCCCACCCTCTCTCTTTCTGTATCTCTTCTTTTTGATAAATTTTCTATTTCTTTCTTTTTTTGGGGTCAATTGTTTTACCAATAGGGATATTTAATAGTTTTCTATTTTTCATTCTTTTGGTTTTGTTTTATTGTTTTTTGATTTCTCATAAAGTCATTAGCTTCCATTTGCTCAATTCTAATTTTTAGGGAATTATTTTCCTCAATCAGCTTTTGTACTTCCTTTTTCATTTGGCCAATTTTGTTTTTTAAGGTTTTCTTCTCATTTGCTTTTTGTATTTCTTTTTCTATCACTCTAATTTCTTCCCAATTTTCTTCTATCTTTTTCCTAAATTTTTTAGATATGACTTACAAAATTGAACATATTGTTTCTGGTGTGACCTGTGATATAATAATAATATGATAATAAGTGATATTATCCTAATTTCATTCTGGATATTACTTATTCAGTCTATCAAGTATTTTACAAAAAAAGTGCCTAGTATGTACAAAGCACTGTATTAGATTTTAAGGATATGAAGATAAATGGGAAACAGTTTTGCCCTAAAGGAGTTTACATTTTATCAGGGAAAACAATGTTTTCATAGAAATGTATACTCCAAATTTATTTAGATATAAGGAATTTGTAGAGGATGGTATAGCATCTTTAGGGATCAAGAAAATATAGTTTGGTCAAAGACCCCAGCTTTTGGGATAAGAATTCACTGTTTGACAAAAACTGCTGAGAAAATTAGAAATTAGTATGGCAGAAACTAGGTACTGACCCACATATAACACCTTATACTAAGATAAGGTTGAAATGGGTTCATGATCTAGAACATAATGATATTATAAACAAATTACAAGAACATAGGATAGTTTACCTCTCAGATCTCTGGAGGAAGAAGGAATTTGTGACCAAAGAACTAGAAATCATTATTGATCTCAGAATAAATAATTTTGATTATATTAGGTTAAAAGGGTTTTGTGCAAACAAAACTAATGCAGACAACATTAGAAGGGAAGCAATAAACTGGGGAAACATTTTTACATTAAAAGGTTCTGATAAAGGCCTCATTTCTAAAATATATAGAAAATTGACTCAAGTTTATAAGAATTCAAGCTATTCTCCAATTGATAAATGGTCAAAGGATATGAATAGACAATTTTCAGATGAAAAAATTGAAACTATTTGTAGTCATAAGAAAAGGTGCTTCAAATCACTATTGATCAGAGAAATGCAAATTTAGAGAACTCTGAGATACTACTACACATTTTTAATATTGGCTAAAGTGACAGGAAAAGATAATGACGAATGTTGTAGGGGATGTGGGAAAACTGGGACACTGATACATTGTTGGTGGACCTGTAAACGAATCCAACCATTCTGGAGAGTAATTTGGAACTCAAAAAAGTTATCAAACTGTGCCTGCCCTTTGATTCAGCAGTGTTTCTACTGGGCTTATATCCCAAAGAGATCTTAAAGGAGGGAAGAGGACCAACATGTACAAAAATGTTTGTGGCAGCCCTTTTTGTAGTGGCAAGAAACTGGAAACTGAATAGATGTCCATCAGTTGGAGAATGGCTGAATAAATTATGGTATATGAATGTTACGGAATATTATTGATTTGTAAGAAACAACCAGCAGAATGATTTCAGAGAGGCCTGGAGAGACTTGGATGAACTGATGCTAAGTGAGATGAGCAGAACCAGGAGATCATTATATACTTCAACAACAATATGATGATCAGTTTTGATAGACATGACTCTCTTCAACAATGAAATGATTCAAACCAGTTCCAATTATTCAATGATAAAGAAAGCGATCTACATCCAGATAGAAAGAATTTTTACTCTTTTTGTTGTTTGCTTGCACTTTGTTTCCTTTCTTATTTTTTTCTTCTTGATCTAATTTTTCTTGTGCAGCAAGATAACTGTATAAATATGTATACATATATTGGATTTAACTTGTATTTTAATATATTTAACATTTATTTGATTATCTGCCATCTAGGGGAAGGGATGGGGGAAAGGAGGGGACATTATGGAACAGAAGGCTTTGCAAGGGTCAATGTTGAAAAATTATCTATGCATATGTTTTGTAAATAAAAAGCTTTCATTTTAAAAAAAGAAAAATATGGTTTATTGATAATCTTGTGACACTGAGACCAGAAAAAGTAAAATCTAGAAATTTTGTTTTAATACTTTGTTTTCTACCTTTATAGCAATCATTTCTGAAAAAAATGTTTTTTTCATCATTTTTTGATCAAAACTTGCACGAAAGAAAAAAAAAATCAATGCGTTTTCCATTTCACACAATCTTTTACCTTAGTAGTCTCACTTCACTGCTGTGAGAGGGGAGCTGAGTGATTTTTGAGTCATTTCAGTTGTGCTGGCTCTTTGATCCTGTTTGGAGTTTTCTTAGCAAAGATCCTGGAGTGGTTCACTCTTTCCTTCTTCACCTCATTTTACATAAGAGGAATTAAAGCAAATACAGTAAAGTGACTTGCTCAGAATCATACAGTATGTTTGTATGATAGTATGTATCTGACTCTAGAACTAGTGCTCTAGTTGCATCACTTCATATTTTTATGTAATCCTTTAATTGATCTTTTAATTTACACTGACTTACTTTTAGCTATTTTTTTTATTGTTAAAGTCATTGTTACATTATTTTTTTAGTTCTCCTTATTTTATTCTGTATCAATCCACACATAGCTTTCTGTCATGTTTATCAGAAGTACTCTTCTTCATTATTTTTTTGGTACACATTAAAATTCCATTATATCACTATAGTCCTCCCACCCCAAAAATTGAGGTATTCACTTTGTTTCTAGTTCTTTGCTATCACAATGAATGCAATTATGAATAATTTGATAAATATTTGATGTTTGATATTTTTCTTGATGTATGGAAAATACATGTATATTAATGGGATAGTTGGATTAAAGGTTATAAATGATTGAGTTAGTTTACTTGCATAATTTCAAATTTATAATAATTGTTGAACCAAGTCAAAGATTCACAACATTCCCTTTCCATCTTCCTATAGCCCCTTCAACATTGAGTTTTCTTGTTTATATTCTTTTGCAAGATATGAGGTAAAGCCTCAGAATTGTGTTTTACTTTATTTTTCTTTTACAAATTTTAAAAATAATTTTAAGTATATGTTCAAATAGTTATTTATAGTTTATCATTTTTTTCTTTTGAAAACTGTTCATATCATTAGAGCCATTCCTGACTGATAAATTGTCGAGAGATCTAAATAGGAAGTTTTTAGAGGAAGAAATTAAAACTATCAATGTCTTTATGGAAAAAGGCTCTAAATTACAAATAGAGAAATGCAAATCAAAACATCTTTGAGGAACCAACTCACACTAAGATGACAAAAGAAAAAATTAATTCATAAATTATGGAGTTGCTGTGTGAAAATGTAAACATTAATGCATTGTTGATGAAGCTGTGAGTTAGTTAAATCCCTTGGGAAAACAATTTGGAACTACCCCAGATTTATTAAACTGTTAATACCCTTTGACCCACTACTAAGTCCATAATCAAAAGAAATGCCAAAGTCCAAAGACAGAAGGGGAAAAGACTTATGTACAAATATATTTATACTAGTAGCTATTTTTATATGGTGGCAAAAAATTGGAAATTGAGAGGATGTTCATTGGTTGGGGAATGGGTAAACAAATTGTGGCATAAGGATATGATGTAATACTATTGTGCTGTAAGGAGTGATGAAATATTCAGGTTTAGGAAAATTCACGAAACTTGAAGGAACTAATGCAAAGAATCTAAAACTTGATTTATGCAATAACAACAATATTGTAAATAAAATTTGAAAATCTTACTAACTGATCAATACAACGACTGACTTACCATAACTCCAATGAATTTATAATGAAACATGCTATCTACCTCCAGCAGAGGTATTTGCTGAAGCAAATTTTCCTTCCTTCCTTCTTACTTTCCTTTCTTCATTCTGTCTTTCTCTCTTTTTTCATTAATATGGATTTGTATGACTATATATGTTTGTAATGAGTTTTGTTTTTCTTGCCTTTCTGAATGAATGGAAGAGAAGAAGAGAAAGAGGTAGAATTCAGAACTGAAAAAAATAATGTTGAATTTTTTACAAAAAGAAATTTAAAATATTCATATATTTTAACCACATGCATTGAAGAATGACTTGGTGTTATATTCCCTATGTATTAATTATCATTTTTAAGGTGACATTTGATGAAAATGTTTTTTTCCACCATGGGAGTTATCTTGATTTTTTTGATTTAACTCCAAAGATTTTTAATTGTATCTAATTGAAATAGTATATTTTATCTTTTGGTCTCTATCCTTTATTTGTTCTAGAATATTCTTCCAGCCAGAATTATGAAAAGTACCTAATCTTGTTTTCTTTTCTTTTTTGAGATACAACTTTATATAATAATTGTATATTGTGGCATATAGCTTATGATTGTGAATTTCTGACACATTTCTAATATTTTTCTAATTGATTTCTGACAATGGTTTTAGTTTTTCCAGTACAAAAATAATTTAAGTAATTTTTGCTTCACTGTTTATCAAAAATTCAACTGTTGATTTTAATTACATCTATTTTTTTTTGTTTATTTAGTTGGTTCCATAGATCTACATTTCTGTTTTCAAACAAGTAACACAATCACTTTGACAATTACTACTTTATAATATATTTTGAGGTATAGTAATGGTTAACACCTTTATTTACACTTTATCTCATAATTTTCCTTGAGAGTCTAGAACTGTTATTCTATCAAATGATTTCAATATTGTTTCATTTAATTCTATGAATACAATTGATTAGCATTAATGAAAAGGAACTTCAGCCTTAACTAGCCAAAAAAAGCATGTCAGTCAAACTTTAGAATTACAACTTTAAATAATAAAAAATAATAAAATTGTTGTTGTTGTTGTTGTTGTTCTTCTTCTTCTTTCTTCTTCTTCTTCTTCTTTTTTTCAGAACAACCACCAGAAATGGTAAAAGAAAGGTACAAAAGAGACCCAAGTACAAAGACTTCACTAAGTTAATCTTCAGTAATCAACCCTTTCATGATCGATCAACCCAGGCCAGTCTGGGGCCCGAAGGAAGTAATTTTTAGAAACTCTTTCCCATGACTACAAGAAAAAAGTATCTGTCATGTATAAAAAACAGGTCTAAATATAATAGTCTCGCCTATTTCCTAATAACTTTCTCTCAAAGGGCATTTTCACCCCTTATAAAATATATATCTCTTACCAAAAATTGTCTAAAAGAAAAGGAAACTGGCAACAAAGAGAAACAAAAAAGGAAAGATTTTAGTGCATGTCTTAATTTTCAAACCCTCTTCTGTCTTATTATTTTTGCTGATTTCTTCTTTTTGTTTATATTTTATTTTCCAATTAATTCTTATGGCATATTTTTTTAATCATCCTGCAGGTTATTATGTTCAGATCTGGTCTCAGCTTTGTGACCCTGGGCAAATCACTTAACCTTCTTTGCTTCACTTCCTTATCTGTAAAAATGAGTTGGAAAAAGAAATGAAAAATAACCAGTATCATTGCCAAGAAAACTCCAAAATAGATTGTGAAGAATCGGATGTGACCAAAAGAACTGAATAACAATAACAGATTATTGGGGATTTTCCATTCTTGTCTGAGAGTGCCTTGAACAATCTTGACTCAATTTTCTTGTTAAAAAATTATTCATTGATTTGGTTCTTTCTTCAAATATTCATTTTTCCTTCTTAATGAATTCCTGTCTCTACTTATTTTTCTGCTATTTTTCTCTGATGTCTTTTCTATAAATATGCTTAATTTTTTTTTGACTATTGATCTTTTCCCTTCAAGAAGACCTTTCTGTTTCTATTTGTATGTATTGCCAGTTTCCTATTCTTTAGATAATTTGTGGCAAGAGATCTACGAGCTCTTACTGAAACATAGTTATTAATAAATATATATGTATGTAAATATATATATATATATATATATATACATGTGTGTGTGTGTGTGTAATTTTCAATTTTATGTAAAGATAGTTTTTGGCATTCATTTTTGTAAAACTTTGTGGTCTAAACTTTTCTCCCTCCTTCTCTTGTTTTCCTTCCCCAAGAGAACAAGTAATCCGATATAGGTTAAATATGTGAAATTTTTTAAAACATTTGTCCACATTTCTCATGGTATGCAGAAAAATCAGACCAAATGGGGGAAAGAAAATGGGAAAGAAAACAACAAACCAAAAAAAAAAAAAGGTGAAAATCCCATGCTTCAATTTATATTAAGTCTCCATAGTTCTCTTTCTGAATACAGAGGGCATTTACCATCCTAAGACTATAAGAATTGCTTTGAATCATTATTTTTTTGAGAAGATTCAATTCCATCACATTTGAGAGTTATGGTTTTTAAGGAGTAAAATGACTTTTGAGAGATTGTTGCTGAAAATAATGTATCTTCCAGGAAGAAGTCAATTGTAAAGCAGCTATATGCTGCTGTGGATTGTTTTGATAGAGTTCTGGGTACAAATCTGATGTCAGATGCTTATGAACTACATGACTCTAGGGATATAACTTACCTTTTATTTACCTCAACTTCTTTAATTATAAAATGGAAATAATTATAATACCTACTTTCCAGGGTTATGAGGATCAAATAAGATAATATTTGCAAAACATTTAGCAGGGTAAATAGTAGGTGCCCATAGTAGGCGCTATGTAACTGTTGACTTAAATCTTCCATTTTGAAAATATATGCTTGCTTTAGGCAAAATGTAATTTCTATATTTGGTTAGTCAGGAAATGATAATGCTTTCACATGTTTAACTTCCTATACCTTTTGGAAGAAGGGCAGCCTGGGAACATGTACATTCCAATCCCTGTGTGTCCTGTTAATTTTTTTCTGGATTTACTAGCAAGGCTGGCATAGAGATTTGCTGATGGCACCAAAATGCAAAACTATTATAGATAAGGGAATTGTAATTAATTAGTGCTCTTGGCATAGAAAGAAGTCTTGTCCATGATGAATTAGGTCTGAGAAGAAGAAAATTATCTAGGAAAAAGACATCTTTGGGAAACATTGGTTTGTCAGGGGTTGGGTTACCAGATGTTCTCCATTTCTCCCTCCCGTCTCTGTCCAACTAGCATATAAGACTTATTGTATTTGATACAATCTTGCTTTTTTGCTTAAAAAAGATCAATTTTCATATTAAATTATTTAAAACTTTACTGTTACCTACTTAAGATTTGCCTGACACAGTGTGATGAAGTGACCATGCAGTCAGGAAAATCAGAGTTCAAGGATTAACTCTGACACATGCTAGCTGTGCAAACCATGGGCAAGTAGTCAAAATCTTTCAGAACTCTGAGATAACTCTATAAGCCTGTAAGATGCTGAAATCACAGGTCCTAGTCAAAACTTTATAGCACTCATTTTCATTATAACATAACATTTTATGTTTTCTAGTGATAATTTTATTTTTGGAGAGAATATAACATTTTTTTGTGGTTAGTTAAAATATTGCTCCTGCTTTGAGAGGCAGCCAGGAGGTATAATGGATAAATTGCTGGAAGATCCAAGTTCAAATCCTACTTCAGACACTTTGGAGCCACATGAATCTGAGTAAGTCTACTTATTTTGTTTGTACTTCATTTTCCTCAGCTGTAAAATGAAAGAGTTAAACTCAATGGATTTTAAGGTCATTTCTACCAATAAATTATGATTCCTGATTACTACCAAAACTGTTTTCTTTTTAATTTTCTTGTTACTGTTGCGTAGTCTAATAAAGTGAGACTATTTACATAGGGACTTTGCTATCTATCAAAAAGAGTTGGAACAATATAATAGCTAAAGCATGGTGCTTTGATTCAAAAGACAAATTTGCATTCTGGATATGTTAATTTATTAATCAATTCATTTATTTATGTATTTATATTACATATATTAAATCATTGCATATATGGATATAAAATAATAATATTAAATATATTGTGCATATGTTTATATCTTTTTTTTTTTTGCATTACTTTTCTTTTAGAGACTTGGTCTCTCTATATAGTTCAGGGTAAAAATGCATTAGTCACTCACAGGTCCAGGTCTACTATTGATTGGCATGGCATCTTTTTTTAATAGTTTTATTTTCCACCAGTTACATATTAAAACAATTTTACTATTCATTTTTAAAACTATGAGTTCCAGATTCTTTCCCTTCCTTCCTCTCTACCAGCAATGAGCAGGCAAACAATTCAATGTAGATTACACATATGTAATCAGGAAAAACATTTCCATAACTTGTTGTGAAATAAAACAGACCAAAACAAAACAAAGCAAAAACAAAAACAAATAAACAGAATAAGACTTTGAAAGACAAAAAAGAAAAAAAAAGTTTTAAAAGATATGCTTCAATTTCCATTCAGACCAATTCTTTCTTTGGGTATGGATAGCATTTTAAGTCATAAGTTATTCAGTGTTGTCTTGGATCATTGTATTGCTGAAAATAGTAATGTTATTCACAGCTGATCCCAATATTGCTACATTGTGCATAGTATATTCCATTTTTCATTAGTTCATGAAGTCTTTGAAAATTTTTCTAGAGCATCCTGCTCATTTCTTAGAGCACAATAGTGTTCCATCATAATTATATACAGAAATTTATGGGATCTTTGACCTGTCTGGGTTTGCCCCTCCTCAGGTAGCCCCATGGTCCCTCACTGCTGAAAACGTGCTCTATATATATATGTGCTTAATTGGTTTAATCCATTGAACTTCAGAACTCCAGTATGAGATTTGTTAATCATAGACTCTTTACTAGTAGAGATTACAAATAAGTGTCATTATGCTAAACCTGGTCAGATGATTATTCTCTCTAGACTTGATTTCCTCATTTGTGGCAGATTAAGAATAATATAAATTGGCTGAAAAAGTCTTACTTAATGCACTTTTACGCTACTAATGCTTGAGCTACTAAAGCTACTACTTTAAGATACTGAGACTTAAAATTGCACCAAGACTTGAGAAATGCTATACTTTTTAATTTTTTTCTTAGAAATTCTTTCAAGATTGAATGAGATAATTTAAAATTGCAAAAATTAAAATATGAATTGTGATTTGTAGTGTGATTTACATATTTAGTTCTGGAATGAATCTTAGATATCATCTCGTTCAACCCACTTAACTTTTTACTGGTGAGGAAACTCACTCCTGGAGTGGTAGCAGAGCCCACAATAAGTTACACATGTGTCTCATGCTCCTTATTCTCTAAGTTTGAGCCCACTTATTCCTGTGTACAATAATAGGAGTTTGTAGGTTTTTGAGGAAAACATTTATAATTATTATTATGGTATTATTATAGTATCTTATTATTTATAGTACTATATTACTATTTTGTTCCATCATTTTTGTCATGTTCTATTCTTTGTGACCCTGTTTGGAGTTTTCTTGGCAAAGATATTGGAATGGTGTGCCATTTCTTTCTCCAGCTCATTTTTCAATAAACAGATATGATTAAGTGACTTGCCTAGGGTTAGCTAATAGATATCTGAGGCTAGATATGAACTCATGAAAATAAATCTTTCTGATTCCCAGCCCAGTACTCTATCCACCATGTTACCTAGATGTCCCACTATGTAACTATATTATATTATTTGAATAATATATTAAGCTATTACTTATGACTATGTAATTATAATAATTTGTAAATTCAGTGTGCTAAACAGAATGGATGAATATACTATATAAACATTATGTTTATTATGTAGACACATGCAAATATAATTTCACATATAATTCATTATAAATTTAATTAATATTATAATTGTAATATTTTATATTATGATAACATTCTATATTTTCTTTATATGTTATATTTTATTACTATATATTTATCCCTACTGCTTAGTACAGCTCCTTGTATAGTCAGTACTTAATATCTCTTGAATGTAACATAGATTCTTCTTTCTAGTCACAAAACTAATAGTAATTAAAAATTTGGGGTTTCTGAATTAGATTGTTTATATACAAAACATTCTTATGTGGGTTAGGGCCTAAAATATAAGTTCTGTCCCACATACTGTCTTTCAAAAGTCAGATAAGATGAAATTTTATCCTTTCATCTAATAAACCCACCTAAAGCATATTCATAGACTTAATTGTTACAATGCTTAAACATTTCACCACATGATTCTTGTTACAATTCATGAAAACTATGAAATCTTCTGAAAATCCCCCAAATTGAAGCCAGAATGTCCCCAAACATTTTCCTTGGCTTGTCTTTCAGTTTATGTTTTACATAATATTATGCTGATTTTAATGTTTTATGAAAATTCTTAGAATTCCCCATGAAAAAATGAGTATTTGGGAAACTGAAATTATCTCTGATTCTCTCCAATAGACTATCAGTCTTAAACCACTTTCTTTTTTGCTCTACACCAAATCCATATAATTAGTTCAAATCAATTCAATAAACATTTAATAAATTCTAATTGTGTATGAAGTACTATGTATTAACCACAAGATGTTTTTTCAACATCTGGTCCCAACCACTAATTGTATCACTATATAAAAGTTCAGTTGTTTGGTAGCTTTCCATGAGCTGAGATGATTGATTTGTTAACACAATATTAATCTTTCTTTCAAATGAATTGAGATATATTTATATACATTTACTGTATTTGTTGGGTTTTTGTACAAAGCAAATTTTGCATATGTAAAATTTGTGCATAGGAATGCTATGTGATTATAAATGAAATGGTCCCCTTTATGAAGTAGTGATTCAATAAAATATTGTAGAAAGTATTTTAATAGGTATTAAAAGAAAGAAAAAAATGTGAATATATTATTTGCCAACTAGAGAGATGGAAAATATGGATATTTCCTAATGAAGATTACAGATTTGTACAGAAGCCAGATACAATATAGATGAGAAGATTCAGCAATCTAGATATAATCTAGGAGTTTCATTCTGCTAAAATCAGAGCATGGGATCAATTCTTGAACAGGTCAGATGATAAATTTGTTTCTCAGAAGTATGAAGGGAGAACTACATTCTAAGACTAAATCTGACTCACAGAGTATGAAACCGAAAAGCTTGCAAGAAACTGATTCTGCCAATTTAGAGTTTATAATCAGGTGTTTTCTTAGGCTGTAATGAAGAATATTCAAAAAAAGTTTAAATAAAAATAGCAGGCAGCTAGTTAGATAGGGCATTGTATTTGGAATCAGAACTAATTTCAAATCTGGCCTGAGACACTTACTAAGTGTCTGACCTCGGGTAAGTTCCTTCACTTTTTTTGCCTCAGTTTCTTTATATGTAAAATGAAGGTATTAGAAGCATCAACTACCATAGTTGTTGTGAGGATCAAATGAGATAAAAAGTGTCAGGTGCTTAGCTCAGTTCCTGGTTCATATTAACCATTATAGAAATGTTAGTATTTCTAAGTAATTATTATTATTATCTGAGATTCTAAAAGGAGGACTACCTTATGAAGTTAATTGAAATGCTCTAAAAATGAAGTTAAAGGAAAATGATCATAAAATTTCCTAGGAAGAAATAAGGGTGTGTTCTAAAGAAACTAATGTAGCTGCTAAGAGATTTTGGATTCTTGACTTTTAGAAAAGTCATGTATAACAAGTAGAGATCAGGTATGTGATTCAGAATAAGTATTAGGATGATTATTTATTAGGAAATTATCAGTTTAAAGACAAGAATGAACTGTATTTCTATTTTAGTTGTATTCACAATAGTAATCAACAAGCTCATGAACATGATGAAAGACTCTAAAAAGGGAAATTAAAGTAAAATTACAGATCATCTCAATGAAGAAAAAAGAGTTTTCTAAGAAAATAATTATTTTCTAAGGGACATTTGGATATCTCACTTTTAGAAAAGACATGTATATATGCATACTCTTTAATTCACCAGTATCTCTATTGAATCTGTATCCCAAAGAGATCATAAAAAAGGGAAAAGGATCCCCTATGCAAAAATGTTTGTAGCATCCCTTTTTGTAGTGGTAAAAAACTGGAAACTAAGTGGATGACTACCAGTTGGGGAATGGTTGAAGAAGTTATGGTATATGAATGTAATACAAAATTTTCTTCTATAAGAAATGATTAGCAGGCTGATTTCAGAAAAGCCTGGAGAGATTTCCATGAACTGATACTGAGTGGAGTGAGTAGAACCAAAAGAGAATTTTACACAGCAACAGCAAGATTATGTGATGATCAACTATGATAGATTTGACTCTTTTCAAAAATGAGATGATTCAGGCCACTTCCAATAGACTAGTGATGAAGAGATCCATTTGCATCCAAAAAGAGGATTATGGGGACAGTGTGCATCACAACATAGTATTTTCACCTTTTTGTTGTTATTTGCTTGCTTTTTTCTTTTTCATTTTTTTCCTTTTTGATGTGATTTTTATTGTGCAGCATGACAAATATGGTAATATGTTTAGAAGAATTGTACACATTTAACCTATATTGGATTACTTGTTGTATTGAGGAGGGGAATAGGATGAAGCGGGGGGGGGGAAGAAAATTTGGAACATAAAGTTTTGCAAGAATGAATGTTCCAAACTATCTTTGCATGTATTTGGAAAATAAAAGGCTATTATGAAAAAAAAAAGAACTACTTTGTGCCAAGCTCTCTTCTAGGTATTACCAATACAAAGAAAAGTTTACATTTTACTAAATATATGACATATGCATATTTAATTATATTTTCCCTTCCTACACAGTTTTATGTGGTTACAGACCTAGAATATGTTAGACATATGTCTCATTCTCATCTTACTCTTAAGTTTGAGTCCCCTCTCCCTAAGATTTTGTGTACATTTGGATTGTACTCCAAGTTTTTGAAGGAAGTGCTTATAATTATAGTAGCAAATTATTTTGATGAAAATTAATTAATTTTACTGTTTCATTGCTAAGGGGATACATATAGGTAGAAGTTCATGAGCTATAAAAATAGGAGTACTTCTAGAACCTGAGATAGCAGTCATCTTCTGGGTATGAATGAGAGTTGAGAAAATACCTCAGAGAGTGTATTAGATAAGTATATACCAAAACATAAACAAAATACATAAAAATTTAAAAAGTAGGCATTAACAGGCAGAAAGATCAAGAAAGATTTCAATTTTAAGAACAAAGGACTCAAAGCTTAAGATTTGCAAGCAAATGGAAAGGAATGTTCAGATGTTTTAATGCATTCAAGTCTCTAGAACCAGATGACTTCTTTCCCACAACACTGAAAAAATTTGTATTTAATTATGCAAACATTATCACTGACAATTGAGAGATGATGAATAACATGACTGATATCAGAAAATTTTGGAAAAGGCTGTTACCTACCTTTTCAAAAAAATTTAAAAAGTTGAATTTAGGAGTTTGATGAAAATCTTTAGAAAATTCTAAAACAGTTCATTATGCACTAGAGTTGGAATCCTTAGATAAGAAAGCAGGGATCATTACAGAATTGCAAAACAAGGGATGCTGAACAAAATTCACTTCCTTTTTTTTGAATAGTTCTTCAATTGATAAATTAGGGACATTCCATAGACAAAATATATCTCAAATCCACTAAAGCACATAATAGACTCTTATATGTCATTCTAATGGAAAAAGTTGACAAATATACTAAATGTTACAACTGTGTTATAAAACTAGGAATGTTGCTAAACTTCAATAGGGACACTAAATTTTCTATTTATATACATGAAGCTCTATTCGTGGCTCTGTATTATTCAATATTTTATTAATAACATGAATTAAGAAATCAAAGGCATGTTTATCAAAGTTGTAGACAACATATAGTTAATATATTTATGACAATAAGGATTTCAAAAGATTTTGTCAGCTGGAATAATGGACCAAAAGTAAGAAGATAAAATTTAATACAAACACAAGTAAATAATACAGTCAAGTTAAAAATAAGTCACCTGCAAAATAAGATTGAGAATTCCATTGAACTTAATAACAATTTAGTTGAGAAAAGACCAACAAGTTTTAGGTGACTTTACAGTTTGAGTAACTATTTTCTATTAACTTTTGTAAAATTATAGAATTTTCTCTTGATGGAATTGAAATGAAAGTCCACATGTTTTGCTGACTGTATTAGTCATCAGGGTGACATAGCAGCCACAAAAGCTAATGCAATCTTCTTCTTTAATAATTCAATACTTCAAGGACTTGTGATTTCATTGGTGCAGGTGCTCCCTCCACTGATGCAGGTCACAACCTCTTCTCAACTTAATAGCTGATTTTCATGAGTTACTGTGGTTTAAAGATTCATCACCTCAGGCCAGCTTGGTAACAAGCCTCTTGACATAAGTTATACTGGTTCCCTGATAACATGAGAAGTTTTTCTTTTCTTTTCTTTTCTTTTTTTTACTGTCTGTACTATAAGGCTTTTTAGTTTGATAGAATATGCCAGAGACTGCATTCTATATATGTTTTGGGAATCTGAGGGCATCTCCAGGACGTGTTGATTCATCAGAGTACAACTCTAAAGGGAACCTCCAACCTTACATTGTGCAAATAAAATTATAGGGTCTAGAATAATGGTCTTATGGTATTCTACAATTGCTAGGTACATGTTAAGTTTGAGGTTTGTATCTACATGCTACATTTTAGAAGAGATTAAAAAATTGGTGCATGCCCTAAGATTTTGCTATAGTAAAGAATTTTAAAAATATATTAAGAAGACAATGAAGGATTGGGTGTTATTTGCTTCTGTAAGAAACTTATTAGGGACATTTTAAGTAATTCCAATGAAATGCTTGCTACCTAGAGCAATGAGTAGAGCTTTAGGCCTAGAATTAGGAAGACATCTTTCTAAGTTCAAATCTCGTCTGAGACACTTAGTAGGTGTGTGAACCCAAGTGTCACTTAACCTTTTTGATTCAGTTTCCTTCTCTGTAAAATGAACTGGAGAAGGAAATGGCAAACCACTCTAGTATCTTTGCCAGGAAAACTCTAAATGGGATCACAGAACATGACTGAAACGACTGAATTACAATAACAAAAAGCTTTTTCCAAATATTTAAGGACTTCCACATTTATTTCTATTGAGTTTTATCTTATTAGTTTCAATCCAGTGTTGATGTCTAGATTTTTTAGGATCTCAACTATCATTGCTGATGTTAGTTATAACTCCAGCTTTGCATGACCTTCAAATTTGATAAATATGCACCTCATTTATGCCTTTAACCAAGTTACTGTTAAAATATTAAATTGCACAAAGTGAAATCCAGATCTCTGGGACATGGCACTGGAAACTTCCTTCTAGATTGTTACTAAACTATTGACAGTTGTTCTTTGAGTCTGACCATCCAATCAATCCTGAATATATCTAACTGAATTATCAGTTAGTCCAGCTCACTCCATCTTTCTCATAAGACTAGTATGAGATACTTTATCAAATATTTTGTAAATAATTCTTCATCCTCATCCTCTTCCTCCTCCTCCTTCGTCTTCCCTATTGTAGTTAAGTCTCTATCATTACTATATATATAGGCAGTTTTCTTCCTCCCCTATCCTTTGTATTTTAAATCCCTTCTGAACAGATTTTAACACACCAGGAAAATAGCATTCTTAATAATCATTAGCAGGCACTCTATTCCCTTTGAGGAGTCTGTCATCCTTATATTTTAATCCAGGAAATACAAAACAAATCTAAATCTGATTTCAAGACATCATTTTTTAAATCAATTATTCATTTCTGAAAGCAATTTTTCTTTTTTTCTTTTATTTTTTGCATTTCTTGCCATCAATAGAAAGCAATAGACCTCAATAGAGGAGAATAATACTTGCACCAATATGTGCTTCATCTTCTTATGCAAATCACTTAGATCTTTGGAAAATGGTTTTGGTTCTTTCTAACAGTATAATTTTTGTGCCTTCATTAACTAGAAGTGGTTAGTAAGTTATCTGTTTTGACAGATTGTGTGAGGTTCTATGTTCTGTCTTAGATTTCTCTATTATCAGTATTAGGTTTGCAAATAGCTGCCACATTACCCTTGAGCCAGTATTCACCAATCAAAACTATTCTTCTCCCCTTTCCCTCCCAGCCCTGCCATAATCTAAATGCATATATATTTTTTTTAATCTGACAGATTCTGAGGCTCTATTTTGGCATTCCTTGGGGAGTAGGGATGGAGGGGAAGACAATAAGCCATTTCTTCCTCAAAGCATCTAGTACTTTCCTCTAGAGAATTTATTTTTTATTAGCTTTCCTCCTCTGTGTGACATTCTTCCTAACTTTTGACAGGGGTGAATTTTTTTCTACTACGTCATACCCTCCCTTTCACTCAATTTCTCCCCCACCTTCTTACCAACTAAAGCTTGATTCTTTATTTTTATGAATATCATTCCTCATAATCTGAGGTGTGATGAGGTACACCCAAAGTCCCTTGATTTTTTTTTCTTGAACATTGTAGACATCTTAAATACGATATATTCAATGCAGAAGTCATTATCTTAATTTTTCAAACAAGATCCTGACTGTAGGCCCAATGCTCTATCTACTATATTATCTGACTTCCCACCTCTTAATTTCCCTAAATTCTTTTAATTTAGCTAAAATCTTTCTTCCTTCTGGAGGCCTTTCTTTGTCCTGGCAGCTGCTGACACATGATCTATGTCTGTGAGCTCAGAGCTAAGAAGACAAATATTAATTTTATAGCTTCACAGTATAGAGAGCTGCTAATGCCTTTTTCTCTCAGATTGTCTTCTCTGTACTTTCTATTCATCTTCTATGTACCTTGTTCTTTATTTGTTGTCTTCCCCATTAGAATGTCAGTTTTTTGAAGGCAGGGATCTTTTTTTTAAATTTTCTTTGAATCCTTAGTATTTAGCACAATATCTGGCACATCATAAATGTTAAATAAATGTTGCTTTCTGTTTTGATAGATAGTCTCTTTGATTTTTAAACTATTTTTCATCTCCGAATCTTTCCTGATGACTCTATAGTCTTTGAAAGCTACTTTTTAAATGATGTTATAATCACACTCCCTTTCCTATTTTTCAAAATCAACCTGCATTATTATTTTTTTTTGAAAAAGAAAATCTTGGAGCCGCTAGGTGATGCCATGAATGGAGCACCAGCCCTGAAGTCAGGAGGACCTGAGTTCAAATTTGACCTCAGACACATAACACTTCCTAGCTGTGTGACCCTGGGTAAGTCATTTAACCACAATTGCCTCAGGTAAAAAAAAAAAGAAAATCTTTTTGATATAATATTTACTTATTGGGTTGGCCTACTGGTAAACATGACAAATCTAAAACTCACTATCAAGAGCTTATCTCATAATATTTTAATGAGACAGGTAACAAAAATATTATTTCCTTCATTTTTCAGAGAAAAAAACAGACTCAGAGATATTAACAAGTCACATGATTGACCAAGCTGAGCCTCAGATATTTTGGTTCTCATTTTCAATCATCCAGTCGTGTCTGACTCCTTGTGATACCATTTTTGGTTTTGCTGGCAAAGGTACTTTTCTTGGTTAAGATCTTCCCCAGATCATTTTATGGATGGGGAAACTGAGGTAAATAGGATTAAGTGACTTGCTCAGTGTCACACAGTAAGTATCTGAGGCTAAGTTTGAACTCAGCAAGATGAGTTCCTGACTTCAGCCTGTATTCTCTGTACTGTACCATTTAGTTGTCCTTCCATTGTGCTTTTCCCACTACATTATGGGATCTTTGCCTTCTAGTTGTGGCAAAGGCTTATAACTTCAGTAGGAAAACTAGTTCTGAGGGCAGAGAACCCAGAAATGCCTCAGTTCTTTCATTTACCATCATATGACCATAAGTAGCTGTAAGATAAAGTTGGACATGATGCTTTCTGTAGTTTCTCCAAGTCCTAGATCTATCTTCCTATACAGAAATTTGCCACTAAGTTTAGACCTGGTTTTCAACTTTCATTGTTTCAGTCCCCTTTGCCTGTAAAACAGAAAGAGCAAAATCACTTATAAGTAAAAATAAAGCTGATATAACCCCAGGGGCATAAAAAAGTGCTCAGGTAATTCTCACTCAGAGAAAACGAAATTAAAGATGGGATTAATTCCTAGAAATGAAACTGAGCAGATGGGGTTAGGTGAGTCTTCTAAGTTGGTAAGTTATAATAAGTCATTGGGCAGAAGATATAAATGCCTTAGTAGCTACTGGGAATAATTTATATCAATTATTTTCTTTCCTGGTTTGGTTTGATGATGCCATATTAAGCAGTTGTCATTTTGAATGTTGCCATTATAACTAATGGACTAGTTATTTTCTTTGGCCAACACAAATATATAGATATCTCTATATATGTCTATGTCTATATCTATATATGCATAGCCAAATATATAATGCAAAAAACTGAACAAATATATAACTATATAAAAAGATTTACATATAAATATGTGCTAAATGTACATAATATTATATAAAACATATATGTGTTATATATATATATATATATATATATATATATATATAAACACAGCAGGCTGACTAGGTATGTATACATTTACACATACATGGAGAGATATATGATATAGATACCTATATGTCTATACATAGACAAACATATACATGCACAAAGTATAATATGCATATAAAAATATATACGTACATAAAATGTTTGCACATATAATATGCATACGTTAAATATTTATTATGTATATATTTGTGTGTCCATTAAATGTGTATGTTATTACATAAAATATGTATGTATGAAGTATATATGACATTACAGACTGTATATGTATTAATTTATTTACATATAGATATATAATGCAGATATCTATATAGTTATCTATATACACATGCACACAAATATAATCTGTATATAATAAATATATACACATAAAATGCTTACACACAATATATATACATATTAAAGATTTATTATGCATATATACATGAAGACATAATATAAATATAAATAGCATTACATGATAGACATATAAAATTCAAACTGTTATGTTTGAAATCACATATACAAATATGGATGTACACATGTGCACACACATATTACAAACCCACATGCATATATATTCAGGCTGCTATTTTTTTAATCTTTGCTTGATTTTCTTATATGAATATGCAGATGCTACTCTGTAGGGGATATGATTCAAGACCTACATATATATTTTTGTTTTTATGAAATTATATTTTTCTTGATGCTTAATTTCATTTTTATCTTATTTTTAATTACATTGCCTTCATTTCAACATATATTCCTTTCCTTACCCAGAAATTATTTATTATAACAAAAATGATCAAGAAAAAGGGGGAGAAAACAGGTCCATAAACCAAATAACACATTAGTTGTGTCAAATTGCATATGCAATATTCTATGCAGATATTATTATTATTATCTCTACCAATACAAAGAAGGAAGAAAGGTGCATTTTCTCAAATCTTTTCTGGGATCAAACTTGGTCATTTTAGTTCAAATGGAATATTCTTTTTTGTTTGTTTTTCCTGTTTATACTGTAATCACCTTGCATGTTGGTCTTCTTGGCTTGCTTATCTTAGTACATCTTATAATTATCTTCCCTTATTCTCTGTTTTTCATATTTAACATTTCTTATGTATTCCAATAAATCATGAACCTCAATTTGTTGATCTATTTCTCATTTAACAGATGTCTCCTTTATTTCCAGTTTTTTCTTCCAAAAAAAGGTATCACTATGAATGTTCTGATATATGTGGAATATTTAATTCTATCTTTACCTCCTCGGGGAAATGAGTATCTGCTAGATAATTTTTTATAAAATTTAATTTCTCTCACTCAGCTTTTAAATATGGAAGCAGGATGTAATCTAGCAAGATAAATGGAGGTATGTGGACTTTAAATATCACTTAAGTCAATTCTATTTCATAGTCAACCAAACTGAATAAACAAAAAGGTTTAAGTAACTTGGTGAAAAGATACATATAAAAGTTTCAGAGTCAAGACTGGGATTAAAGTCTTTTATTGCTTTATCAAGTATTCTTTCTAGGACACAATATCAACTCTTCTTAGAAGAGAAGTGTTTCCATGTTCTAGCTTCTACCCATTTTTAAAAATTATCATTCACTTATGTTAGCTTGTTGATTCTCCTAAATGACCCACAAGCATTAATATCCCATGAAGGCTCTGCTCTTCTGAGTGCTCTTCTTTTCTCTACAATTTCTCTCTTGCTGATCCCCAATAGTTTCCATGTGTTCAATTATCATCTTTATGCAAATGACTCTGTCTCTCCTCTTTTCTCTCTCTTTCTCTGTCTCTGTCTCTCTTTCACACAATACACACAGAGTTCAGATATACTCACAAAGGCTAAGTCATTTTGCCATCATCAATCAGTTTATAAATTTGGAAATAAAATGCCATCAGGATTATTGCTTTTCATTTTTATTTTTTAACTAAAGCTTTTTATTTTCAAAATACATACATGGATAATTTTCAACATTCACCCTTACAAAACCTTGTGTTCTAATTTTCCCTTCCCTTCCCCCCACTCCCTACCCTATACAGCAAATGATCCAGTATATGTTAAACATGTGCAGTTCTTCTATACATATTTCCACAAATATGTTGCACAAGAAAAATCTGATCAAATCTTCAAGGAGGGAAAAAGATCCACAGATGAAAAAATGTTTGTGGCAGCCCTTTTTGTAATGACTAGAAACTGGAAACTGAGTGGATGCCTATCAGTTGGAGAATGGCTGAATAAATTATGGTATATTAATATTATGGAATATTATTGTTCTGTAAGAAACGACCAATAGGATGATTTCTGAGAGGCCTGGAGAAACTTACTTGAATTGATGCTAAGTGAAATGAGCAGAACCAGGAGATTATTATACATGGCAACAACAAGATTATATGATGATCAATTCTTTTGGACATGGTTCTCTTCAACAATGAGATGATTCAAACCAGTTCCTACTGTTCAGTGAAGAAGAGAGCCATCTACACCCAGAGAGAGGCCTATGAGACTGAGTGTGGACCACAACATAGCATTTTCACGCTTTCTATTGATGTTTGCTTGCATTTTGTTTTCCTTCTCAGATTTTTTTTTCTTTCTAAATTCGATTTTTCTTGTGCAGAAATGTAACTGTATAAATATGTATACATATATTTTAACATATTTAACATGTATCGGACTATCTGCCATCTAGGAGAGGGGTGGGGAGAAGAAGGGGAAAAATTTGGAACAGAAAGTTTTGCAAGGGCCAATGTTGAAAAATTATTTATGCATATGTTTTATAAATAAAAAAGCTTTAATAGAAAAATGAGAAACAAAACAAAATGCAAGCAAACAACAACAAAAAGTGAAAATACTATGTAGTCTATATTCAGTTCTCACTGTTCTCACTCTGGGTAGAGATGGCTTTCTTCATCACAAGACTGTTGGAACTGGCCTGAATCATCTCATTGTTGAAAAGCCATGTCTATCAGTATTGATCTTTATATAGTCTTGCTATTGCCATGTATAATGATCTTCTGATTTTGCTCATTCACTTAGCATCTGTTCATGTAAGTTTCTCTAGGCCTCTCTGAAATCATCCCATTGATCATTTCTTATAGAACAATAATATTCCATAATATTCATATACCATAATTTATTCATCCCTTCCAACACTAGGCATCCACTCAGTTTCCACATTTGATAATCCTTACAATATTGTTGTTATTGTGTATAGTATCTTGATTCTGCTCACTTTATTTTGTGTGAATTAATATATGTCTTCCTAGGTTTTTTGAAATCATCCTTTTTATCATTTCCCATAACACAATAGTATTTGATCACAATCATAAACTACAACTTGTTCAGCTATTCCCCAATTGATGGATATTTCCTTGATTTCCAATTCTTTGCCACCACAAAAGGAGCAACTATAAATATTTTTAGATGAATAGGTCTTTTCCTTTTTTCTTTGTGATCCAGCAATATCATTAGTAAGTCTATATCCCAAAGAGATCAATGTATAAAGTTTTTTTAGCACTTTGGGAGAAGTTATAGAGAATAACTGTTAGACTACTTTACAAATCCACCAGCAGTGCATTAGTGTTCCAGTTTCTCATATCCTCTGTAGTAATTAGTATTTTCCGTCATATTCACTATTTGAAAGGTATGAAATAGTATCTCAGAATTGTTTTAATTTGCATTGCTCTAATCAACATTGTGTTAGAGTAATTTTTCATATGACTATTGCTAATTTTGATTTCTTCTCAAAACTACCTATTCATATCCTTTGACCATTTATCACCTGGGACATGGCTCTCATTTTTTTTAAAATTTAATTTAATTTTTTTTATTTTATTTTTTTTTTTATTTTATTTAATAGCCTCTTATTTACGGGTTATATGTATGGGTAACTTTACAGCATTAACAATTGACAAACCTCTTGTTCCAATTTTTCCCCTCTTTCCCCCCCACCTCCTCCCCCAGATGGCAGGATGACCAGTAGATGTTAAATATATTAAAATATAAATTAGATACACAATAAGTATACATGACCAAATTGTTATTTTGCTGTACAAAAAGAATCAGACTCTGAAATATCGTACAATTAGCTTGTGAAGGAAATCAAAAATGCAGGGGGGCATAAATATAGGGATTGGGAATTTAATGTAATGGTTTTTAGTCATCACCCAGAGTTCTTTCTCTGGGCGCAGCTGGTTCAGGTCATTACTGCTCCATTGGAAATGATTTGGTTGATCTCATTGCTGAGGATAGCCAGGTCCATCAGAACTGGTCATCATATAGTATTGTTGTTGAAGTATATAATGATCTCCTGGTCCTGCTCATTTCACTCAGCATCAGTTCGTGTAAGTCTCTCCAGGCCTTTCTGAAATCATCCTGTTGGTCATTTCTTACAGAACAATAATATTCCATAATATTCATATACCACAATTTATTCAGCCATTCTCCAACTGATGGGCATCCACTCGGTTTCCAGTTTCTAGCCACTACAAACAGGGCTGCCACAAACATTCATGCACATGCAGGTCCCTTTCCCTTCTTTATGATCTCTTTGGGATATAAACCCAGTAGTAACACTGCTGAATCAAAGGGTATCATGGCTCTCATTTTTATAAATCTGGCTCAGTTTTCTATGTACTTGAGAAATGAGACTTTTGTCAGAGAAACCGCTTTTTCCCACTTTCCTTTTTTCCTTCTTAATTTGGTAGCATTAATTAATTATTATTATTATTTTTTAAATTATTTTTGCCAAAGTTTTTTTTTTTTTCATTTCACATAATTGGAATTATCCATTTTATTTCCCATGATTTTTTCTATGGCTTGTTTGGTTACAAGTTCTTTTCTTATACATGGATCCAAGAGGTAAATTTTTCCATGTGGCCCTAATTTACTTATGATATCACCCTTTATGTCTAAATAATTTATCATTTTGACCTTGTATTAGAATATGTGTTGAGCTATTGATCTATACTTAGTTTCTGCCAAACTGCTTTTCAGTTTTCCCTGTAATTTTTGTCAGATGTTGATTAATTACTCTAAAAGCTTGAATCTTCAAGTTTATCAAAGGTTATATTACTATGGTCATTTACTACTGCACATTGTTTACCTAATCTTTCCCAATGATCTATCACTCTATTTCTTAGCCAGTACTAAGATTGTTTTGATTATCATTTTATAATATAGTTGTGTGATTTTTTTTGGGGGGGAGGTGGGTAAGTAGAAGATTTATTATAGAAGTTGGGATTTTTAACTGGGGCTATTTAAATATATATTTGGTTCTCTGTATTTGTACATCCCAAATATCTCACATTGATCACCTTCTACTATTCCCAGAGCCTGTATCCAAGTTTAGGCTTTCATCACCTCTCACCTGAATTACTGTAGTAGTTCCATACTTGTTTTCTCTGACTCCAGCTTTTTCTACTCCAATCCTAACTCTACTCAAGTATGTAGCTAAAGTATGGGTGGGAATATATCACCTCCGGCTCAAAAGCCTTATGTCACTCCTTATTGCCTCAGAGATAAAATGTCAGTTATTTAGTCTGCCATTTTAAGCCTTCTACCATCTGGCTAAAACCTATTTTGATCATAACTGCTGTCATTGTTCACGGCCTTTTTTTGTTAGGGCAACTTGTTAGATTCATAGATAAGGTAAGAGTTTGTAACCAAACAAGACATAGAGAAAATCAGGGAAATAAAATGGATAATTCTGATTATGCCCTTATCTGGACTGTTAATAGCTTTCAGACAGGTCCCTCTATCTCATGGCTTTCTGTATTCCATTCCATCCTTCACTCACATATCAAAGTGATTTTTGTAATGTGCAAATCTAATCATGCTATAATTGGGTAGAGCTACCCTATTATTTCCAGAATCAAATATAAAATCTTGGAATTTACAACTTTTCATAACCTTGATCTACCTTTTGTGACTTTCCAGGATTTTAGACCTTAAGCTGCTTTACTCATTCTATGATCTTACTATGTTTTCTTTTCATTTCCTCCTGATTCTTTATCTCATACCTCTAAGCCTTTATGAAAGGGATCCCACATGACTGAATGAACTTCTTTCTCATTTCTATCTTACAAAATCCTTAAAAGACAGATCATTAGATCTGAAGTCAGAGAACCTGTAACCTCAGTTCAATTACTTATTGTCAGTATGATCTTGGGGAACAATACTATTGATATTTCACCAACACTATGTAACCTTTATGACTACATCCAATCCTAAATCTATATCATTATGGCCTTCCTTCAACGATCAGTTTAGGCAACTGAAGAAATGCTTTCCTTAAGAAATGCTTTCCTTAATTTCCCCTATTTCCCTCCTCCTCTGTGTCTCCTGGCATGCTGAATTCCAGACCTAACTTTTCTTCTCTTATCTGTATTGTGGTGATAGGGTTGCCATAATTTTTCATGGAAGTTAGATCTAGATGAGCTATCAAATCTCCTCTTTCTCTAGATGAGGGGAAGGAGGATGGTGTTCAGGGAGGATCTTTTCCAAGGCCAAATACAGGACCAGGAATGCAACTAAAGTACAGTGGCTCCAAATCCAGTGCTTTTTTTCTATTTCATCTGTACCCTCAGTAGCCAGTGGGCTATGATTGTAAAAAAAAAATAGCTTTAGGTTTTGTCAGGAGCAAGCTTGTACTTTGAGCTGAATATACCCTGAGGGCTAAAGCCATCACTATGCTAGCATGGCACACAGTTGCCTTGTGCTTAAACTCATTTCTTTTCTCTGCATTATAACACTGTATCAGCATGACACCAGCTGGGGCATGCACATATTTGAAAGGGACACCTAGGATTGGAAATAGCAGAAGAAGGTTCAGTGCCAGAATTAGCCAGTAACAGTAGGAGAGCAGCACCCTCCTGATGTAGCCATGTTTGCTGGACGATGACCCACTGGCATGAGAAATAGTTCTCTCCTGTCAATCAGACAAATATGCTTTGCAGATGTGATCTTTGTCCAAAGGTTGCAAAGATTCAATTCTTTAGGCATTTTTTTCATAAAAAGATTTCTACTTTGTGGCAATATCTTAAGATGAAGACTGTTCTCTTCAAAATATATTCCAAATAAATTGTGTATTCCATTCCATTTCATTCTGTCCCATATCATCCCATCTTATTTTATTCTATTCAGTTTTAACATCTTTAATGAACAAAAATACTTTTGTTCTTCTCCCTACCCTAGCACTGAAACAAATAAGAACAACAAAAACAACTGGGTGTTGTAGTATCTACCTACAATCTCTGTTAATGAAAAAAGTTGAAGCTATTGGATTTCTTGAATTCAAAAGCTCTGAACTTAAATAGAGCTAAAGCTGATTTGATGTCTATACTATATCTGGTGCAAATATCATGAACCCTTGGGAATAGAAAGTAAGAAGATTACCCAAGGAGAGGTAAACAGCCCCAGCTCACCAAAAAATGCAACAGTTAGAGCTTCTCTATTAATAAATATTGGGACCGAGTCTATGAATAACTACTCTTCTTCCAATCTGGACGAGATAGAGAAACTATGTCTAAAAAAGTCAACCAAGTGAATAAAAATGTTGTATCAGATATTCATAGTCAAGCAAATCAAAGTCCACCATTGGTTATGCCCCCAAATGTATACTACTTATATGACTCTCTTGAGTTTATTTCTTCTCTTTCAGGAGGTTGAGTTTCATTCTGTCAGTCATTTCTGACTCTTCATGACCCTATGGATTATGCTATAGCATTTCAAGACTTTCTATCTTCCACAGTCTCTTGAAGTCTGTCTAAGTTCATGTTTGTTGTTTCCATGATGCTATCTATCCACTTCCTCCTCTACTAGTCCTTTTCCTTTTCCCTTTATCATTGATTTTTTGGAATTGTAAGTGGTAATTGAACTAATGGAAGTTTTTAAGTTTTTCATAATTGTCTCTACAAAATTAGTGCTATTAGTCCAGTTTCTGCTCATTTTTCATTACTCACACAAGCCTAATTAAATTCCTTTGAAATGATCTTTTTCTTAATTTCTTTTTTTTTTTATTTAATAGCCTTTTATTTACAGGATATATACATGGGTAACTTTACAGCATTAACAATTGCCAAACCTCTTGTTCCAATTTTTCACCTCTTACCCCCCCCCACCCCCTCCCCTAAATGGCAGGATGACCAGTAGATGTTAAATATATTAAAATATAACTTAGATACACAATAAGTATACATGACCAAAACATTATTTTGCTTTTTTCTTAATTTCTTATAAGTATTACATTCAAATGTCAACAATTATTCAGCCATTCCCCAATTGATAGACCCTGTACCTTTAGCTTCTAGTTTTCTGATATCAGAAAAAGAGCTCCTATAAATGTTTTGTTGCCTATAGAGTCTTTTCCTTTTTTATTTGATCTATTTGGGGTATAGGCCTAGTAGTAATATCATTGTATCCAAGGTTTTACACAATTTAGCAACTTTTGGGGAATGATTACAAATTGTTTTCAAGGACCTCGCATTAATTTTTGAAAACCATCTCATGTTGGGATTGGATGTTGAGAATACAGGGAATAATGAATAAAGGATATTGTAGAGGCTTCAATGCAATTTTCTATCAATATATTACTATCCAGAAATTAGTCCAACCAGAACTCTCATGAACCTCACGAAAATTTGAGAATAAAGACACAAAGGCAGGATGTTCAGGCTGTTATGTATAAACAGGAGACAAGGGTGGTAATGGTGGTAGTACTGGTGATGATAGTGATAGAAGTCCTGAATATCATCATTGACCAAGTTCTAAAATGCCACTGTTCCGGAGCAATGAGGTAGCTGGGCATGAATGAGATTAAGGTACTCTGAAAATAAAAGCTAAAAATGTCCTTTCTCTAATTTCCCTCTAACTTTCCTCATTTTCAGAGAGAGAAATCTTAATTAATCAAAACACTAGTATGAACATGGGTATTGATTATTCTTAATGATTATAATGTTCTTTTCTTTCCTGATCCATGTCTATTAAAATCCTATTTACCTTTTCAAAATCAGAAAATATTCTATCTATTCCATGAAATCTTCCTTGACTTTTCTAGACTCTAACAATCAATTTTTTTTCTGGCTTTTATGAATAGTATGTGGTCTTCATTTATCTTATGAAGTTGTCTTAATATAGTTGCTACTTAAAATTTTGTAATGTAGTTATTAGTGTAAACATCATATTTATATAACAAATTGTGAGTTTCATTAGCTCAGAGACTATATCCTAGTTAATCTTTGTATTTTTCCTTTTCAAGGCAGTGATCTAGTGTTAAAAGTTCTATTACTCACAGAGACAAAGGAACTCTACTTTTAAATTCCACCTCTGAAATTTTCATAAGTCACTTAATAAGAGTATAAGCACTAGTATAATATTTTTAGGTTTGCAAAGTACTTTAGAAGTATTATTTCATTTCATCCTTCTGACAAACCTGAGAAGGAGATAATATTATTATCCTAATTTTGCAAATGAGGAAACTGAGGCAGGCATTGTTTAAATGATTTGCTTAGTCTCATACTTCAGCTAAGTTTTTAAAGCCATATTTGAACTCATGTCATCCTGATTCCAAGCCCCAGTGTCTATCCACTGTGACATCTAGCTGCCTCTGTGATAAATGTATTTTAACATAATTTAAAAAAATAATCTTATGCATTTTATTTTATATCATTTAAAAGTATTCTGAGAATGAGTCCATAGGCTTCACCATATTAGTAGGGTCCATGAAATATTTTTTAAATCTAAGAATGATTTATTTTAATATTATTATTTTTTTAGTGAGGCAATTAGGGTTAAGCGGATTGCCTGAGTTATACAGCTACTAAGTGTCTGAGTCCAGATTTGAACTCAGGTTCTCTTGACTCCAAGTCCAGAGTTTTATCCACCAACTGCCATTATAACCTATTTATTTAGCAGTTTCTGATTCATAAGATCATAGAATTAGTTGGAAAGAACTTTACAGATCACCCAATCTCCCTAATTTTATAGGTGAAGAGCTGAGACTTACAGGAATTAAGGGATAGGTCCAAGGTTTTAAAGATTGAAAATAGCAGAGCTGGGTTTTGAATCAGGACCAGTGACTTTAAGTTCAACACTATTGCTATTGTAATTTCTGCTGTAATCTTATCACATTACTAGAACTTGTTGAAGACACAAACTGGGCCCATGACTTTCCAAGCCTTTATGTATTTCCTTTTTAATCCACATTGTAGGCTTCCTCAATGACTCAGAGGTGAGAAGGACTTCAACAATACCAATGGGGTTAAAGATTAAAACCATTTTTAGGTTCTTTGCTTTGTTGGTAGTATTATTTCTAAGATAACAGTTCAGTATCTTTCCAAGAGCTCTCTCTAAATGGCCTAGAAGAAGTAAATCAAAATAGAGTTCTCAGAATATTCTTATTAGTATCATATTGTGTATGTAAACATTGTTTTACAGTGGGTAAGCAGAAGTAAGACAGGTCCCTGCCCAGAGAGTTTATGAGCTTACAAGGACCCTGAAAAGAATGAAAATATATAAGAGGCTGTTTTGTTTTTGTTTGAGATTCACAACAGCTGTTGTATTCTTCTTGAGTAGTTCCAAATTTAATAAGGCCCAATAAATCTCTAAGAAAACAACACTGAGACACTGCTATTGTTTTTGTTTTGGGGCTGATCTCACAAGGCAGAGTCTTTCTCTCTTGCTTGCTTTCTGGCGAATCTCAGATTGGATCTTGCCAAAAATAAATTCTCAAGTACCAAATGAGCAAACTACAGAAAAAATCAAATTCTTAGCAATCTGAAGGCAAAGAGCCCAATGCATAGTGTAAATACAATGCAATTCTGACCTTCAATGTATGTTGTTGAGAAGTGCTACTCTCACAACATTCTTGAACACCTGAATATTTTTTTCTTTCCATGTTATCTAATTCATTGTTTATATGGTATTACATATCATTTAAGATTGTGTGTGTGGGGAATAACCTCAAGTTTAAATGCAATTCTTTTCATCTATATGAGGTTCTTCAGGGTTTCTCAAGGTTATCAAAGTCTGGGAGAATAGATAGCTTGTACAAATTCTGTGGTGTAAAGGAGAATTCAATTCAAAAGAACCACAGATTTGCCAAAGTGATGATTTTTTGATGCACAGCTCTGCTTTTGTCTCTTTCTGTCTGCCTCTCTTTGTCACTCTCTGTCTGTCTCTCTGTTTACCATTTTTACAATATACTCTTTTTAAAATTTCTGCATCTTAAGTGAACTGATGCAGTTTAAGATTATAATGATTACTTAAATGTATAATATAATGTTTCTTTGTTGCTTTGTACATTTTCTAATTCTTCCTGAACTCTTTTTTATTAGGTCCTCTGTAGTGAGCCACGAAATACTAGTTCATCTTGATATACACAAGGTATGGGCATTGAAGGGAATATTATGGTGACCTGAAAGATAGATCCTATATTTGTCTCCCTGCATGAAGAAGTCACCAATTACTTTTTGCTGTAAAGGGATGCTGGTTCTCTTGCCTGAAGAGAAGGTGAAAAGTCTTGAGAAACATCCTTCTGTGTTTTTGCTTAATAGAAGATTTCTAGACTGTGTTGAAAAATCCAAAAGATAATAAATTAATTCAAAGGAAATGAGGTAAATCAAAAGTAATGTCAAAAGGAAAGCAAGCAGGAGTATGAAAGAGAGAAGACAGAAAGGAAGATAACTTGTAGTCTTGGATTTTTACAGGAGACAGGTGTTTTTCTTAAAGAGGGCTGAATTCATGCCCAGTGATGAAGAATCAGCAATTCATAATAAGGGCTTATTTAAAGGTATTTGTTGGTGGCTTTTTAATGAAGGCTCTGCAAATTGTATCTCTGCCTATTTGGGATAACTGTTCTGCCTCCCTAGAATAAGTATTCAAGAATTGTTTTTTAGAGAATGTCAAGTCTAATGATGATGATAATAATAATAACATATTTACATAGCATTTTATAGTTTAGAAAGTATTTTTCTCACAGTGATCCTGTCAGGCAAGCAAGTAGATAAATGAAGCATGTATTCCTTACTCTGTCAGGCTCTATATTAAGCTATGGGAATACAAAAATAACAAGATAGTCCTTCATTTTTATTGTTTGTTGTTTGTTCCCACCACACCCCAGAAGCAATCAGAGTTAAGTCACTTGTCTCAAATCAAATAATTAATGTGTCTGAGGCCCTTTGAACTCAGTTCATCCTGACTCCATGACCATTGTTTCATTGAACCATCTAGCTCCCTCATGATCTTTAATCTTAAGTAATTTTCTTTCTAATGGGGAAGACAAAAATCTGAAGTTTAGTTATCTAGATAGAGAGGGGAGAAAGTAATATATCCTGAGGAATGGGAGAAGTAGATAAATAAGAAAGGGAGTAAACTAGACGTGAGTGGAGAGTTGAAGTAATACAATTATGTGCAATACAGCAAAATGGATACTAAATTTTCTTATTCCTTCTAGATCTAATATCGATTATGTTGTCTGATATTCAAATACCTTCATAATCTATCTCTCTCCTACCTTCCTAGTCGTTTAAAACATTACATCCCTCCACAAGCTTTTCAATCCAGTGAAACTGGCCTCCTGGCTATTCCAAGAACAAGACATCTCATGTCTTGGTTTTGACCATTTTCTTTGGCTGTTTCTCATGCCTAGAATATCCTTGTTCTTCATCTCCACCTACTTACGACTTTCCCTGACTTTCTTTTTATTTCAACTAAAATCTCATTTTCTCCAGAAAGCCTTTTCCAACTTCTCTTAATTCTAGCATCTTTTTCTCAATATTTTTTATCCTTTCTATATAATTTGCATACATTTGTTTTTATTATTTTCTCCATTATTAGGTTGTGAGTTTATTGAGGGTAGTATTAGGTTGTGAGTTTATTGAGGGTAGGGATTCTCTTTTACCTTTTTAAAAAATCTGCAGTGTTTAGCATAATGCTTGGCACATAATAGGTTTTAGAGATATTTATTGACTGAATTGGAATGAGCAAGACTTGGGTTCAAATCTTCTAATTACCTTCCAAGACAGGTCACCATAGGCAAAGCACTTAACTTCTTTGTATCACAGGTAATACCTGCCTCGTAAGGTCCATGTAAGAGTCAAATAAGATACTAGCTATAAGATCCAAAAATGTGCTTCAGCCAGCTCTATACAATCAATTATAAAATTTCCAATGTGAACATTTGCATTTCAAAAATCAATCTCCACAAACGAGGAGATGGTTTATTATTTTATAGATTGCTTAGATTTAAGAAAGTATAAATGATAGATTAAACTTAAAAGTATGGGAACATACTTTGTCCTTCACCACTTGATCCTGATTTTTTTTTTTTACATTTGCCAGCACACTTCTTATCATTCTATGATAAACATTTCTTGAACTAAGCAGGAGTGCAGTAGAAGGCTCCAGGAAATGAAGTCATCACCTGAATGAAATTCTGGTGACTGTAGATTAGTAATGATGATGATGATGATGATTATGATGGTGATGGTGGTGATGGTGGAAGCAGCAATGATGACAACTGGTATTTATAGAGAATATTCAGGTTTGCAAATTACTTTGCATCTTTTATCTTACTTAAGTCTCATGACACCCTCTGCTTAGAGAACTTTAATGTAATCCATATTTATAAAATGCTTAGAACAATGCCTGGTAGATGTTATATAAATGTTAGTTATTACTATTACTATTTTTTCATTTTAGAAATATTAACTGAGCTTAAGTAGCTAAGCAACTAAGCCAGGAACTGCACAACTAGTAAATGTCAGAGTTTAAATTCAAATCTAGAACTCAATTGACTCCAAATCTAGTGTTCTTTTCAATGAACATTTTAAATCCACTGAGTAATACTAATCATGTGAGTAGATAAAACTTGAGTTGGAAATAATAACTCATTCTTGTATTGTACTTAAAATTTTTTCAGAGTACTTCCTTACAACAATCCTGTAAGATACTTAATGCAAACAAAAAATAGAAACTTGGTGATTTTCCCCTGATTATGTCTGAAATAGGATTAGAACATTAGTCTCCCAACTCCCAATTCAAAACTCTATATATTCTGCTACATTACAACTCAAAACCAAGTAAAAATAAAATAAATTTAAAATTTTAACACAGAGAGGCAAATATAATCTCATAGTTTTTATAGGATATTATTCATGACTAAAATACAATAATAATGAGATCAGATCCAAAAAAACTGGTTAATTGGAGTTCATGAGCTGGAGGCACAGAGACCTAAGTTCAAATTTAGCCTCATCCACATACTAGCTCTGTGACCCTGGGCAAGTGACTTAACCAATGTCTGCCTCCATTTTCTCAACTGCAAGTTGGGGATAATGACAGTACCAATCTGACAGAATTATTGTGACAATCAAATGAGATAATATTTGTGAAATACTTAGCATATTGTCTGGAACATAGGAGGTACTATTTAATCACTTTTCTTTACTCCCTCTCCTTTTAGCTTTGTAGAACTTGCCAGAACTTTTGATCTGCTTTTATATTATAGCCTTTGGGAACCCAGGATCACCTCCATGCAAATATTCAAGTAGGACTGTATGATATAGACAGTAATATGATTGAAGAAGTAGTAACACAGCACGCTATAATGGTGCAAGCCTTCAATAATCCAGACATCTCTTGAGAATTGTGCTCTATTACTAGCAAACAATCAGATTTTTTTGCTTTGCCTTGTGGACAATTTCATTTCAGAAGTTTGAGATTACAATGAGAGAGAAATACTACCAATAAGCATGAACAGGCAGGTGAAGGGACAGTTATATGAATTTGAAGAGAAAATGACAATATTATCTCAGTTGTTAGAGTCAAAAAAGAGAATGTTATTTACAGTCAGGTAAGTATCATTTATTTTAGAGAATGGTATTTCAGAAAGCTCAGAGGTAAAAGATGTGTTCATGACTTGAAACTCAAAAAGGGAAGATGTCCTAAAAACAGCCAGAATTCCTAAAAATGCTATTTTCATATTATGACCATGGAAGATACCAATAAGGAAGAAGATGATGTAGATAAAAAAACAAATGTCATCATAGAGGAAACTAATGAACTGAAATATTTTTCAACCTTGTTTTTGTTGATATTTTAGTTTTTATTTTATCTTCATTTCTTATTTTACAACAAAGATTTAAAAATGAAAAAGGAAAAAAAAAACCTCAGCAAAATCAATCAGCCCATAGATTTTGTCTGACAATGTAGGTAATATTTCATAGACATAATCTTCTACTTTTTTTCCAAGAAGGAAGTGAGGTACATTTCTTCCTCTTTTCTCTGGGTCCATCTTTTGTTATATTCATTGCATTTACATTATTGTGGTCATTCTATATGTTGTGTTCTTGCTTCTGCTGACTTTAATCTGTGTCAGTTCAAATAAGTTTTCCCATGTTTCCCTGTATTCTTCATATTCAATATTTCTTTTGCTGCAGTAACATTCCATTCTACTATGAATGTAGCATGTCAAATGGCTTTAGCGAGTCTCCAAATCATGGATGTCTACTTTTTTCTAGTTCTAGTTTTCTAGTTCTTTGCTAAGAAAAAAAGTGATGTTATGAATATGTTGGTGTATATAATACCTTTCTTTCTGACTTTAAGGTATTATTCCTACAAATTTAAAATTAACTTGTAGCAAATATAAGTGGGAAATGGAGAAGAATGAATGACCAAGATTATTAGTAAACTATCAAAATGATATTAAGAAAGAAAAGACCCAGAAAAATTTGAGGATTGCAAAAAAATTTTAAAGTTCTACAAAAAATATTTTACCTAAATTAGAAGCATGAATAACAAGAAAGAAGCTATGTAATGTTACCTAACATGCAACAGAGTAAAACATTACTATTAAAATTTTCTTGTGGTTCTTGTCTTCTCACCACATTTCCAATTATATTAATAGTGATGCATGACTAGTCTAAAAGTTCTCAAAGTTAGCATTCTATCATCCCCCTCCTACTGTTAAATCTTTAATAGCATTTGTAATCTTTTCTGTAATTTAAGTCACTTCCAATATAATTTATCTGTATTCCCTCCCCGTAGTGCTCAGCTAGCCACAGGTATAAATTGGCAGTTTCTAATTAAGCATCAAAGAAAAACCCTCATGTGTGCCAAAGGACATCTACAATTGGCTTAATTATAATAAAAAAGAATGCTCTATTAAAATTGAATTAAAGTTAAAGTTTTATCCTATGTACCTTTGGATATGTAAGTCAAGTAGTTACAAAGGAAGTCCAGGAATAGTCATGATTTCATTTGCTAGATATATTCTGAACCTAGAAGGACTGTTCATTCGAGATTTATGTGGGACATATTAGGAAAGCAATTGATCCTAAACATGCCTGACTACAATATTCCATGAAAGCTTCTTGAATATTGGGGAATAATTTGTGGGTGCATTGAAATATTTATTCATATTTTCACAAAAATAAAAAGGTTGTATTAGGTTGTTTTGACTCACTTTAAATATACTTAACTGATGCTGAGAAGATTCTCCATATGAGGAAAACTGGAGCTAAGTCCCAGGTCTGCAACAACTCTGATGTGTCTCAAATCAATCCCAGGACAACTTCCTGTTCACCTTTATGAAAGTATAAATAAATGTTAAATGCACCAGTTTCCTCATGTGTAAAATGAAATGGAGAAGCTCAGTATTTTTTTGAAGAAAACCCCCAAAAGGGTTTGTAACCCTTTTGTAACCAAAGCAACAAGAACTTTATCTGATTTTCAAACCTCTATCCAAATTTTCTCTGAGTATTGTACTGAATAAGAATTTTGTTCTATGTTTTGAAGCCTTCCTTGACACTTTCATCAATTAACAATCCATCCCTTGGTGAGGTCATCTTCTTTTAACTGTTCTCTCTGCAAATGATCTTGCCTTATGGATTACTTCATTTAATCTTACTCTCCTTAAAGTCATCTCATGTGATGACTATAATTATCCTGTATATTTGATTGATCATTATTGAATCATTTTTCTCTTCAAAACATATTTTTATTCTGAATTTAACAAACAGCAATTATCATGAACATTCTCTAAACAAAGAGCAGAAAAAGAAGACTGAATAGAAAACAAAGTCTCCATTACAATGAGCTTGATTTTTTAAAAAGCATATAAACATGACAGTTTAAATCTTGTTCTCATTCTCTCTTGAATAGACTGGAGTAAAAAAATCTATAAATTCCCTTACCCCAGGGAAATGGATAAAAATATTGCTTCTCATCTAGCTATCGCCAGTGATACCAATAACCATGGAAGAAATTTGTTTCAGTTTGTTTCCTAATTTTGTGGAGGTGTAGGCAAAAGAATCAGAAATAATTGGTCTGTTTGATACATGTGAATTTTCATAGTAGAGACCTCGAGGCTAAATAAAATCCCATGGGAAAAAACCATGGTGGAGATAGGTAGGATAAACAGGGGAGATGAGAAATTTCCAGAGAAATAGTGATAGATTGTCAGGAAATGATAGGTTAAATGAGAGGGAGATTCAATATTAGTTCCATGTATTCCTTGGCTTTGGTGTCTCTAGCTTTTCCAAGTTTCCATTAGCAACCATTATTTTTAGGAGAAATGAACTCCAAGACTAGAAATTGCAATGCCAAAATTTCTTCAATAAAAAATCTGGATTGAGAAAATTGCTTCCCTATGGACCATATCTCTGGGAATAGAATCTTCTAGAATCAAATTGGAAAATATTTGGTCAAATTCATTTATCATTACAATTGAATAATGTTAAGAGGCAGCTTGTTGTGTAAGTCTAGGGGGATTTTCATTTACATTTTTATCTAATGGGCCAGCGTTACTAATTCTAATTCACAAGCATATGGACTAAGTAGGCTTCAGGCAAAATAATTCTATCATTGATCATTACTGACGTCCTCCCCTCTCCTCTCCCTCCACCTTTGGACTAGACTTATGATTTCATTGGTATTAGAAATCACTAACAAGGAAACTCTCCATCCCAACACAACATGCAGTCTCAGAGAATCATTTGTAGAGTGCCAAGAGTTTTAGTCACTTGCTCTGCATCAAACAATCACTTTATGTTAGAGGTGAGACTTTTATATAGATTTTCCTAACTCAAGGCCATCTCTTTATCTACTATGCTAGAATGCTTCAGGAAAAAATAGATTAAAAATCATACAAGACTTTCTTAAGCAATAATTGATCTTTGTATAGAAAACTACCTCACAAATCCTTTTCAGAAATATGGAGTGGGAGAGATTTAAATAAAAATGCATTTGATTTCCTTACTGGATTGGGTGGCCAAATTCTTACCAGAATTGTTCCAGTGTTTTTGAATGACTGCAAATTCTGGAGCAACACAGTCTCCAAAGGATTGAAATTGAAGTTCACCCAAAGGACAATGGAGAAGCATATGGTAGTTGTGAATAGACTGTAAAATATTATGCAAATGATTTTTAAAATTAAAACTCTTTATTTTCAAAACATATGCATAGATAATTTTCAACATTCACCCTTGCAAAACCCTGTGTTCCAAATTTTTTCCCTTCCTTCTCCCCACCCCTTCCCCTTGATAGCAAATAATTCAATGTATGTTAAACAAGTTCAATTCTTCTCTCTATATATTTCCACAATTATCATGCTGCACAACAAAATCAGATCAAAAAGGGGAAAAATGAGAAAAAAATACAAACAAACAACAACAAAAAAGTGAAAATACTATGTTGTGATCCATACTGAGTCACTATAGTCCTCTCTCTGGATGCAGATGGCTCTCTTCTATCCTGAATCACCTTGCTCTTGAAAAGTGGCTCATCCATCAGAACTGATCATTGTACAATCTTGCTATTGCTGTGTACAATCTTCTCCTGGTTCTACTCATTTCGCTTATATGCAAATAATTTTAATGAAGAAGTGATGTTAATATCTTTTCTTTCTTGACTCTCATATTATCTTAGTTCTCCTCACTTGGAAAGACTCTTTTGCCTCTTCTCCTATTACCAGTTCTTAGAGCCTTCATTTTAAGTAAGTGCTCAGATCAAACAAGTTCATTTCTTTATATTTCTTGGAACTCTTTTCCTGACTCCTATCCTATGCAGGTATCTTTTTCTGTTTCCTCTTTCTGCTTTCCAGCTTCTTTTTTATATGCTTTCCTCTCCTATTAGGATGTAAGTTTTTTGAGGGATTGTCTTTCTTTTTTATTGGTAGTTGCTCTTAGCACAGTATCTGGCATATGTAAATGCTTAATATATACTATTGACTTGATTTGAAGGATGTCATAAAGGAAATGAGAAAATGATGAACTGGTAATATAATAAGTAAGAGGAACAACCAAGGAACAGCCCACAATATACAATATTCTTGTTCCTAAACATGATAGATGAAGCCATTGAGGTTAACTTCAGGGAAGATATAGAAACTGTAGTACAGCATAGATAGACATATGTGAGTGCAGTTTGTGTCACTGAAGGAAATAGTTATATCAAATAAAATAATAAATTTCCTTGAGCAATAATTTGAAAAATGTTGAATTTTTACCTCTTTTGGTATATATTTAAGAGACATAGTAAATATTTTATTGAAGGAAATGGATAGCATCTTGTTCTATTCAAATTATGTTTCTTTCTCTACCATCTCTATTGTCTTTTAAAATGGAACTAGCATTCATTATACGTCTACTATGGCAAGGATTATTGTTTCTATTTTATAGATTTTAAAAAATGATCTGAAAGTCCAGGTGAGTAATAAATATCAAAACTGGGATTTAAACACAAATCTTCTTCTGACTCAAATGCAGTACTCTCCATTTTGTAACATATTGTAAGATACTTCTCAAAAATGATTTTTATTTTTTCAATTTCATCATTCCCTTCATAGCTACTAGTCCGTGATTTATGATATATTAGCAGTCTTCTTTATTAGAACATAAACTTCCTGAGGGCAGAGATCCTTTGGCTTTTTCTTTATCCACTATTGCTTATAATATGACTTGCACATGATAAGTAGTTGTCCATTAACTGACTGGTTATTAGAATTCAAGAGCAAACAGAGTTTTTACTAGAAGAGATGTCTGTCACAATTAGTATAATACTGTTTCTAGAATATAGAATAATGTAAGGATTAACTACTTCTTTCTTTGTTCTCTCTTTTGGCTTCTGGTTGGTTCTCACATCAACTGCTTAGGAATTTTAGGTTCCTGAAATGACTGCCAGCCTCAGCATATATAACTCATGTTTCAGTCTTAATTGATAGAACCCAATTTACCTCCCAGTCCTAAAAGGACTCTTGAAGCTCAGACACTGCTCTCAGTCACAACTCCAGGTTTTCTGTTTTTTTGCTTTTGTTGGAGTCAATCTTTTTGTTTGTTTGTTTGGTTAATCTCATGCTATCATTCACTAGCCTTCCTGTTCCACAGAACTCAGTGATAACCACACAATAATTTTTTTATTTTCTTTGTTCCTGAAAACAGCACATAGTTACAAAAATACAGCTGGAAATTCCCCAGGATGACCAATCCTCTGAGTTTTTCAAAAATAGTTTGTAAATACTGTTGCATTAAGTCATTGGGTGGTATTTTCTATTTTGGGGGCCTGTTTTTTTTTTTTTTTTTGTTCCAGTTGCAGAAACATTTTCTGGTCATGAAGTAACATATTCATACTAGCCACAAGAGGCAATTTTGATCAGACCTTGTATAGATCATAAACCAAATAACATATTCCATTCATCCAAATAATTATTTTTAATAATGGTAAACAATCAATTAATTATCATTAATATCATTTCTATGTGATGTGGTAGGCACTGGGTGGGGAAGTACAAAAAACAAAATTAAATAGTCCCCACCCTTAAAAAACTTCCATTCTAATTAAGAAATAGCATATACACATATAAGAAAATGCAAACTTTATACAAAATTTGGTGGGTGTGAAGTGGGGAAACATTAGCCACTGATAGGACCAGAAAAACCCTCAAAGTAGCAGTTGATCTATGAAGGGACTAGTTGTAGATAAGAAGACAGGAGGTCATTCAATGAATGAAGGATAGCCTAAGCAAAAGTGTGGAGATAATGGGGCAGTTAAGAGTTGCAGTGGATAGAGCACCAGCCCTGAAGTCAGGAGGATTTGAGTTCAAATCTATCCTCAGACTCGCAACACTTCCTAGCTGTGTGACGCTGGGCAAGTCACTTAATCCCAATTGCCTCAGCAAAAAAAAATAAATAAATAAAATAAAAGTGTGGAGATAACAGGTGGAATGTTAGGTTTGAAGAATTGCTAACAGTCTAATTTGGTTGGAATGAAGAGTACAAAAAAAGGAGTCATGTACAAAAAGCCTGGAAAAGATAGTTTGGACCCAGACTGGGAAGAGAGTTAAATACTAGGCCAGAGTTAATATTAAATTGTATATAACATAAAATTTAATTGTATGTTATTGGAAGGTATTGGAATTTATTTTTTGAACATAGAAATAATATAACCAAGCTTGTATTTTAGGTGTATCACTTTGATAGGTTTATGGAGGATAGATCTTGGGGCAGGGCATGGATACCAAAAACTAGGAGAGCAGTTAGGAGGCCATTGCAATAATTACAATAGTCAACAGATGAACTAGGATTATGGCTATGTGAATGAAAAGGAGACAGATATAAAAGATACTAGAGAGGTCTATGACTTGGAAATTTATTAGATGAGAAAATTAGAAAAAGTCAGAAGTTACAGATGACTCCAAGGTTGACAACTTGAGTGAATGAAAGATTGATGTTACTCTTGAATAAATGTGGTGAATTTAGGATGAGTAGGTTTGGAAGAAAACACAGTGGGTTCTAGTGTAGGCATTTTGAGCTTGAAATGCCTACAATCATCTAGTTGGAAAGGTCCCATAAATAATTGGTATTGAGGGATTAGCACTCAGCATAGAGAATAAGATTTAGTAGATAGATATGAGAGTTATCTGCACTGAACCCATGGGGGTTGATGAGATCACTGAAAGAAGTATGAAGAGAAAAAGAAGAGAAGATCTAAGATAAAAAGACTCTGGGTATTCCTGCTACTAGGAGGAGGACATGGATACTTAATATCCAACAAAAAGATTAATAAAGAATCACCTTGTAGGAAGGAGAATGATCAGTGTCATGAAGCCTACTGATTTGATTTTCCAGGGTGAATATAATATTCCAGAAGAGAATGTGGTCAACACTGTAAAATGCTACAGAAGTCAAGAAGAATAAGGATGAATTATTTAAATCCACAGGTAAATGTAAAATTATTACTTGTATCAGCTTCATCCAATTTCTCTCACCAATGCTACTAAAAGCAATGATAATAACTTAGTTCTTTCCATTTATACAGGTTTTCAAAGGTTTTTTCAAAGAATTTTCCTCACAACAGCCATATGAGAACTGTAATAGGACTAGTATCAGAATTTTAATGAGAATTTTTATGCTTGGTACAAATTCATTTGAGGAGGTGGTATTGTATAGTGGTAGCACAAAGAATAACTAAGGGTACAGTTGAGCTGTAAGAGATTTGGTTCATCTTTCAGAAATTTTATCTCAAATCAGAACAGGAGTGGGTGATATGTGGATCCTGGAAAAATGGTAACACAGTGATGAGTCCCTAAAGGTGGTGACCTAGGGTAGTACTATCAGACAACAAGGCACATTGATAATGGCTACTATAGAAGAAACATGGTCCTCTACATATCATTGTCTTGGTTTTAAGCCCCAGCTGCCCCAAGCTAATTCAAGCTCTCAGCTGCATTATTTTTATTGTTCAGGTAAGAAAATAGTTCTCAGAGTTTAATGGACTTATTATAGGTTATACAACTAGTGATTATTAAATCAGAAATTCTATCTCTGGACTTTTGTCTCTAAACTATTCTGTCTATAATACCATAGCAATTCCAAGATAAAATATATTTCATTTTCATCTTCTTTTCCCAGATGCTAGTTACTGCACTGATGAGTAGTGAAAGAAAAAAAAATGTTGTTAAAGAAAGGTCCTGAATAAGACACGTTTGTTACATAATTAACCCTTTTCAAAATTAAGAGCCCCCAAAATATTCATTTTCATTCTAGAGTCAAACTGAACTCTAGAAATTCCTAAGATAATGTTACACAACCTTGGGGAATTTCATATTCTTTGTTTTAATAAAATGATTTTAGAACAGCAAGAAAGCACAAGATCTTTTATGTGAGACCTAGGCAATGACACCTCTTCCAATATTTGTCATTGACTTGACAAATCACCTTACATAGCTCTGATTATGTCATTTCCTTGTCCCCAAACCTTCAATATTCTCTATTGCCTTGAAAAAAAATTCAGACTAATTAGCCTGGCATTTCCATCTACAATCTGAATCCATCCTATCTTTGCAATATGATCTCTATATCCATCCATATATTCTTACTTTCTAACGGGATGAATTACTTAACATGATAGAGTGAAAACAGTTTGGAGTTAGAGGATATAAGCTGAAAGTCTTCCTCTGCTATTTATGAGTGATCTTTGGCAAATCACTTATGACCTTCTGCCAAATGAGGAAGCAGGGTTAGATGCACTCTGAGGTCCTTTTCACCTCTATATCAATGATCTCTAAACTTATTCTGCCCTCACATCTCTTTGCTTTTGCTTATTCCCTCTTTTTCCTTTGCCACATAAGTTATAAGTTCCTTGAGGGCAGGAACTGTATTGCTTTGCCTTAGTATTCCTTTCACTTAGCACAAAACTTTACAGTACTGGGTGCATAATAAATCTTTGTTCTAGTGAACTGAATGCAGTCTCCCTACCACCTCTGCTACTTGAAATTCTCTTCATTCTTGAAAGCTCAGTTCAAGTATTGCCTATTTCATGAAACTTTCCCTGATGCCACTTATCAGAAGTGATTTCTTCTGCCTTGAATCTTATACTTTTGTGTTAGATACATTTGCCCCATTCTAATTTCTCTATTTTTTTTTTTTTGTTTTATTTTTCCATCTTAAAGGGCAGGGACTGTCTTATTTACTTAATACCCAAGCAGTACAATATAGTACCTTGAATTTAGGATATAGAAGGTGTTTATTACTATTGGTTGAATTTAATTAATTTGAAATTTACATGTCTCTTTATCTAGAAAATCCTTCTTTTTCCAGGCATCTTATTAATGGCATTAGCCTACCTCACAGTATTGACCATTTTTACAATTCTAAAGAGAATAGTACAATTGTGGGTTATACAGGCTTCTGTCAGATACCTTGGATAACTAAGAGAGATTTCATTTTCTATACACTGGAACACAATAGATTTCTTAGAGAATAGATTCTTCTTCCCAATAGTTCTAGGTAGTCATTTCTTGGAGTGATCTCATTTAGAGATGGGAGGGATTTTAGGCATCAGTAGCACATGGTGGCTTTTTGCAGAGCAAAGAAGGAAGACACATGGGCTGCAGGAGTAGTGATTTTTATGCAGCTGTTTTTTTTCTCTCTCCTCATCCAGCTGTGCTTTCTGCTTATATGTTTTCCAGGAAGTTATATTTATTAAAAAAAAAAAAAACAACTTTTAAGAGAAAGTCACAAGATACAAGGCTCTTAGCAAATTGTTGTTGTTCTTTGTTTATTTTATTTTATTTTATTTTTTTGCTAAGGGTCACAGATATCATTTTTAAAAATCCATCTGAAATTGTCATCTAGAATGCAAGCATGGACCTGGGTATATTTGGAAGTACCATTGATTGGAAATATCTAAAATTTTTTCCCTTTCTTGTGATATGCATACTAATATGGTTAGAATTTCCCATCAGCCCAAGTAGCATGTATTGAATCTGGAAAGAAATTTCTTTTTTATCTTGGGGCCTTGTGCTTTCTTGTTGTTCTGGCTCCAACTGTTTTATTTATCACACTCTACTTTTCTGCCTTTATTCTCTCACGTATTTTATCTCTATCATCCCTCTGCTCTGTATTTTATTTTCCTATTTCTTATCACAGTGGATTTCCTTTCAAAGTTCAGGACACTTTTTTTTTTTTTTAAAGAAAACAGCTCAGACAGCAAACCCTCAGGAAATAAAATTGCTCAAATTAAATACAAAATTACGGGCCGTCATTCTATAAATACAGGTGAAGGGCAGCACTTCATTTGTACAATGGCAGCATTTTTAGGCTAGCAGTAGATGAAAATTTCTAATAGAGAAAGCCGTATGACTAATAAAAAAGTAAACAATTGTCAAAGCTGATTTATTTTTTGGTCCAAACTTGATATTGCAAAAGTGCTAAGACTTATTCTGAATTTCAGAAACCAATTCATCATTGCAAATCCACAAGTCTGGTGAGTGGTGCATATGTGTTAGACCCACATTAACAGATATATGAGGAAGGTGTAGCCTCTCCTGGGTTTCAGCCAGACTTACCTACCTGGACACAAATAACTAAATAACTAAGACACATAGAAGTTGTTTGTTAATTTATAATTGGAAGATTCTGAGCAAAGTATTCTACATGGTTGCAATTCAAATTCCAATTTTTTTTTTTTTTTTTACTATTCTCCACAGCCAGTAAATTAATGTTAATTTGCCTAAAGTTTATCTGTAAGCTAGTTATTTATTATTTTCTGTGGGAATTATGCCAGATTTGGGACCACTAAGAGAAGACACTAAAATTTAATGGATGTCATCACCTTATTTTAAAATAATTGTTCAAAATAGTCTAATGTTTTTAGGGTTTCAATGATCCCTAAAAATATCTTTAATTTTTTTTGATAAATATTTGTGATATACTGATCACTTGCCAATGTACTGATCACTGTGCTAATTCCACAACCATTTCTTATAATAAAGAAATGCAGTCAACTTAAACAAATACTTTGGGTATGTTTGACAACATATGATTGATTTTGCACTTATATTCTGGGAAAGAGAGAGGAGAGTGTGGCATTTTGTGATCAATTTTATGCATTCGTGACTTGTTATTCCTTTCATCAGAGTTCTGATATCTTTAAATGTTGTGAAATTTTCTTTGAAAAACTTTTTTTAAAAAAAGATGTTTTAGATCTTTTTAAAAAAATAAACATATAAATGGAGTTTGAAAAATAATATACTTCTCAAATGCAGGTACTAAGAGTAGCCTGGAAAAAGAGACAAGCTTGTATGTCAGAATATTAAGATTTTTATAATGTTCCATTCCTTGCCTCAGATGTAATATTTCTGTTTGAATCTTGGAATCAGCCTTGGGAATTTTACCCTTGATTTGGCAAAGAGATTTTGTTTCGGCTCGGACTTTCTTGTTTTCTTGACTCCAACTGTTTTGTTTATCTGAGACTGCTCTCCATCCTTTATTCTCGTATTCATTCCCTTGCTTTCTGATCCCCTGCCTTGTATTTCATTTTCTTAACTCTTATCCCTAAAGATTTCCTTTCAAAATACAGGCATATTTCTAAGAAAATGGCTTGGGGAGCAGGCTCCCTGGGGAACAGGTTTCAAGAAATGAAATAACTCAGCTTAAATATAACAATGAATCAGTCATGGGCTGGGCTAGAAAGTCAGGAAAAGGTACTGGATCATTTGCATGGTCCTTGCCTGGCAGTTCTAACTTCTCCATGCCAATTAACTATCTTATAAGTTTGTCTAGGGGTGTCAGAGTCCTTTTGGAATATAAAGTTAAATAAAAGCTTTAACATAACTTGAGTCAATGTCAGGTATTGAACTCATTGGTCCAACTTCGATAAACTTTCCTCAAAAACTGTTCAAGTCCCAGAATATTACAGCTGCACATGTTATAAGAGATTATGGAAGACAGCTGGGGCTGCTGCTGATAGCTGAGCAAAAGCAGGTCTACTGTCTAGTCCGATTATTAGAGGCTTTCCAGTGGGGCAGAAGGTAAAATTAAGTAGAGGCTGTGCCTCTAGCTATCACAGAATCACAGATCCTTGGTCTCTAGAGATCATCCAGTTCATTCATATACCTTTTAATTTTTTTACATAACAATTCTGAATTTATCAATAAATCAATTACAATATGGTTCATTCTTGCTAATAAATTGAAAAACTTAGCTATCAAAATGTATAAACTTATGTCATTCTGTCATATTTTCCAGTGATAAATTCAAAAGGCTTTTTTGAACAATGTAGAGTAATACTATATCATTGCAGGTGTTTTGAAGTAGAAGAAACAGTGAGTAGAGAGTGCCACAAAAAAGCATTCTTTGACCTTCCCAGACATCCTAGGTTTAAGCCCCTTTATAATCTGGCCTCTTCCTACCTTTCTAGTCTTCTTACACTTTAAACTTAGGGGTTTTCAGGGCTCAACTTATAAAGCCAATTGTTAAATTTTTAGTGTAAGCATTTCTACTTCAGAAATTACAAACATAGGATTTACACACACACACACACACACACACACACACACACACACAAGATTAAACAATAATAATTTGGTGAATCACATAGGATGAGTTTGAATTAAATTATTCTGATTCCAAAACTAGTCATCTTTCTCCTTCTGCTTCTCTAGTATGCCCTTTCACTTAGTATATTCCATGAAGCCCAGTATACAGATAAACAAGTTGGTAGACAAAACTTTACAAGTGAAGCACATTTTGGCAATAAACCAATATAAATAAGAAACCTTCAGTTTTTAGAGTAGTTTAGATTTAAATCCATAACCTTTCTTTCTTTCAGGGGAACTCCTAAATCCTGTCTTATTCTTGGAAGTCTCTTCTGAATTTAGGTCAGGCATGAATTTGGCATAATCAGTTGCCACTGCTAGGAATGATCTTCTCAAATGCTGATTTAAATACTTTTACGGAAGCAGTATAGATGCTTTTGGCCTTGAATCAAAGCATTTTTCTTTCTTACCCAGAGCATGGTCCAATGCTACCCTCTGACATTATGTTACTCCTTATTATAGTCATCTAATAAATGGCTATTTGGTTTTCTTTAGCCTTGAAAAATGGTATAATAAGTAGCACATAATCAGAGATAGAAAAATATGTTAGGTAAAAAGATATTTTCTTAGAGAAAATCTAGTCAAACTTTTTTTTGCTGATGAGGGAAAGTGGATTTTGTAATTATGTCTACTATATTATTACGTCTACTATTATATTACTACTACAATTATGACTGTGAATCATAAATAAAAACTAGCTACTTATGAATATTTTTATTATAGAATTATTCATTTAGGGAATTCAGAAGTCTTTTAGTCTATGAACACAAATCAATTTATTTAAACAACCTTAACAATAGTTATATGACATATGCTTTATAACTTTTAATGGTTTCAGCCATTCAGAGTTGGAAGAGGCCTCAGTGGCCATCAAGACCATCCTTAAAAAAAATTCCTCCAAAAATTTACTTGACAATCAGTCTTTGATTGAAGACTTTCAATGAAAGAAATCTACTATTATGTGTTCTAATGAGGATTAAAACACTGTCTCCCAATAAATCATATTGTAGCATCAAGTTAAGATACTGGATTTCATTTAAATTATTCTGTTCACATGTTATTTGTGTTTCTCATGCTAGTCATTGCTTTTTGTATTGGAACAAAATGACCTATCCTACACAGGATTCATTGCTCTTTTGGTACTTCTTTTACTTTTCCCTTTTTGGGGAAACTCTAGACTAGAATAAAAATAGAACTATATCTAAATGGTTAATTGTGGTCAGGTCTATACTTATGAATTCCACTTATATTTTATGGACTCAATTTGACAGGTACTGGATGATAGATTGCAGTGGAGAGAGATTGTAGGGAGGAGACCAATTAGAAGGTTATTGTAATATTCTAGAAAAGAGGTGATGGATTCCTAAAATGCAGAACAGAGTGAGTAAAAGAAATAAGAACATGGATTCATGAAATATTGTAGAGGTAAAAATTACAGTTGAATGGATATGAGGGATTAAGTGAGGAATGAGGCAATGATGATTTCAAGATTGTGAACCCAAATAACAAGAAAGATGGAGATACCATCCTCCAGAACAGAAGTGAAGTTAGAAGGAGGATTTTTTTTGGTAAAATATAATAATTTAGACATGTTAAGTTTGAGATGCTTTGGAGATATTGAAATGGAGATATACATCAGACAGTTAATACAGGAAAAACTCAGCACTAGATAGGGATTCAGAAGTAATCTCCATAAAGATGATAATTGGACCCAAGTATCCTTATAACTTAAGGGAATGGTAGAGTTAAGTGATGGGTTTTTTGTTTGTTGGCTTATTTTTTAAAAATTAAAAAAATTGTTGTTGGTTCATTTTTTGAAAGAATTAGTAAATTGAAAATGTTTATAAGCTACAGGAAAAAATCTCAATAGACACAGAGAGATTCAAGTTGAAAGAGACAGTCAAGATGAATAAATCAACAAGTATTGAGAAGAAAGGGAAGGTGAGTAGATTGTTTAGCCTTGAGTAAAAGAATGCCCATATCTTCAGAGACAGAGGAAAAGGAAGGAAGACCCAGGATATTATAGAAAGGCTTTGAAATGTGAAATAAAGGAGAAGATGACTTCCATTTCCTTAGTCTAACAGTGATGGTGGTTGCTGAGTTGGTGAAGAGATAGACTGGGTCCTTAATATTTCTCCAATTTCTTGTGGACTGGACTACTCCTTTTGAGTATAATTCTAACCAGACTCTACTTCAGAAGAGTAGCTTAACTTTTGAACCAAACGTGGAAAAAATAGAAGGGGTCTTACTAAGGTAAGTACCAGCTCCATCACTGTCTTAGCTCATTATTGATTTATTCAAATATCTTGAGTAAAATTAGTATGATATTATCTGTGCAATGGAAAGGTGCTTAATTGAAAGAATGACTATCTTCTAAAGCTTTGAGCCTTCAGCAAGAAATTTTGCTCTGGAAAAATAGTGAAGTTTTAAATCTCTCTCACACTTTTAGTCCGGCTTTCCCTAATCCTTTACTTTTGTTTCCACTTCAATAATAACCCATACAGATTAACAATGCAAATAATCAATTGCTTTTATCATAATAAATCATTAGCTTAAACATAGATAAATGCAATTTTTTAACAATAAATTTTCTCCAGTATCTCTTTCCATCTTTCCTCCCAGAGAGCCACCCTATGTAGCAAAATAAATAAATAAATAAAACAGCATTACTTATTTGTGTATTGAAAAAGTCTGAAAATATGTATAACATACCACCTATAGAGATATGGGACTTACCCATCTCTACAAAGGCATGTCAGTAAATCTCTTCTCATATCTTTTGAAAGCTTTACTTGAACTTTTTAATTTTGCAGCATTTACTTTTCATTGTTCTACAGGTGTTTTTCCTACTTATATTGTGGTAGTCATTATTTATATTGCTTTCTTTGCTCTTCTTATTTTACTTGCCTCCAAGCTTGTAAATCTTTTTAGTTTTTTTTTGTGTTAATCATATTCCTATTTCTTAGAGCATAGTAAAATGCCATGCCATTTATGTACCGTAATTTCCTTAGCCATACCCCAATTGCTGGATATCCACTTTACTTCCAATTCTTTGTTATCACAAAAAGTGCTGCTATAAATATTTTGGGGATATATAAGAATTTCCTTCTTATGTATAAGCCTAGTAGTAGAATCTTTGGGTCTCTGTTCTTCTTTGTAGGGTGTTTGCCCTAATAGATTCTATTTTAATTCCCTGAATTCAGAAATATCATGTACCTTACTCATTGGATTTGGCATTTCTAATAATTTCTACCCTGCCATGACATACTTTCTGCTTTATTCTCTCATCATAACTTGGTCCCATTCATCCCTTTACTGTAAATTTGTTTTTGTTGGGTCTGTTCATTTCCCTTTATTTTTGGTATCATTGGCTCCATGATTCCTTCCCTGAAGGGCTTCACAGATCCCTGGAGATTTTTGGATTATTTGTTTAATTTTTTTGTAGGAAGAGTTCTTTATTAAGACTATGGTTCTAAATATTTGTTTCTGGCTCAATATATAGGCAAAAGCCTTTTGAGGACCTGCCAATAAGTCACTATTTCAATTTGTTAGATAGATAAATAGATAGAGCACTTATAGTAAACATTTACTAAGGGATCACATGATGGTCAGAAGAAGTGATATAAGGACACAGTCAAAGTTTCTCTTAAGAACTTAAGGACCACTCTCATGGCATGTCCTCATCAGAGCAGGTATGCTATATGAACAAAGCAGAATTGAAGTTGCTCAAAAGAAACAAGACATGCAAATTAAGAGAATCTTCCCTAAATATTCATGTGAACTATTTGTGCCTGACCTGTGGTAGAGTACTCCAAGATTGTACTGGTCTCATCAGTAATGGTGGAACACAATGTAACTTGATTCCAACATAGGGATATTCATTTTGGTTCTCTTTAAAAACAAAACAAAACAAAACAACAACCAACCTTGAGTCACACACTATGATGATCTCTGAGGATATGAATGCTACACAATGGGAGTTCTCAAGGCATTAAATTCTAATGAGAAAGATAGTACATAAAGGGGAGTTGGAAAGAAAGGCTCATAGAAGAGAAATAGAGAAATTTGGAACAGAATGGATTCAAGAACCTTGTGGAGCCTCATGAAATGGTGGTCTGGGCCACTGATTTAGAAATAAAAAGATAGGTCTGAAAGATGAAGGAATATATCTGTCTCTAGTTCAGTGAAACCAAATAGTAAAGATGGAACAAAACACCATGGAACAAACAAACAAACAAAAAACACATAGTTTCAAAACATTTTGTTTTACCAACTGAGACACTGAGTTGTTGACCATGTATCATAATGGATCTTTTTTAATCTTCACACCACTTCAGATTTTTCTAATTGCCAAAGATAAAGTTCAAGGCTAATTAATGGGTTATTGAAACAACAAACTATATTTACTATGTTTCCAGACAATTTGATGAGATTTCTAAGGATGCTTGAAGATCTGGCTTATGAATAAAATAATTTCCTTTGTGCATTGTTGAAGGATATAGTGTCAGGCTAGATTGCTATAGCATATTAAAATGTCATATACTGGCATCAAGATAGAAAACAGATAATATTTTATATCACTGGTTTGGGGGATCATTCTAAAAAGAGATATTAATTTGCAAACATTTTGGAATATAATAAAAAGAGGGAAGTCAATATAGGGACAAAATGTTTTTCTATCATCATTAGGGTTAATAACATATGATTTTCCCCCTTATCTTGGAGACATAGAAGGAAATAGAGGCAGAGTATGGATTAATGAAAGGAAATTTAGTTATCCACATTATGTAAGGAGAACTAGTTATAGGGAACTAAAAAATATTGCAATTCCAAAGGAAATGGACTATAAATCTGCTCAAAATATTCCTTGAATGCAACATTTCAATGATAAGAATGTGATTAGCTTTTCACTTTTTTGAGTGTATAATAATAAAAAAGATAGGAAATACCCCTAGGCTTAACTGGTGCCATGGCATGCTTGTCCCTAAAAAAGGAGTTGACTGATGGATTAATTCATCAGTAGTTACCAATTAGCATTCTTCTGTGTGTAGCAGTGAGCTGGAAGCTATGAAAATAATTGACAGAGCTTGAACTTGAACTCAGGCTTTTCGAGACCAACTCCAGCATTTTTTCCTTCTATATCATATTTCATCTGCAAGTAAATCACTCCTATTGGGATTTGGAAGATAGAAAGATAGTGGGAAATTTTCCACTTTATTTTCTGCCCTGAATCCTTTTTTACAATTTACTTTGTCATAGAATCGTAGACTCCTAAAGTTGTAAAGGACCTCAAAAAGACCATCTACATTAGACCAGAGTTGAGTAAGAACTCCTGCAATACTGAAGATAAATAGAGAATTCTCCCCCTCTTTACTTCTATGAAACAAGGACATGTTCTCCTTTTTGATTTTTATGCTGGTAGCCTCCTCCAGTGACATAATTATTCAAAGTCTATTAAAGGCAAAAAACATTCATATATACCCAACATCTATCTACTTTAAGGATTATGATTGCTTGTCTATACTTGCTGAGACTGTCAGAATAACTGTAGTCACTCAATTATTTAATATTAGGCAGATAACTTGAAAAGCCTCACTTTTTTGACCTTTGGTGTTTCTGTAAGACATTTTTCCCCTTCATAAGAACATTTAAAATCTGTTTTACACTGAGCTTCATTTCCAGGGAAATTGTTAGAGATCTTGGTTCTATCTTAAGAGAGTTAGCATATCTCCTCTACCACCTTGGATTTGTTATCATGTCACATTATGAACTTGCTATTTTCTGCAATCAAATTCTCTTAATGGCAGCATGGTATAATGGATAGAAGATGTGTCCTTTAAGTTAAAAAGACTTTTGTCCAAGTACAAGACAAAAACTGAATGCATAATCTTAAGCAAGGTATTACCCTTTCAATGTTCTAGGCAATTCCCCAGGACAGTAGTTCTCAAATTTTTTGTTCCTAGTGCCCTTTTACATTCTTAGAAATTATTAAGATTCCAAAGAGTTTTTGTTTATATTGGTTATATCTATTAGTATTTGTCACATTAGAAACAAATTTCAAATTAAATATTAATACAAATAACATTCTTATGAAAATAATTATATTTTCAAAAAACAAGTTAATATAAAGAGTGACTATTTTACATATTGTTTTTACAGATTTCTCTAAGGTCTGACTTAATAGAGGATAATTGAATTCTTATATTTACTTCTGTATTCAATTTGGGGATATGTAGTTTTGGTTGAATTACAGCAAGAAAATCAGGCTGCATGTTATATACTTAGAAAAGAGAGGACAGTTAGATAAATAGTGATTGATTATTATGGAGAAAATTATTGAGACCTTGCATATTCCCTGAAAGGATTTTGGCCAGTCCCATGGACCCACAGACAATACCTTGAGAACTGCTACTCTAAGACTTCTAGAGAAGGTGTCAATCTGCTCTGATAGAAGGAAATATAAATGAAATCTTGGATCTCCATAATTTCAAATTTTCTTTATATTTTTTATTTTTCTTTCCATTCTTTTTGGCTTTCTCCATTCCCATGTCCTCTGCTCCCCCTTTTTTTCACTCCAAAAAGACTACCTTCACCCCATATATATCCACATTATCACTAAAGGTTCTTTTTGCCTGGATGTGCTATTTTTCAACCTCTCATATGTTTATTATTCCACAAACCTGATGCTGATTTTCTTTCATACTTGATTTAATTTATTATGTGAGTTTGTGTTCAATTTATGGATTTTGAGATAAATCTCTCTCATTGGTTCTTTACACTATGGAATGTATAAACCTGATTTATAAAAGTTCACTTCATTTTGATGTAAAAATAAAACATAGTATTTGATTTTGTCACAGTCACATGGGGTTATTAAGGAGGGCAGAAAGATTTTTACACTCACTGAATTAGCTCTCTTTGATTATTTAGTCAGACCAAAGAAGGGGGAAATTGACATTTGCCTGAGCTTGATATTTAAGCTCACATTGAACTTTGATTATTTCTGTTTTGGGGAAATATTTACATTGGTCTGTGGACTCTCTAAACAGCCTGCTGTGTGTAAATTTTGAGCAAATCAGCAACTCTAGTAGACCCTGGTGTGCTCAGACTGTAACATTCTTTATCTATGCAGTAGTTTCCAAACCTTTTAGTATTTTTTTTTTTTTTTGCCTATCTTTGCCCAAAACTACTGTTAAATCATTTCCCATTTTAATCATTGAAATTCTAGTTTCTTTCTAAGTTCTTTGGTTTTGAAAAAAAAGTCATATTCTATTTCAGGTTCCCTTCTTAGATATGCAGATTTAATCAGAGTTGAAAGAAACTTTCATAATCATCTTGTCCAACTTTTACCTGAAACATGAATCCCCTTTATAACATCCCTGATCAAAGTTGTCACCCAGCCTTCATTTGAATAGTCCCAGTGGCAGGCAACTTACTAACCCTAGGGCAGTTCACTTTCATTTTTAGATAGCTCTAATTATTGGGAGATTTTTTTTTTCATATTGAGCCTAAATCTGCCTATATTTCATTTCTTTTTATTGATAATTGTTCTTTCCTTTGAGGACAGGTAGAATAGGTTGACTCTTTCCCTTTGACCAATGAAATAATTATTTTCAGTATTCTCCTCTTCTTCAGTTATTTTTTGAGTGCAGAGAGTATTTTAAATTTAATTTTCACTTTATATTTTCAATACCTACCACAGTGTCTTAAACAAAGTAAATGCTTAGTTCATTTTGTTTAATTGACTTGGCTTGAATTTTTACATATAATAACTCTTCAACTATTTGAAAACACCATTTTTTTCTCCTTCTTTTCCATGCTTTGGCTTTTTGTTTCTTCAACTCATATCCTTTGCTATATACAGTTCCAACCCTGTCCCTTCACTATCTGATAAATTCTAGTGATATCCTATTGCCTCCAGGAGTAAATACAAAATGCTCCATTTGACATTCAAAACCTTTCATACTCATTCCTTCTACCTTTCCATCCTTCTTCCATCTTATTCTTCTACACATGTTCTTCACTGACTTCCTGGCATTACTTGAATAAGGCATTCCATCTTTTCTCTGGATGTCTTCCATGCCTAGAATACTATGCTTTCTTCATCTCAACTATTCATGTCCTTGGATTTCTTTTAAGTCACAACTAAAATCCTACCATGTGTAGAAAGCTTCCCCCAACCTTTCTCAATTCTAGTGCCTAACCTCTGTTCATTATTTCCAATTTATCCTGTATATAACATTATGTGTGTGTTCTGTGTAGGGAGTGCATATACACAATGTATGTATATATATATATATATATATATATATATATATATATATATATATTTGAGCCGTGGATAATAAACCATAGCCACCTTTCCTTCCTTGCCATTAGGACTTGAAATTGAGTTAAAAAAAGAGCCCAGGAAAAAGCTTGAAGTTCTGACCACCTTTACGTATCATTATGTCATAAACTCTAGATATATTATCTTGATCCTTGCTAGAATAATTCCTATTCCTTTTGATTATTGCCCCACACCTTGCTGTCTCCTGCTCTCAGTCTTCTTATTTTGACCTCTTTCCTGTCAGAATTAAGTTATGATCCTTTCAGGGAATTATGGTTGTCTGTCCTCCCAGTGTCCTCGACCCTCTTATCTGCCTTTGTTTTCCCCATAAGATTGTATACTCAGCTTATGTATTCTGTTTGCAAATCTTAGTTAACTAAAACTGTGTAAGTTCTCTGCCTCAATTTCTCTGGTACCATTATATATATGTTTGATTTGTCTCCCCTATAAATTATGAGTTACTTGAAGGTAAGAACTATTGGTTTTGGGGTTTTTGCCTCTTTTTAGATCCCTAGCACTTAGTACAGTGCCTGGCACATCTTACTTATTAATTTATTAATTGGTTTGGAATTATAATTATCCTGTTTATCCTTTTCTGACTTGCTTTGGTTTTTGATTATTCCTTTAAGAATGTGCTATCTAGAACTAAAAACATTACTCTAGATATTGTCTAATTCAGAGTATCATGGTACTATTCCTTTTTGTTTGTTTGTTTGAATGAAATTCTCAGTAAACACATACTAAGTGCCTATTATATTCCACTGAGGACACAAATATACACAAAGACAATCTCTGCTCTCAAGAGTTTACATCAAATTGGGGAAGACTACACATAAAGCTGAAAAAGAAAGGAGGCAGTATCTAACTTGGCAGCAGAAGGAGGTATTCCAAATAAGTCCATAATCAGTGTAACTGGTGGAAAATGGGGAGAAAAACTGCATTGAGCCTGGTCCTTATGTGGAGGTCCTGGAAGCCATTGACTTTGCCCTCCAGGCAGAGGAAGGAAAGAGTATGAATGAGATCTGTGTAGGAGACCAACCTTATTCTTATAGATCTTATTCTTTCTATACATAGACCAGATCTTACGAGCATGAAACTGGAATTTTGATGTTGTTTTTCAGCATTTCAGTCATGATTGACACTTTGTGACCTCATCTGAGATTTTTTTGACCAAGATACTCATTTTTACAAATGTGAAACTGAGACAAACTGGGTTGTGACTTTTCTAGGGTCACCCAACTATTCAGTGTCTGAAATCAGATTTGAATTAATTAAAATGAGTCTTTCTGACTTCAGACCTAGTCCTCTATCCACATACGCCATCTCGCTGTCCGTTGAAACCTAGAATACCTGAGTTTGAGTTGTAATTCTGCAGTGTATTTGTGAACAAGTCAAAACTACTCCGAGTTTTCATTTCCACCCACACTACCTTTTCCTCATCTATTCAATAGAAGATTTTGTCTTATAATAACTGAGAAAATCGAAACTATTCACCATGAACTTTTTCTTCCTACTCTGAACCACAAAACTTCTTGAAACTAACCCCCTTTTCTTTTTGTTTTGACTCTTGTAAAGTCTTTACCTACCAAGCTTTACCTTATCTACTGGTTCCTTTCCTGCTGCTTATATATTAAGGTTTCCCCCATCCTTAAAAAATAAACAAGCAAATAAACAAAACCCACTTAATTCTATACTTAATATTACCATCCTTTCAAGTTACTGTTCAGTTTTGTCTTTTTTTTCTCACAGTAAAACTGGAAAAAGGTTTTTATAATCATTGATCCTACTTTCTGTCCTCTCATTGCTCAACCCCTTAATATCTCTCTTCTGCATAACACTTGAACTAGGCATATTTGAAGAAACTTCTTTCCCCAAGTTACCAATGACCTTCTAATTTCTCACTTGAATAGTTTTCTCTCAGTCCTCATCTTTCTTGATTTCTCTATGGAATTTAATACTTGTAATCATATTTTCCTCCTACATAAGCTTCCCTTCTTGGTTTTCATGAAATGATTCTCTTCTGATTCTCCCCTATCTGCCCGAGTATCTCTGCACTATTTCCATATTCCTGGACCACATTCTTTATTTTCCCTCCCCCCTGCCATTTATAATTTCTACCTTCTTTTTAAATCACAGCTCTAATTGACTTACATAAGGCCTTTCCTTTTTGAATTTCTATTACTACCTTACCTACCTGGAACACAGTAGATGCTTTAAAATGTTTATTGTTGGATTGAAATGTGATGTGTAAAAATCCTTTATAATTATAATGACTTACAGAAATGTAGGTTATTGTTATTATTATCATGAATGCATTCTAAAATCAAGTCATATCACACCATTGGTTTAAAGTTCAACAAAATCCTTATGCATTTATTTTAATTTTATTTTTATGTGAACTGCAACTTAGTCAACTTTTTCATATTTTATACTTCTTTCCCTGATGATTTGAATCTAGATAATGTCACTCTGATTGTGTCATAAATCACATTAGCTATTTTTCTCAGATTCATGATATCTGAAAATTTAAACAAATTTGCTGACTCTGTCTTCATTCAGAGTGTTATTTAAAATGTAGAAAGAACAAGACCGAGGATAAAGCCCTGAGGGATTCCACTAGAGAGATGGCTCCAGCTTGAGGTCAGAGCATCAAACAACACTTGATAAAGTATTATTCTGAACCTGAACAGGATAGAAAAATTAGTAATTAGATTAGTAATCTTTACTTAGATATTTAAAGGAACAGGAAATTTATAATGGAGAAAGTATTTTTTAATTCTAAGGTGGTAAAGCTAAGCTCAACTTAGCTTCAGACCTTCTCCTGGCATCTCATGAGTTTTTTTCAGTTTTGCAGTCAATTCATCTGTCAATGGCACAATGATATTAGATACTTCAAGGCTCAGTATATTTGTGATCTAACTGACATGAGCATTTGTTCTATCAATAAAGACTATATCTCATCCATGCCCATCCAATTTGTTTGACTCTATTTAGTCTCAGTCAACTAGAATTTATTAAATGTCAGGTATTGTGTTAAGCACTGATGATACAAAGAAAGGCAAAAAAGAGAAGTCCCTCCTCTAAAGAAGTTCACAGCACAATGAGAGAGCCAACAAAAAGAATTTGTCTATTTCTTCCTGTAAGTTTGTCACAAGTCCATTCAGTTCGCTGAGACCTTTCTTTCAAAAGAAAGAGGAAACCAAAAGAGAAGACAAAAGAAACTAAGAACACTACCAGAGAAGCACGTTGGCTGTCAATAAGTCCAGCTTTTGGCTCTTGATACATGACCATCACACTTTTTTTCACTCATATTTTTTGTTTGTATCCTGTATACTATTTTTTTCTTCTTGTAATAAGTGATAACCTGCTGACACTTATTAATACTTTTCATTGCTTGTTCAGTGACATTTATTTTAATTTCTTCAGTGCCTATATTGTTCTATATCTAATAGTCAAATAAAAATAGTGGGGAAAATATACTGGTATTAAATTGGTGAGTTTCTTTGTCTCAGGAAACCTTGTAATTTAAGGTTCATTTTATTGCAAATGTATTCAAAGTGGAAAACTCATATCATTACCTTTTCTTTTCCCTTCTTTTGTCCTATGATTCCCAAGAATGGGATAGCAGGAATTATTACCATTTAGGAAGTCTTTCTGAAACATATTAAATGACTCAGATGCCTTCAGCTTCTGGCTCATTCACCGTCAGGACTCAGCAAAAGTAGTACAGTCTTTACAATGTTCAGTAACAAGCAGACAATCTCCTCTTGCTAGATCCCAAGTGGAAAACAATTAAGCTAGTGAGACATCATCTGCCTCTTTTTCATGTTTTTAGTCCTTGCTAGAGGTTCCTTAGGGACTCAGCCTGCATGACAACCTGAGGAACACTTTCTTTCTACTAGGAAACAATTTTATACCTATGCTCCAATCATATTAAAATGTCTGATTTGTACTAGGATTGTATTTTAGAACATCCAAAAGACTATATTCATCCATTTCTTCAACAAATATTTATTATGCTCATATTATGTACAAGTCTATAATAGGTACTAACCAAAGTCAAAGGTGGAAAAAATCCTTGTCCTCAAGAAGCTTATATTATTTTAGTTGGATAAAGCATGTGAATATATAAGTAAAAGAAGGTATGCACAAAGTTATAATAACAATTATATACATTTCAGAATTTGAAAAGTTCTTTGCATACATTTTCTAATTTGATACAATATAATTTCAAGAGATAAAGTGTGCTAGTGGTTGGTTTGTTGGTGGTTGTCCCTTGATTTTGAAGAAGATTAAAATGGTATTACTATATTACAGTCAAATTTCAGTTTGTCTGATTATGGATGATCAAATCAATATGAGCTCTGAATGCCTTACCACAGACCAGGTAAAAATAGTCTGTGAACATTGGGGTGGATTTTCTAAATTTGCAAATCTTACATTTCTTTTGAGCTACTTAATTCTGCTTTGCTTAGAGACCATAGTGCCTTCTTTGATGTGAGCATGCCATACTGAATGGTACTTTTCCATATGTCTCATGTCAAGCAATCAATTCCAAAATTCTTCACAGTCTCCTTATATCATTTCTTCTTAATTTCTATGTAAACTCCTTTCTTTCATAAGAACTCTGTAAAATAGTTGTTTAGGCAAACATATATTTGACATCTGAACAACAGAGCCAGCACATCAGAATTGTGTTCTCTGCAGTTTGAGGGCTTGGCAGTTTAGTTTGAGAGAAGACCTCAGTGTCTGGTATTTTATAATGCCAGGTGATCTTCAGTATGTTCCTAAGACAATTCAGATGAACAATTCAATTTCCTGACATAGCTGTGTTATACTGTCCAGATTTCAATGCCACAACAAGGCCAGCTTAATGGCTCTGTAGACATTCAGTTTGGTAGACATGCTAATACCTCTTCTCTCCACGCTTTCCTTCAGAGCTTCCCAAACATTGAGCTAACTCTGGAAATGTAGCCAACCTCATTTTCTTTTTTTTCCCCTTATTAACCCTATTATGTATTTATTTTGATACTTTCTTATTTTTTTCCTTTATTAAAGTTTTTTTCTTGTTTAAAACATGCATGGACAATTCTTCAATATTAACCCTTGCAAAACCTTGCGTTCCAATTTCCCCCCTCTACCTCTATCCCCTTCCCTAGAAGGCAAGTAGTCCAATATATGTTAAACATGGTAGAAATATATGTTAAATCCAATATATACATACATATTTATACAGTTATCTTGCTGCACAAGGAAAATCAAATCAAACCAGAAATAAAATGATGAACAAAATAAAAAGCAAGCAAACAACAACTAAAAGAGTGAAAATGCTATATTGTGAACCACACTCAGTTTCCACAGTTCTCTCACTGGGTGTAGATGGTGTTCTTTATCACTAAACTGGTTTGAATAGTCTAATTGTAGAGAAGAGCCACGTTCATAAGAATTGATCATCGTAAAATCTTCTTGTTGCTATGTATAATGATCTCCTGGTTCTGCTCATTTCATTCAGAATCAGTTCATATAAGTCTCTCCAGGCCTCTCTGAAATCATCCTATTGGTCATTTCTTATAGAACAATAATATTCCATAACATTCATATACCATAATTTATTTAGCCATTCTTCAATTAATGGGCATCCATTCAGTTTCTAGTTTCTTGCCACTATGCAAAGGGCTGACACAAACATTTTTGTACATATGGGTCCCTTTCCCTCCTATAAGATCTCTTTCAACCTCATTTTCAATATATATATATATATATATATATATATATATATATATATATATATTCCTGGAAAGCATACTGCCAGGGTAAGTGAACTTATCCAGACTTTTCACAATTTCTCCATTTACTGTAAATGATAGATTCAGGTATGGATGGTGTGTTGCTGGCTGGTGGAACATCTGGTTTTTTTGTTTTTTTTTTTTAGGTCAAAATTAGCACAAATAGCAGAGAATTAATCCATACATTGTTGCATTTCAGTTTTACAGGCTGCATCAAGTGCACATTTATTTGCAAATAAACAAAAAAAATTATTATAGGTAACCAAAATAATTAGAAGTAGACACTAAAGCTTTGCTTTGAAGAACAGAAATGATTCTCAGAGGCAAGGAGTTAAAAAAAGTAAATTCTAGTTATATTAAAAATTTATATTTTTGTTATTGCTTCATCATTTATAGTCAAGTCCAACTTTTTATAATCCCCTTTGGAGTTTTCTTGGCAACAATACTAGAATGATTTGCCACTTTCTTTTCTAGCTCATTTTAAAAATAAGTAAACTGAGGCAAAAAAATTTAAGTGACTTGCCCAAGATCACAAAACTATTTAGAAGCAGGTGCCAAATTTGAACTCAGGTCTTCCTTACTTCAGTCCCAGCACATTATTCCCTTTGCCACTCAGTTGACCCTGTGACCTTTCATTGTGAAAAGACAGACATTCTATTATTTCTTAATTGATTTGATTTGCTATTATGCTCTTCATTGAAGCTATTCTATTTCATCTCTCTTCAAGTCAACTATAATATTCCTTCTTCCTACAATCTTGTCCCAAGGATCTTGCTTGATACTTCACTAAAAGATTGAAAGCATTTACTTTCATTCTGGTCTCAAATTAATTTGACCATTCTCCTGGTCAAAACAATGATGAAATTATTAAATAATAAAAATAGATCCTTGGTACACTCTACGGGAAATTTTCTTTCAACATTGAAAGATTAATGACTACTCTGTTTTCCACCATTCACCTAATCCAAATCCATCTAATTGTACATTTCCATATTTTCCCCATAAAAACAGTACTTTATTCTTTATCAAATAGTTTGCTATTATTTTAATGAACTATCATCTATACACCTATAAGTCCCACTCTTATACCACATTAAAGGATAGAGGATTTTTTCTTAAATTCTTAAAATATTTCCAGAACAGCACAAGCTCTGGTAGGTTACACTATGCTAGAAAGTCTTTGACTATGATCCCAGTAACACTATCTCCTTTTTGAGGATCAGCTTACCTACATATGGAGAGGCTCACACCAGTACATTGGCCTCTTGATAATGAATTGTTTAATTGTGGCAAATCTCATTAATTAGAAAGACATTGTGATAAGCACTAAGGATACAAATAAAAGCCAAAAGAAAAACAGTATCTGCCCTCAAGGTGCTTATATTCTAATGAGGAAGAAAAGATGAAAGCAAAAAGTGAGAAAACAGTGGGAAAGTTATCTATGCAAGAATATGTTGACAAAGTCTAGGTATTCAAAAGAAAATGCAGAAGTGGAATGAAGAATGATAGATCTGGGAATTTCCTCTAAATGGAGATTTCTTGAGGAATCAAGAAGCAATGGGAAATGGGGGCTACAAAGCAGAGGGATGTCCTAAAGTTACAAAATTATAGGAAATATGGGGAATTCCAGGATGTGTAGTCACCTGAGGAGTAGTGGCAAACAAAGGAATGAAATCCACAAAATAGAAAAATACAGAGTATATAAAGAAAAAAAAAAAGAGGATAATATAGAACAGAGAAGTTTAGGATGTCCACATCTAGAAAGACAGATGAATAAACCAGAAAAGAGGATCAAGAAAGAATACTCAAACAGATAGGAGGAAAACCAAGAAAGAATAGTGTCACATAAACCAAAAAAGAAGTAGGTATAAAGGGGAAAAGGATTGCAATTGACAGTATTCAAAATTATAGAGCCTGAAGCCTGGGTGGGCCTAAAAAAAACTATTGTGCTTGGTAATTGAGAGAATCTTAAAATTTTACATAGTGGAATATTTAATTATATGATCCTTTAGTGAATCCATTATCATCACTGATAATGAATATGCCTTCTTCATTAGAAGTTATGCAGCTTTTTGATAACTTTAGTTTGACAGACGTGGTAGTGACACCTAAACCAGGTAGGTTGAAAACAGAGAAAGAAAATTATAGACCAATCTCCCTAATGAATATTGATGCTAAAATCTTAAATAAGATATTAGCAAAAAGATTACAGAAAATCATCCCTAGGATAATACACCATTATCAAGTAGGATTTATACCAGGAATGCAGGGCTGGTTCAATATTGGGAAAACTATCAGTATAATTGGCTATATTAATAACCAAATTAACAAAAACCATATGATCATCTCAATAGATGCAGAAAAAGCATTTGATAACTTTAGTTTGCCCTAAATTAAATCAAAATAAAGAAAAACTATCCCTTCTTACCAGTGTCTGCTCAAAATTCTATTTCTTATTAATTTGCTTATTTATTTAGTGATAGTAACTGGAAAAAAATTTTAGGTAGTGTCCTCACATCACTCTAGAATCTCTTGGTTTTCTTAATAAACCTTTAAACTTTGGACTTGGGAAAGAGATTGTCTTATTTTGACAAATGGCTAATCTTCTCTGAACAAGATTCATTGATCTTCTCATAGTGGCTCAGTCTAATTGCCATGATTAGTCCCTAGGCAAAGATTTCCTGGGTGGAAGGAAGGTCTTAGGTTGTTTCTTGTCCCTCCATCTTGATAAACAAAAAGGATGGATGCTATCACAGAGGCTTTTGGGTAAATGTCTGCATACCCACAGGGTATTTCAACCCTGCCTCTGATCATTAGACAATTTTTACTAATATAATTACATAGAAGTCTATATCTTTCAGGTCTTTTTGTCTATCTTTAAGAATGCCATATAGATGGACTAGGGGTTCCTTAATAACTCTTTGAAAGAATGGACTCAATCATAGAAAGGTGGAAGGGACCTGAGAACTTATTTTGTCCTATACCTTGTCCAATTGAGAAATTTCCTATTGACTAATGAATACTCAGCAGTGATGAAGATGACTCAGGACCCAAAATCCAAGAGCCCGAGGGATCACAATATCTTACAGTCTACTTTCTATAACAATTATTGAGGGGAGCAACATCTATAGAGAAAGAACCTTTTATTCTCACCAGCACCACTACCAATGACTTCCAGTGGCTAGTCAGGTAAGCCCAGAAGCCTTAGGAGTAGTTATATCTCCCGAATCATCTTGACCATTACCACTGGGCAATAATGGAGACCATTTAGGAACCTAAGCTTGAGAAATAATAGATCCTAGTCAACCTCTCTCCACTCTCTTATCTCTTACTGCCAGACTACTGGTTCTGATTCTAGCCCAATCTACATAGACATTTTTTCAGGAAATCAACCCTCATGGAGACTGACTCTATGGATGCTATCACCCCTGCCTCCTCTGTAATTGCATTTATCAAAAACCCAGAAAAGTAAGTTTTTGCCACAAAAATTTTTGGCATTGTCAAATGATTCAATATCAGTAATGTCTAATGATGAGTGAAAATAACATTTAAAAAATGCTTTGTCATTGTCATTTTTTTTCCAATGCTTAAATTGCCACAGGGTCTTCTGATTTAGAGCTGAAACCTCCTTTATGCATCATTTCCCACCAATTAGAATGTAAACTTCTTGACAGCAGGGAATATTTTACTTTTCTATTTGTATCCTCAGTGCTTAGCAATGTTAGAACATAGCAAGGGCTTAATAAATGCTTTTACATTAATTTATTTAGTCTTTATTTGAACAACCACAGTAAATCAGTTCATTCTATCATTGATCAAATTTACTTGTTAGGAAGTTTTCCTCTATTTTAAAGTGTAGTAAGCCTCCTTGTAAATTTCATTTTAAAGTTCTTACCCTGCCTTCCATGATAAACAGAATTACTTTACATGCTCTCCCACATGATGTCTTCAAATATTCAAATATAATGACCTTGACCTCTCCCCCAAGTTAATTTCAGGTAAATATAGAGGAAAATGATTTTTCTAGAATCTAATAATTGTAAGGAGTATAGGAAATTATCTAGTTCAGCCTTTACTGGAATTTACAACATTGCAAAGTGGAAGTTGTCAACATAATTGGAAGAATGAAGTACTCTCAAGCCCAAAGTTAAAAAGGAAGTGGTGCTCCTATGAGGATATAGAAGATTTTTCTTGGATGGTCTTATGGTGTTAGGGTTGCAATGGCCAGCTCAATCAAATGGACTCATGAAACTTCTGCCAGATGGTTAGAGATAAAAAAGGAAGATACCTCAGTCAAGCTTATGAAAGACTTATTATGATGACCAATGAGAAGGATATGGAAAAAAATAAAGAATTGAGAAAGTTCAGGAGGAAGAACGGTTGAGTTTAATAAATATGATGCTGTTGCAGCAAACTTCAGTCCAGGAATTTTTCTTCTCATTGTTTTCATGGAGGTGACACGTCATTATTTAGAAATGAGATTTGTGATTCGGCAAACTATGCAAAGTATGTCAATGCCTATACCCACAGCCTACTGGGGAATGTCTGAATAAGGAAAATTGAAAAAACATTCATAGGTGTGGGCTGATGAGAGACAGGTAACAAATGTTACTATAATTAAAAAAAATTAAATCAAACACTTGGGGAATAAGGTTGACTCATATAAATATTGAACCTTGGTATTCCCTGACAGCTGCATATATATTGTTTTGAATGCTAAATTTAGAGATAAATAAATGGAAAACATGATTTTCCATATTAGACATATATTAGTTGTATGACCCTAGACAAATTACTTAGCCTCTGCCTGCCTCAATTTCATCTTTAAAATGGGAATATTAATAAATCTACTTTATAGAAGTTTTGTAAGAATACTTATGCACACAGACACATTCACATAAATTTCCCCCAATTACATGTAAAAATAATTTTAACATCTTTTCCCTCTCAAATTTTCAGTTCCAAAATCTCCCCTTCCTCCCCTCCCTTCTTGTTTAGAAGGCAAGTAAATGAACATAGGTTATACATGTGTAGTCATAGAACATACATTTTCATGTAAGTCATTCTGTGACAGAAAACACAGATAAAAGAAATCTCAAGAAAAAGAAAGAAAGTACAGGAAAAAGTACCTTTGATCTGCATTAAAACTCTACCAGTTCTTTCTCTGGAGATGAACATAACTTTTCATTGAAAGCCTTATAGAATTTTCTTGTATTGTATTGCTAAGAATAGTTAAGTTATTCATAGTAGATCATCATGAAATACTGTTGTTACAATGTTTTCTTTATTCTACTTATTTCACTTTGCATCAATTCATGTAAGTCATTCCAATATTTTTCTGAGAGTATCCTGCTCATCATTTCTTAAAACACAATACTATCCCATCACAATTATATATAGTAACTTGTTCATCCATTCCCCAATTAATGGATAATCCCTTAATTTCTTATTCTTTGACACCACTAAAAGAGCTGCTATAAATATTTTTGTATGCATAAATCCTCTTCCTTTTTTTTGGATGTCTTTGGTATACAAATGAAGTAGAGGTCAAAGGATATTCATGTTCTATAGCCCTTTGGTCACAGTTCCAAATTAGTTTCCAGAATGGTTGAATAAGTATTCAACTTTACCAAGAGTACATCCGTGTTTTAATTTTCCAACATCTCCCTCATTTGTCACCTTGCTCCTTTGTCACATCAGCCAATCTGATGGGGTGAGGTAGTAACCTAGAGATGTTTTAATTTGCATTTCTCTCATCAATAGTGATTTAGAGCATTTATTTTTCACATAAATTGTTTCAATTAATCTGTCTGAATTCTACCTGTTCATGTCCTGAAAATTCTTACCAGTTAAGGAATGCTCTTAGTTCTATATATTTGACCAAGTTTCCTATATATTTGAGAGATGAAGTCTTTATCACGGAAATTCACTGCAATGTTTTTTTTTCACAGTAATGATTGCAAATTATTTATTGGCCTTCATCCTATTCTCCCCCACACTGTTATCTGACTCTCTCTCCTTTTACCATGTCCATTCTCAAAAATATTTCTTTTCTGACTTTTATTTCTCCCAAACTGTCCTACTTGCTATCAACTTCCCATCCTTTCACATCCCTACCCTTCCTACTCTCCTGTAAAGTAAAATCGATTTCTGAGTAAATTTCAATGAGAGTAAAGTTCATGTGCTCTATTTCCTGCTTACCCTATTTCCCCTTCCATTGTAAAATCTTTTTTTTAGGCCTCTTATGTCATTCAATCAATGCCATTCAAATTTCTCTTCTTCCCCTTTTCCAAGTGCATTTTTCTATCTCATCCTTTATTTTTTTTTCAGATAATCATCATATTCAGCTAACATTTCTACTTTTTGTGTATACTCCTAGTTGCTCTAATAATGAGAAAGTTTTTAGGTGTTATAAATGTTATTTTGCCATATAGGAATATGAACTATTTAACTTTTTTGAATCTCTTTTGATTTCTCTTTCCTGTTTACTTTTTTATGTGTCTTTTTAATCTTGTACTAAAAAGTCAAAATTTCTATCCCATTCTGGTCTTTTCATCAGGAATGCTTGAAAGTCCTTTATTTCACTGAATATCCATTTCCCTCTTGAAAGGTTTATACTCAGTTTTACTGGGTAGGTGATTCTTGGTTGTAATTCTAGCTCTTTTGCTCTTTGGAATTCCGTATTCCAAGCTCTCCAGTTCTTTAATGTAGAAGCTGCTGAATGTTATTTTTATCCTGACTTTGGCTCCATAATATTCGAATTTCTTCTTTTTGGTTGCCTGCAATTTTTCTCCTTGATCTGGGAGATATGAGTTTGACTAAAATATTCATCCTTCAGATTTTTCTCGATTATTTCTTGATGTCTCAAAAAAAATCATCAATTTCTACTTGCCCAGTTCTAGCTGTTTATTTAAAAGTAAAGGAAAGTAAAGGAAATAATTATTTATTATTTCCTTCAGTGAACTTTTGTAGATTCTTTTCCATTTAGCTAATTGTACTTTTTAAAGAGTTCTTCTCTTCAGCTAATTTTGTATGTTTTTTAGTCACTTTTGCTTTTAAAGGCATTCTTCTCTTCATTGTATTTTTGTGCTTCTAAAACAAATTTGCCTATTTTATTTTTTAAGATATTATTTTGTTCAGTATTTTTGCCTGATTTATAAAGCTGTTGAATCTCTTTTTTCATGATTTCTTATCTCATTTTTATTCTCTTCCCAATTTTTCTTCTATCTCTCTTACTTGATAGTTAAAATCTTTTTTGAGCTCTTCCATGACTTGTGAAGAATTCATTTTTTTGATGCAGAAATTTTGGCTTTCTTGTCTTCTGAGTATATGTTTTGGTCTTCCTTGTCACTGTAATATGTTTCTATGCTCAGGTTTTTTCCCTGTTGTGTATTCATTTTCCTATTTTTTGACTTTTAACTCTATTCTAAAGTGGAGATCTGCTTCCCAAGTGGACAGAGTGCTGCCCCAAGTTTCAGCTGTTTTCAGAGATAATTCTGAGGACCTGTAAGTTTTTGACTCTTTTAAGGTGGTATTATCTAGGAAGAGATATATCTGCCACTTTTCTGTACCATGCACTGGTTATGAGCAACCACAAGTACTCTTTTTAACCCTGGAACTGTGACCAAGGTTCCCGCTTTCCCATGGCTACAAATTCTGCTGTACTAGTACTCCTTTTTGCACAAGAATTAAGAGCCAGGACTGAGACTCAGATCCCAATACAGGGAATACAATAGAGTCCTGCCCATCTTGCCAACAAAGTGACCCACGTAAATATCCTTATGACCTATTTTCTGATCCTCTTAACATTGCTAAGTTGAAATATCTGAAAACTGCCACTACTCCCACTAATTTAGTTGTTCTGAAGCCTGCTTCTTGTTTGTTGGGAAACCTGTCTGTACTGGCATGATCTGTGCTAGATTGCTCTTCTCTCTCACCCTGGTACAACAGACCTTTCCTGCCAACCTTCTATGAAGTCTTGGGCTAGAAAAATATTTCACTCTGTCTTTTTTGTGAGTTATGCCATTGTAATTCATTTACAATCATTATTTAAAGGGATTTGGTGAGATTTGGAGGGTTTCTCAGGAAAGTCTCTGACTTTACTCTGCCATCTTGTCTCTGCCTCATCTATTGTAATTGTCCAGGCAATAGGTAAGGGGGATCTGAAGTAGACTGGTGGTCAGGTGACTTAAAAAGAAGGAGATATGTGCAAGAGATGATGTGGAAATAGAGTTAATGTTTCAGCAATTTACATGATTAAGGAGAATGAGTAACTGAGGATGACTGTAAAGTTGCCAACTGGGTGATTAGAAGAATGGTTGTTGCCTTGACAGAAATAGGGAAATTAAGAAGAGGGGAGAATTCTTTGGAGAAGCAATGAGCTCTTATTTGCATGTATCAGTGTGTAAAGAAATGTGACATGCAGTTAAAAATGTCCAATGGGAAATTGGTGATATAAGGCTGGAGCTCCAAAGGGGGTTCAATGGCTGGATAAACAAAGAGACAATAAAATGTATACATATGAATTATGTATATGGACACATGTATGTATTTGTATATTTTTCATATACATATGAGTATATATTATATAAGTATATATTTTTATGAATGAAGAGACAGGAAGGGAGAAGGGAGAGGGACCAAATGATAACCTTATGGGATACATAAGGAATGGGATACAGGGAATAGCAAATGAATAATGATCTAATAAAAGAAACGGAGGAGAAAGGTTACGGAATAAAGTGGGGAGCACCAAGAGAAATCACTGACAAGAAAACCCATAGAGAATAGAGTATCTAAGGGGAAATAGTGGTCACTAATCAGTTATAAGGGCCAAATGCTGCAGAAATATGAAGAAGAATGAAGACTGAGAAAAAGGTTTTTGGTTTTGACAATTAGATTATTGATGTCTTTGAAAAAGGCAGTCTTATTTGAGTGATGATTTTGAAAATCAAGTTTCAAGAGATTGAGAAGGGAATGAGAGCAAGAGGAGAAAAAATATTGGTGACACATACATGGGTTTTTCTAGGAGTTTGGCTATGAAATGGAGGAAGATAGGATGGGTAGCTTTAGAGTGTGAGTAGGGCAGACAAGTCTAATTCTCCTTTCACATGACAATCCTTGAAATACTTGAAGACAACTCTCTTATCTCCACAAATCATTTGTTCTTCAGAACATACTCAGTTCATTCAAAAAAGCAAAGAAAAACAAAACAAAAAAAAAACTTGTCTGAAACATGATTTTCAGTTCTTTTATTAGCTTGGTCCCCCATCCCTTCTTACCACTTCATTGAATATTGTCAATATATTTTCTTACATGTAGCTCCTGGCACTAAAAATCATATACAATATATGACATGATCAATTAAAACTTTTTCAATGAAACTCATATGACATGAGTTAAAGTCTCCTTATATCCTAATTGTCCATCAGTTTGCTAATATCCCAAATGAATCATCTGAGATTAGAATGACTAAATCTCTTAGGCCATATTCAATTCAGCCTTGTTTATGTACATGCTATCTCTCTTTTGCATATTTCATTTTGCTTCAGGTGTCTTTGCATTGCTGTGACACAATAAATAGTAGTAAGTTATCACAGTAACAATTATGATTTGATGGCCATAAACATGAAGTGGTATGCTTTGTTTTTATGGTTTCTACTTTCTCTGGAAGAGAAAGTTTTTTTTTTCTCTCTCAGAAAATTTGATTGAATCAATCTTCAGTCACTTACTGAATCTCTATTTTTTTGTTGAATAATTGGATCATAGTTTGTGAGAGATGGAAGGGATCATAGAGGTCGTGTAGTTTAACCTTTTCAACATTCAGATGAAGAAAATCAAAGGAAGTGAGACACTTGCCCATGGTCACAAGGTTGGAAAATGACAATATTGATTGGAACTCAGGTCTCTTAATTTCCAGTCCTGTGGTTTTTTTTTTTTCCAACTATATCACTTGGGCAAGAATACTAGATTAAGTAAGGAAACCATTATGTACATATGTTTTCAAATGTTTCTTCATGTTTAGAAAGTTTAAAATATAGAAAAGGGAACTCCAATAAGGAAAGAGTGGTAAAAAGAAAACAAACAAAAAAAGAAGATTGGTCTAAGGTCTGTAGACAGTGTTGTTGAAATAGTGGAAAAGCTTACAGTAGTAAAATAATCCTGCTAGGGTATTTGTTTTATATATCTATATCTATATCTATATGTCATTATCTACATATATTAAATCCCTCCTATCCATTTCTCTTCAACTATATATATGTATATATTCAGTTATATATTGAGCAATATATAGTTGAAGAGAAATGCATAGAAGGTATTTAGTTTCTCAAATAACCATATCTAGATAGGAAAAAAATCAGATTATGGAACTTCCATCAAAACGAAAAATTCAATATTTTCTTTTTTAGAAGTGACATTGTACTACTCACTCCTGACATAGATAATGAATTCTAGATGCAAAATGCTCTCGTTTCTGTATCTCTGTGTGCCTGTCTATATGTCTCTCTGTTTCTGTCTCTGTCTCTCTCTTTCTTTGTCTCTCTATCTGTTTCTGTCTGTGTCTCTGTCTCTCTGACTCTCTTTCTCCAGCAAATTAGGTAATTAATTTTTTTAACTATACATAATTATTCCAAAAGCTTTCCCTCCCCAATGGAGAGAACAAGAGGAAGATAACAATTTTTACTTCAAAAATAAATCTTTTTTTTTTTTTCCTGAGGCAATTGGGGAATTGGGGTTAAGTGACTTGGCCAGGGTCACACAGCTAGAAAGTGTTAAGTGTCTTAGACCAAATTTGAACTCAGGTCCTCAATTTTTTAAAAAGAAGAAATCTCTGGTTTGAGATCTCCCCATTTCCAAGGACTAAATAGGAAATTAGAAAGTGTCAAGAAACAATCAATGACTCTTCCTCTAGGTTCATTTATAGAGAGAGTAGTTACATGGAACCTCAGGGAAACAATTGGCTCAGAGAAAGTATCTGGAAGTTTAAGAAGTAAAAGGCAGGATTCAGAGAACAAGGCAATATTTTCCCTAAGGTGCAGAGCTTGAGTACACAAAATACCATGAGTACGAAAAGCAGAAAGTAAATGTAAGGTTACATTAATATAATATTTGAAACTTAGAGAATGAAAGCATGTTTCTACATGCTACATTTCTTTAAATTTAGCTCCAGGTAACATTTCTTCTTCATTTTAATATATAGTTGTTTAGAACCTTTGGTTACATTGCTAAGTACTCTACTGCTCTAAACTGTGTCATTCAAGTGTGAAGTAAATTTAGTAGCAGGGTTAATAACATTCTAATAAGTACTTGGTGGCCATTCAGATGCTTATCAACAATACCTAAAAAAAACTATTCATCACTTAGATAATATATCTTGAAAATTCAGTTCTATTTTGATAAGAATAAATATTTGGCTTATTTATAATTAATAGTAAAAGTTATTAAAAAATTTGAGTGGTATGATTTCCATTTCATACCACCATTGTTTTCTTTCATGAATTCATCCTGAAACAAAAATGGATAATTTTGGTTCCGAGTTGTTAAAGTAGTTTTCTGAATTTGCCTGGGAAATCAATAGCAGAGTTGAGAGATGAAACATCTTTTGATTTCCCTATAGAATAGTACTTCCTATCCCTTATGGAATTTTCCTTTGAGTGGCTTATAGGAACCATAGAATCAAATGATTCTTAAAGATATATAAAGGAACTTAGCTATAAGCCATGTCATTAAAAGGCTCCTTAGAGATGAAACTGCCATGTAATTGGCATTTTGGGTACTGACTCTTTCTTATGTAGAGCCCAAGATGAGCTCATTTTTATACCAAATTCCAACCTAAATTAGATCCGGTTCTTATGTAGTTATGGATCATTTTGTGTCCCTTCACAAATAGGTGGCAGGGATGGAGGGATAGATTATATTATTCCCAGAACAGTGTGCTCTAGGTTTCTTCCTCTACACTTTTAGACTCCTTTGTACTTGGATCAGCAGGAACTTGCCAAATTAAGCACTGCAGGGATTCCCACAGTGAACTCTTCTAGAGCATCAGCTTGTTTCTGAAAGCTGTGGGATGTGAGTGTATGTGTGTGTGTCTGTGTGTGTGTGTGTGTGTGTGTGTGTGTGTGTATGCATGAATATATATTAACTTATGGAATGAATGTTGATGAAAATCTCTTCTTTCTGTCATTTTACTCCTAAAATCATAAAGGAGGCAAAAAAAATCCCAAAAGGAAAAAAAAAATTCTTCTAGCTTGTCTGATCTCTTTTGATAGACCAAGTGTTTAATTTTTAAAATCTAGACACCATATCTAATCCGTGTCTTATAAATCCAAAACTGACATTGCGTTCTCTGCCTCACTGTCTCTCTGTTTCTATTATTCTGTGTTTATCTCTTTTCTATTCTTTGTCTCTGTTTTTATCTGTTATATTCCCCATCTGCCTCTGTCTCTGTTTCTTTCTGCTTCTGTTTTGCTGTCTGTTTCTTTCTATTCTTTCTCTTTGTCTCTTTTTCTGTCTGTCCCTGTCTTGCTATCTGTTCTTTCTATATTCTTTCTCTTTTTGTCTGTTTCTGTTTCACTCTGTCCTTCTGTCTCCATCACTGTCTCTCTCTTTGTCTCTCTCTTTCCCCGTAAGTTACACACACACACACACACACACACACACACACACACACACATATGCATTTTCAGTCTAGGATTCCTCATTTGAAACTTCATTATATCTTGGTATTATCCCAGGTCAACTTTTTAGTACCTATAACACCCCAGGCAAATCAATTTCCCTCCTTGGACCTCAGTTTCTTAACCTATAAAATGAGGGAATTGGGGTTCTTAATCTTTTTGGTATTATGGATCCCTCTGAAAAACTGGTGAGGAATATGACCCAATTCAGAGAATTTTGAAACCTATAAAATAAAATATATGTAATTACCATGCTGATATGCATTTACATAATATATGTCTATAGTATTGTTCAACTTTTCAGCAGTATCTGATACTTCAAAATGCCACGGACCACAGTATACTAATCCTGGATACAGAGTTTTGTGGGTGAAAGCAGTGGAGTGATTTGCCATTTCCTTCTCCAGTGGATTGAGGCAAACAGAATTTAAGTGACTTGTTTAGGACCACATTGGTAGAGTCTGCAGCTGAATATGAACTCAGATCTTCATGACTTCAGCCCTGTGCTTTATCCACTGAGCCAATTAGCTGCTTCTATAATTGCATTTTATATCTATTAAAAAACTGTAGCTACAGATAGATATAAGTATACACATACACACATGTTTGAATGTATGTTTATGCACACATATATGTGAACTTGGAGTCCCAAACGTGATACATATATGTATTTATTTGTATAGCATATGCATATATTAAACAATACACTGTATATGATATAGTACTATAAATACATATGCTATGTATATGATCCAACATACTATATATGTGTAGTATGTTGTATGATGTTGTATTGTGTAAAGTACTACATGTATATTGTATATATCATGTATGCTGCAAATATAGTATATTATAAAGTATATATATAGAGAGAATATATGTAGTACATTATTTAATAATAATATAATAGATATAGTATATAAGTATGTACTATTATATATTTATAAATATATATATATATATATATATATATATATATATATATATCCACACACACATACACATAAATAAGCTAAAGCAATAGAAGCCAGAATTTAGAGAACAAGACAGTATGTGTGTGGGGTGTGTGTGTGTGTATGTGTGTGTGTGTGTGTGTGTGTGTGCATGTGTATAAATAAGTTTGTAGACCTCGGAATTAGATTATCTCTGAGGTCTCCTTTCAGTTCTGAATCTATCAGCTGATTTATTTATTCAGGCCATGATTTCATTGATGTAGGGATATATAATTGAATAAGAAAGCTCTCATTCTCCATGCAGATGTGCAATTGTTTGATCATTTATAGTCTCTTAAAAGAGTTGTCTGAGGCTCTAAATGGTCATCTGAGACATCCAGGGTCAGACAATGACTATGTCAGATATAACCAATATGTCAATCCTCTTTATGTCACATTATTTGGTCCTACTTATATTATCTAAATATTTCCAGTGGATAAACTTTAATCCACAGATAATCTTGGGTACTGCACTATATAGAAACACACACACACACACACACACACACACACACACACACACACATATAAGAAAACCTTAACTTATATTTATTTGCTGTTTCACAATTCCTTAAAAAAGTTCCTCTCCTTTTGGGAGAGGAATGGGCAAATATGGGTGGAAGATGTCATGCACACTACCAAATACAACAATGTCAGTTGATTTTGCTTAACTGTTATTTTTTTCCCTTTTTTAAAAAAATGTATGATTCAGAATAGGGTCATATTGGGAAATAAATATGGTGAAAAACAACAAATATCATCCATACTTTTTTTTGTTAATTAGGGGTTTTCTAGGGAATGGGAAATAAACAGTGAAGTATGACCTACTCCCTATATACGTAGAGCAACCTGCTCTTTCTTTGTTTTTAAGCCAAGACTTCTGAAATCCACATTGTTTGTCAGAAGGAAGAGATAGGACACTGCAGAAACCTTGAAGGGGAGGAAAGGAAGAAATAGAATTTTCTCAATATAAGCCTTGGTGATAACACCCAAATGTGAAACTTTATGAATGCTGTTGGAGAGATTCTATTTTTTGATAACTCTGAAATTGCATTTTTGGCAGGGATGTTTCAGGGAAGGAACACTGGGGCTTTGATTTGGTCCTCTGTTTTTATCTGCAACTTTAATCTGTAGACAGGGTAAGGTTTTCTTTGACATTTGTAGTAGCATTTCTGAGATTGATGCTGCCGCCTATTATTATACAGAAGAACATTTGATACTAAAGGTTCCCGGAGCTCCCATCAGCTTTCTATAGGAGGTATGCTCTCCTGACATTTAATGTCCCTTAAGCCTGATATGGTCTGATAACTTCAACATGCCAGGTGCTTTGGGGAGAAATAAAGGAGCTAAGGTATCACTGATTCTTCACAGTGACTGTCGGTACCTACATCACAAGTCACCCATCACCTTTTCCCCTCACTGGGTACAAATTAAAGGGTAGAAAAAGTACGTGTGCTCTTTGGCAGGTATGCAGACAGAGAGAGCATGCCAAGGAGAGAACCAGATAAGGGAAAAAGTCATCCCTCTCCTTATGGAAACGACCAAGGCCCACAGGGGGACACGACCAAAGTACTTAATGTCTGTCATCTTGTTGAGAGGTTTAGCTTATCTTTCTAAAGCTGACCTTCCAGGGAGTCCAGTTAAAAGAAAATGTTCCTCCATACCCCAGAAATCATTTTCTCAGAATCAGTCCCCAGTTTGGCTACTAGCCTGTTAGTTTCTATGAGAAAAGAGTCTTTTATGTTGCCAGGGAAGAATGAGTGTGCATTGGGTAAAATAACTATACAGCTCTTTGCTTTTATTTGAGAATTGTGTGAAATCTGATAGAATCATTGGGCAGTAAGGGACACTGAGACATCACTTGGTTTTGTCTCCAGGCAGAACACTGATTTCACTGAAGGCCTTTTAAGAAATTTTGGTATCTTTCTAAAACCTTATACCACAAAGACTTATGGAAGCCAAATTCCATAACTGGTGTTATACTGTAAAATAATAATGATTATTTATTTCTGTGTTATTCCCATTCACCCATTCTTCATTATAGATATATTGGCCTTCTGGTTTTCCTCTGTACATGACATTTCATCTCTTGCCTCTAGACCTTTGAATAAGTGGTCTTCCATGTTAAGAATACACTCCTCACATTCTCCTTTCTTTTAAAACACAGCTCAACTAGGCTGGGCCTTTTGCTGATTCTCCAGAGTTATTATAACTGGGGGAATGACTTTATATTAGGTTGCTTATGTTTATATATTTTATTACTTGCATATATGTCATGTTCCTCCAGAAGAATGTAAGCTCCATGAGCACAAGTACTTGGTATTTTGGTTTTTTCCTTATTTATGCCTAATACTGATTGCAGTAAAATCTTAATAAATTTTTTTCTTAAATTTTATTGAATAATACTAACAATTCATATTCATATGCTGTTCAACTCATTCATTCTATAAATGAGATACATGAAGTTAAATAAGTGAGTGGGAACTAGAAAATAAATTTCTTTCCAAATTCAGTGTCTTCTTGTCAGTTGTCTTCCTTGTTCTTACTGAACTTTTTACTTTTTTACTTAGTTATTTACTTTATATGTGCTCAATGAAAACAGATTAGTTCATAGCTAGGAAAGAGTACAGTGATCTTTAGATGATGAGGAGGTACTTGATTAGTATCAAATATTGCTTGTTGCCCAAAGGTGACACAGTAAAAAAGAGTGGTTAATTTGAAGCTGGAGGGTGTAAGTTTAAATTTTGTCTCTGATATTTACTAGCAATGGGACAAATTACTTGTTCTTTGGGAATTTTTGTTTCCTCCTGTGCAAAATGAAAGGTTCAGTCTTTGATTCTGATGCCTCTTCCAACTCTAAGCTTGTGATCCAAATTGGTGATTGTATCAGAACATAATGTAGCCCAATACTTTTAAAGGACATAAAATATACATTTTTGTAGTCATATCCCAAAATTATTCATTTTCAATACAAATGCAGCTTCCAAAGTGTGGTCAGGGACCACTTGTATTTCCCTATACTCTTTTGGAAGTCTGTGATGTTAAAACTATTTTTATAATAATACCAAGACCTTTTAATCTATAATGTGGTAAATTTTAATAGATATGATGCACATAAGCAAAAGCTCATTGGGGTCCTCATTAATTTTTAAGAATATAAATGAGTCCTGAGGGTCTTGCCCTTCCAAATTGATGTTTTATGATGGTAAATTAGGCCATCTTTTACTTAATTCTTGCCAAGACCTTTGTTGTTGAAGAGCATTGCCTCATAAAAACTGAAGCCTTAATATAGAAAATCAAGGTCATCCACTGCATCCAAGTCCATCACCAGTAACTTTGACTTTTCTCTTGCCATTGGACTTCAGTGACTAGAGGAGTGAATGAGACTGATAACTTTGTAAAACAGCTCTACCCCACTTAAATCCAGTTTATGCACAAATCAAGATATTACCTGTAATGTCATTGATCCTCTCTTAAAGAACATCCCTTTTCTACTCCTAGTTTTTATTTCATATCATCACAATAAAGTCAAATTATATCTACACTTTCTAAGTATACTTTTAACAAAGATATAGTTCTCAAGAGTTACACATATCCTTTTCCTATGTAGGAATGTGAATATTTTAACCTTTAAAAACATAGTTTTTCCTTCCCTTTTTATCTTATTATGTTTCTCTTGAGTTATGTATTTGAAAATCAAATTTTCGTTCAGCTCTGGTCTTCATCAAAAATAATTGAAAATCCCCTATTTTATTGAATGTCCATCTTTTCCCTCAAAAGATAATGCTTAGTTTTGCTGGGTGATTGAATCCTGGCTCCTTTGCCCTCCAGAATATCATATTCTAGACCATTTGATCTTTTACAGTGGAAGTTGCTGGGTTCTGGGTAATCCTGATTGTGGGTGCTTGATATCTGATTGTCCCAAGCTTCCTCAATAGGGCCACAATGGTTTTATGCTACTCTGATCCCAGTGCTACCAGTTTCCTTCCCATGCTCAGCAGACATGGCTAAATTCCACTTGTTATTTTGGAGTTCAGGGCCTCATTCTTTTACTTCTTTAATTGCACTGCAGCTCTTACAGCCAGTCTGCTGAACCACTGGCTTCTGAACCAGGACAGAGTAGCCAACACTGCTTTATTTTGGCTAATGTCCTCCCACTAGATTCCATGGCGGCTTTCTCTACTGTGGGTCTCCCTGTGCTGTACCTTCACTGGACAGAGTCCCCCACTGTCCATTTGAGACAAACCTTTTCTGAAGTCCTTCTAAGATATCTTCTGCTGGAAATTTTTTACATTCCAAATATTTGTGGATTCTGTCACTTTAAAACCCAGACAGACGCTTGATCCCGTATTGATTCTGAGGGAATTCAGGAAGAGCTCAGGCAAAATCCTGTCGACTCTCCATCATTTTGGCTCTGCCCCAGCAACATTCTAATTTTTTAAAATATTTTTTTAATATTTCATTGTTGATTTGATTTCTAGTAGATTCAGTCATGGCCAAACTTTTTCCGCACTTATTTGTTTTTTTTCTTAGCAAAGATAATATAGTGAAGGACTATTTTTTTCTTTATCTCATTTTACAGATGAGGTAACTGAGTTCAAGTGCCTCATCCAGGATTACAGAGCTATTATGTATCTGAGGCAGGATTTGATATCATGAGGATGAGTCTTCTTGACTCCAAGCCTGATACTTTATTTTCTGTATCACCTTAGCTGTCCAATTCCCATCACTAATATTTCCTTTTTTGTCTTGCTTTCATAGGAAGATCTGGGAGGAAATTAAGAGATTATTCCAATTCCTACATTTTGCAGGGAAAGAAATTGAGATTCAGAGAGAAATCCCTTTGTGACACAAATAGTTACCAGAACCAAGAACCAAGGCTTACTACCCAGGTTTCCTGCATTCTGCAGTGTTCATTATATCACATTATATTTCCTTCATGATTTTGTGTAAGCTAGGAAAAAAAAAAGATAAACAGAGACTATAATAACCAGTTCTCAAATTTAACAATGTAGGTTTCTTAAGAATTGTAGCAAGTTTTCTGGCCTTCTTTAATTGTTTTTTTCCAGCTGGGATTTTTCTTAATTCCAATTTGGAAGAGATTCTTCCTGAGCATTATGGTCCTTATTTACCACTGAGATTTCTCTCTGCTCCTTCTAATTGCAATCTTGACTTGTATTTAACGAGTTACATGCTATGAGTCTTTTTCTCACCAAAGGCAGCTAGATAGAACAGGGGATAGTGTGTTGCACCTGGAGTCAGGAAGACCTGAGTTCAAATCTGTCCTCAGACATTCACTACTGTATGACTGGATAATTCACTTAATTTCTCTCTACTTCAGTTTCTATACTTGTAAATGGAGATAGTAATAATGCATGTCTCAAAGAGTTGCTGTAAGGATCAAAATAGGTAATAGTTGCACAATACCATTGATAGATCTGAATACCAAAGAAAAGGGAAAAGTATATTTAAATAATAGTTTTTTTATATTTTTAAATACATGTAAAGATAAGTTTTCAACATTCACTCTTACAAAACATTGTGTTCCATAATTTTCTCCTTCCCTCTTCTCCTCCCCACTCTGCTAGATAGCTAGTAATCCAATATAGGTTAAACATGTGCAACTTTTCTAAATATATTTCCAAAAATCTTAATGCTGCACAAGAAAAATATGACTTACTTTTTATTCCCCTTTCTCTCCACTTCCTTCTCCCTTTCTGTTTTGTCCTGTCTTCTTCTGTCTTCTCCTGTCTTCTCCTCTCCTCTCAATTTTTCCAGTCTGAGTAATGTTCATGGTGGAGTTGAGAGCAAAGTAAATTCTAGAAGGTGAGATAAGTTATCATGGGGAAAAGCATCCAAGATACTGGTACATGAATAAATAACCCAATATCAAAATTATCAGTAGCATTATCCATATATTTGTTCAGACTTCATAATATGGTGGAAAAAAACACTGGAATAGCAGTCTACTGACTGAGTTAGAATTGTGGCTTTCCTATTCATGGACAAGCCATTGACCATACTGGACCTCAGTTACTTTATTTTATAAAATAAATAATTTGGACTAAATGACTTTTAGAGCTTCCTTTCAGAATTCTGATGATGAATGTGGTTTATCTGATCATTTTGAAATGGGGAAATGGTCATCAAATCATCCTAGTGGTTAGGAGAGACAATAAGCCATTTCTGAGTGAGGGAACTGAGTTATCCTAAAACTCATGTACAAAAGCTATTTCTGTTCTGTCTGAATTATGTGGGAATTCAGGAAAATGTTAGGATGTTTTGGTTTGATTTCTTTTTCTGCATGATTTGTATGGATCATTGCTTTGGCTCTCCACTACTCTTTGCTTGTGGAGACCTGGTGACAGGACGTAAATGGATAGAAACAGCAAGAGTGGGAGGGAAAATGGTGAAAAGAAATGTGAGGAAGGAAATGGTAGAAAGGAGGCAATCACTAGTTTTGTCACCATTCCCATACCTCACATATTCTTTTTCACTCTAGGACATATTTCAAAATGGAATTAAGTGAAATGGCATTTCTTTTCTTTTTTTCTAGTATTCTTCTCCTCCCTTATCATTTTTCCCCTCCTTTCCCTGTCCCTTCTCTCCCCTCCTTTCCTCTTCTCCACTTCTATTTTCTGTCCTCTTCTTCCTTCTTTTCTCCTCTTCTCCAGTTTGCTCCCTTCTCCTTCCTTCTATTCCTTTTTTCTCTCCTCTCCTCTCTCATTTCCTCCTCTGCCCTCTTCACCTTCCTTTTTCTCCTTCTTATGAGGAATGAAAGACCAAAGACATCAAGTGTCTTTTCTGATGTCAGAGTTGGTAAGTGACCAATTTTAGGTCCTCTTGACTCTAGGCCCTCAGATTCCAAATTCAGGGCTCATTCCACTTTTCTGTACTGCCATTATCTAAGCAGAAGAATATAGCCATACTACTTCCCTTTTTTCCCCTCCTTCAAAGCCTGTCTGCCTTCTTGTTTCACCTGTCAGTTTACAGATGAGATAATGGTAGGCTTCTTGTGGAAAGAAGACTTGGGCCAATTTTTTACTCTTTATTCCTATAAAGTTGAGGAAGCCCAAGGGAAATCAGGTTAGGAGAGGAGAGAGCTGCATTTACTCTGACACTCTTTGGATCAGTTGACATCCCCTAAACTAGTCAAGATGAATACAGAAAAAGTTCTCTAAGTGATCACAATAGTTTTTATTTCCTATGTTCACTAGTAAGTCCACTCCATCACTCTGCAGGAATTGAATTTTTGTGCATCAAAACATCTTTCCGTGTCCTTTCTTGAGATCATGTTGAAGAGGACAGAATGCTTAGAGTAAGAAAGACAAGGGTCCAAATTTCTGCTTTTTATTTGTACAATCTATGGGATTCTGGTCAACAATTATCTTGTGTGGTCTCAGATAATTCTTTAGAAATCCTCTCATCACAGATAGATAGCAATCTGTATTGGTACAGGGAATTGCACATTCACATGTGAAGATGAAGTCACAGATACCTTAGAAAGCCTGTGTCTAGTGGAAATATTTTTGCCTATCCTCAAATATCTTGGGTTGGGATACAAAGGTCATGTTTTCATGTTCCCCGTCTGCTATACTGATTGAGTTTCTGAGACTGCCCTAGGGGACAATTGGGCTTTTTTTCTAAGGGGCTACATGGTCTGACCTGTACTTTGTTTGTCCTACTAATAGAGTGGAGCCTGGGAAGAGAAAGTCTGCTCCTTAACCTGTAATCCTAGGAAACTGCCCAGCAATCTTTGTGTTGGTTCCCTTACTTTATGCCCTCACTGTGGGGCTTCCCAGATATAATAGGAATTTCACTTTTAAGGTGGCAGATAGTCTGACTAGCAAAGAATCTGCCTCTAGAGAGGATGCACTGTCCTTCCCATTCCTTTGTCTGCTTTAGGGATCTTTGATTTAGAGCCTGGAGCTGCTGCAGTTCATTACTGCACATTTTCAAGTCTAGCTTGACTGTATCAGTGGGTTACCCCCTAAAGTGCTATACACATTGTGCTAATAGCTAAGGATATTACAGACAGGAGGAGTGCACACTGCCTTTGGAGCACAACTATTCTGTCTTAAGTGATCTCTCAAACGATAAGGTAGAGCTCTGACTTTCTCTCACAGAAACAGAGGACTCATCCTGCCTAGAAGAGAGGCAAGGGAAAAGAAGGATGGAGAAGAGAGAGTGATAGACTGGAAATTAGGGAGATATGTCCCAACTCTGATATTTGTTACCTGGGTTGCCAGGGGTTTTCGATGACTTCTCTAACATACTCTCAGTACTGACTCACCAGGTTGTTGTGAAGCTAAAGTAACTCAGCTTAAGAACCCTTCTGATTTCTCCAAGCCATGGGAGGCTTTGTTGAACTTCAGCTTCCTCATCTATAAAATGAGACTGATACTTACACTACCTGCATCAGAGAGTTCATAAGATCATCAATTCAATGGGACAACTAAGAGATAAAACAGGTGGAGTAGTGGAGTCAGGAATATTTGAGTTTGATTCCTGCCTCTGCTATTGATTAGCTTCTAGACCTTCGGCAAGTTCCAGAATCTCTCTCAGCCTGTTTCCTCATCTGTGAAATGGGTTGTAATATTATTTATTTCACTTACATAGCTATTATGAACATAAAATGAAATAATATTTGTAAGAAGTACATTAAGTCTGCATGCAATGTTTGGCACATAGTAACTACTATATAAGTGCTTATTCTTTCCCCTTATTTCTGTATATACTTATATATGTACCCTCCCTTATACATTTCCTCTCTCCCTCACTCAGAATGTTAACTCTTTGAGGTCAGAGACTATTTCTTTGTGTTCCCAGCACCTAACATTGTGTTTGACATAATGGTGTTTAACAAATGATTCTTGGTTGACTGATTGATATGTAAAACTCTTCAAAAAACATGAGAGCATCAACACCAGTTGCTGACTGGGGATGTGGGAATCATTTCTAAGTGGTGCTTGGTGCCCCAGTCACGGTTTGGCCACCTCTGTGTTAGACTGACAACCCAGGGAGCTTTTACAAGAAAGAGTTTCTGACATTCAGTATTTGTTGGGCTTCTGAAACCAGGAAAATCCATTTGAACCACACAGATAAGGGGGAGCAAGGCACCGTATCGGCGGATTAAACAGCTACAAGGGAAGCAGCGTGGTCCAGTGGGTAAAATAGAAAGGCAGGAGTCCTGGTCCTGACTCGGTTAGTGACTTCTACAGCGACTTTTCGTAGTGTGGTGTCTTCAGCCAGGATACAACAGTGCCCCATTTTGGCAAGCTGATGAGACTAGGATTCTGTGTCCTCCCTCCCTCCCCAAGGAAACATCATGGGAAAGCGCCAGGAGCCCCATGTTCTAGTCCTCATTCTGCCTATATGCCTCTTTGGACAAGTCACAAAAGCACTGGATTTGCAAATTAGAGAGCCTGGGTTTTAATTTTGGCTTCCTTTATTATTCTATGTTTGACAATAAGGCCTGAGTTGGATTGGGCTTTTTAATCCTTTCTGTCTCCATATTCTTTGGTCTTACTCCTTAGTCTTTTAATTGCTTAGTCTCAGTTTTTTTCATCTGAGGCCAGTATTTTCCCCATTCTTTCAGATATATACCTACCTACCTACATGGAAATATATAATATATATGCATATATAGCATAAGGATAAATATGATAATCTACGTGAATCTTTTTAGGTTGTTTGGGAGAATAACAGCAATACTTTAACATTCACAAAAATACTTTACAAATATTTTATAAACTAAAATCCTTACAACTTTGAGATGTTTAGTTATTATTCCCATTTTATCAAAGAGAAAGCTGAGAAGGCAAAGGTTAAATGACTGTCCTAATCAGAGCTGAACAGCTAGTAAGTGTCTGAGGCTGAATTTGTGGAGATCTCATGTTTCCTTAATTCCAAGTATGGCTTCCATGTATTGAGTCCCCTAGATATCCATATGTATAGATGTAGTGATGTACAGCAGAAAAGAGCTTGGGGTTTCAATTAGGGATCCTAAATTTTATTTTCAGATCTAATCCTTACTAAACCTTTGTCAAATCACAACCTTTATAAGCCTCAGTTTACTGAGGCTTATAGATTAGATAGAATGCAAGGTCCTTTCCAATTCTATATCTATGACCTTGTATAGTCCTTTTTCATTTCTTTTTTTTTCCCTAAGGTTAATTTAACTTTCAATTTATGATCCTATCATATCATGGCTAAAAGGCAATGACAAATAATAAAATATTATTTTTGGGAAATCCTAATCAATCCAATTCGTTCTAACTTGTCAAGTATCCACTGCCTAACATTGTGCTCAGCTCTTTATAGAGCTGAGATGAACATTGAATACAGAAAATTTAACTTTTTTTTTTCCATGGGAGACAAGGTAATCCATAAAGGGTCTAGTAAGAAGTTGAGTATACACTAACTAGCACCCCTTATTGGGAGATGTGACAATGGCAATCCTGAGCCAAATGTAATTCTGATTTTTAAATTTGAATTTAAATCATAAAGACTGGTGATGGTGTTGACCTACCTGGCTATGATGTCCTTTCTTTGCTAAGAGCTGAATTGTTCTTCACAAGCAGAGTGTTTAGTGCTTTGTCTCAGCTCATCTTAAATGTCTTGACTGATCGAATTTTCACAATTTCTCTTGGGGATCTATTCCATCATCCAATAGTCCTCTCTGTCAAAGAATATTCCCTGTAGTCTTCATGTCTCACTCCTTCATTTCCTTCTATTACTCTTGTTTAAAGCTAAATGATTCCCCTTCTACTTTGGTGTTTTTACCTTTCAAGCTCTTGTCTTGCTTTACCTAGTCATCACTTAGTAGAGCACAACACATTTAGCTGTTTTATTCTCTCCTCATTTATCATCCTTTTTATTACTCTCAATGCAGTGACCTCTTTTTAAAACTGATATGTCCTAATTGAAATGCTGCTTTCCAAGGAAATACTCCCCATAATATGGACCCTTCTAGTTCTATTCTTCTTACTCAGTTCTGATGGGTTATTTTATTCTTTTCTCCAGTGACATATTATTATAATGCTCCATAGGTGACTGTGAGTTTGCAAAGGTAATGTTAGTGATGTACAAGTTTTGGAAAGCTTTCTTAAGTTGTAGAGCTTCAAATATGGTCCTGATGACTATGGCCAACATGACTTTTGTCTATGTACAATCTTTTTTATTTGTATGAATTTTATAAAGAGCTAAATTTGGAAGGGCTAATGATTTGAATGTTGACCACCAAATGATTTATACTTTTTGTCTATGGAAAATAGTCTTTTTAAGGATCAAGAGGTTGTGATTTGTATTAGTAGAGGAAGTAATTGTACCAATTAAAACATTTTGCAAATCCCTATTTGAAGGGCTTGGTTCAGCAGGACCAAGATATTTTAATGGATCCTTTTTTTTTTTTTTTTTAAATCTCCCTATATGTATTCTCTCCACCTTGTAATATACTGTTTACTTAAAGCCCTGGTTTCTTTATTCTGCTTTCTGATTAAAAAACAAAAGAAATCAAATGACAATAGCAGTAGCAGTAGTAGCAATTGCAACAAACATTTACTAGTTTTCCATTATTTACAGGATTAAGTCCAAACATTTTAAATTGATTTTCAGGGGGTTCCACAATCTAGTCCCAAATTTTATGATTATATATCCTGTAATAAAAACTCTCTGAATAATTGAAATAGTTGACACCGTCCTAGATTTGTATTTAAGAATACTACATCATCATTATCATCATCATTATTACATTTTATAAACAGTTCAAATACTGCATTAAACACTAACAGTTATCACCATGGGGAAAATCACTTATCCTCTTAGTTTCAATTTCTTTATCTTTAATATGAGAATAATACATCATTTCCCTCACAGGTTATTGTGAGGAAACAACTTGTCTAGGGTCATACAGTAAGTAAAAGAGACAGGAATCCAAGCTCTTAGAATCCAAATACAGCACTCCTCTCACAATTCTGTTACTTAATAAAAATTAGCTAAATTGAATGGAATGGAATGATCAGCAGTCCTGGAATTATTAGCTCAAATTTAGAAAATTTGGTTATCTAATGCTGGGAATTGGGTTTTTGTTTTGTTTTGTTATGTAGTGCAGTGTGGTTTGAGTGGCATTAGTATGATAGTATAAAAACAAGGGGAAAGTGAGGAAAACTGATTTAGGCTTCTCAGGATTTGGGAAATTGGAGGATGTTCTGAGCTTATCCTAGCATATCTCTCACCTGCCTGGAATAGTCTTAGTTTGTACTAGTCTAGTCTTGAGTTGGAGTTCCAGAGTTTACTATCCCTGATGACATCCTTATTAATATGATCATGTGATTCACTGCCTTGAGTTCTGTCAGTAATAGTTAATTTTTATTAACCCCATTCTCCATATCTCTAACCTTAGCAATAGCACATTGAGATCAAATCAACATTTTTAAAATCCCAAATTCTCATTGATTTGTAAAGCACACCCTCTTCCTAAAATCTGATATATGGAGAAAAAAGTGGTCATGGTCCTGCATAATTTACTAGGTTAATTATTTAGTGATGCAATTAAAACACACTATTGAGTTTTGACTATTGACAGTTCATTCATCATTGACAAGGTATATCCATAACATAGGAACCAACCTTGAGAGATGTTACTGAACTGAGAAATGCATCCTTTCATTCCCTGCTTGACTTACCAACTGAAAAAAATTATCACCTGTTTTTGAATGTTATTTTTACTTCCTTATTATCAGCAGGATCTGTTCCATTAGATCTGCTACTTTTATAATAAATATCTTTTAAAATGTAAATTCTTAGTTTGGTCTATCAGTAACAACTGATAAAAGTTAGTCAAACAATCCAGGCCAAATAAATCTTAAAGTCACCAAAATGTGAGTACCCACAAACACTCCATTTGGGGAGCTGAGCCAATCTCTAAGGGAGCACAAGGTTGTTGATCAATGTAGGGAGCCAAAACAGTCATTCTTTCTGGAATTATCTTGTTTAGTTGTCGACATTGAGTCAATCTAATGAAAAATATTCTGTTATCAATCAATAAATATGTATTAAGTGTTTACTAGATGTCAGGCACTGATTTCAACTGATAAAGGGTGTTTCCTCATCTAGTAGTTCTCTATACAAATAAAATCATAGATCTAATTCTTATTTTTATCCTTATGTACCAGCTATTGTGTTGGGGCACAATACAAAAGAGAGGCAGTCAAAGTCTTATTTCATGTTGTGTTGTGTGAATGCAACCCTAACTAAATAGGAATAACACTGCCAATTAACTGTCAACCTTGTTTTTTTATGATTGCTAGTGCATCATTACTAGGGTAATTGTCAGGGGTCATGATGTACTCTGGTGTGGGTTTTTATGTTCTGGTTTATTCAGGTATCTTTGCATGTGTATTGAAATTGAAATTCTATGCTAAACTCTCATTTCAGCTTTCTTATCTGAGAATTCAGACATTTTGCTAGGACATATAGATAAGGTACCTACTTACCAGGGTTTCAGTCATACAAAATATCTTGACAGTTTTCTCTAGCCCACTGTAGCTGTGACAGAAAACAGTCATACTGAATGATTTTGCCTTTGTAGAATATAAGATCCTTCATGGTAGGAATGGTGTTATGTGTGTGTGTGTGTATGTGTGTGTGTGTGTAATTTATGTATAATATACATATATATGTATATTATACATAAATTACATGTTATACATAAATTACACACACATATATAATTACTTGAAACTTTATGGATATTTATTAATTAATTGAACATCTCAAATATCAATGAATTAAGCTTGTTGTCGAACCATTAGGTACTTTAGTCACTGTTGCCATTAGTCAATCAATCCAGCAAGAGTGAGAACTCTTATTCCTATGTTTAATAAATGCTTATTGATTGATTGATTGATTTTGTGAATAGAAACTCAAAGACCATCCCAGAGTTTTATTGAATTCTTTCCACTATGTCTACTCAGAAAGTGACTAATAAAAATCATGTTGGGTTCATTTTAGAGAGTTCACCATGAGCTGGAAGGTCAGGAATTTTATTTCCCCAACTAGCAACACAGTCAAAGTTACATCTTCTACATCTCCAAATCAAAAAGCAAAAATAGAAACAAAAGTGGCTAGGTTTTTAGGAAGTTTTGACCCACAATAAGACTGTATGTACTTCAACTCATCAGGATAGTTATTAGTCAACAAACTTTATTAAGAACCTATTGAATGCCTCCTGACCACTTCTAAAGCAAGTTCTTTAACTCACAATTCCTTTGCCCATAAATCATGTCTATTCATTCACTCTTCTTTGTTATGGGCCAGAACTCTGAAACAAGGATTCTTACAAGGGGTTAAGTCAGTGGAATTGATAAATACAATGGTTATCTAGTTTAGCATGGTGCTTAATAGTTCTTTAGTTCAATACATGTACTTAGTACTTAATATAATTCTATAAGATTCACACCTATGATAATGTAATTATAAGAGAGCATATAATCTGGGAGCCTCAGCCAGAGTCAGAGACAGAGAAGACAAGCTCACTGGAGGCAGGAGCTCAAGCTCTCAGAGACAAGTGGAGCCAGATTCAATTCCATCTTCAGTCAGGCTCCTGGTGTCTGGCCTCCTACACTTCCCCCACTGAAACCAAGGCTGGTCTGAAAGGCTCTCCAGAAAGCTAGCTGGCCTCCAGGCAAGGAGACAATAAAAAATTTGGACTTTAACACCTGGCTAGTCTCGTGGTGATTACTGAAAAGAAGGCTACTTAGAGATCTCCAGAACACCTACTGAGAACATTACATTTTGGAGCCCAATGTGGGGATAAGGAGTTACATCTGTGACTCAGAAATTAGGGTGAATACAAAAACAGACAAAAAGGAAACTTTGTAAAGGGCTAACTAGTATTTCAGCTGAAATGAGACAAATGTTTAGAAAATAGCCTTCCTTTTCACTTCCAGGAAAATGTGTTGAAAGCTTAGTTAAACTCACTAAAAACCAAGGTTTGATTGTAACTTGGATGCAGATCATTGAACTCTTTGAAATATTAAAATACACATCTCCTTGGTTCTCAAAAGAAAGAGAATTAGATCCAGACGAGTGGAAATTAGTAGGAAAGCAACTATGTGAATACTACAATGATAATGGTACCAATTCAATTTCTAAAGAAACTTTTTATACATATAACTTAATACAATTGGCTTTGTAAAATTATATAAGTATTAGAATAAAAAAAAGAAGAAAATGCAGGAGGGGGAGGATACTGACAAACTAGGTGAAAAGGATGAAGAATTAGGCAAGAAAGGAGTTAAGTACAATTCTGATGAAATCAAAGAATGTGGTACTTCATAGCAGGAGCCATTAGAGCATTCCCTAACCCCTGATCTAACCCCCTCAATTAACCCTTCATGGGTGGAGGGAGAAGGAGGAAGGGGAGGGGCAGTGACACCATCAGCACCACCTATGAAGCAGGTTATGACAAGATTACAAAAGGTACTTTGCTAGAAAGAATAGGAAGAAAGAAGGACAGCAGATGGTAATTGTATCCTTTTCAAACAAAGAAAGATAGGTAACATGAAATAGTGACAAAAAGTGATAGGAAATAAGATGGCAGCTTGCATAACCATGAAAAACTGGGTGGTCTGCTGAATATCACAAAGTCCTCCCATCTTTTTCGGGAAATAACTGTGGCATCTTAGGATACATGACAGAAGAAAAGAAGAAGGCAAATTTAGACATGGTCAAGTGTCAGCCTGGCTTTATTTTGGAGGGCAAATTTCAAAGAAGTCATTGAAGAGAAAATTAGGATCCTATAATTAGATCACAGAAAAGATAAGTAAGATCACATAAACTGGATAACTGTTATTTCACAGTTCCATAGAGAATTCAGGTAAAAAAATGATTAAAAATGATTTAAGCTTACAGGAATGAAAGGACAACATTGACACAGAGTCCAATAAAGAAATTTAGTAAATTCATTACAACTCAAATTTACAAAGTTTTACATGCATTGTTTTCATTGAGACTTGTGATAACTTGGAAGGCAGCTATTTTTATCCCCATTTTACAAATGAAGAAGTTAAGTGGTTATCATGGTCACAAAGCCAAAATCAGAAGCAAATTAAAACACTATTTTCTAAGTCTTCTTCTCCAGAAAATGACAACTGAGAGTGCTTCATTTTTTAATTCATTTTAATCAATACCTCATATGAAGGAGTATTCAAATTCATGCTTCTCAAATTTTCAGGTAACATAAAGCTGAGAGGGATAGACATGTTGGATCCATATAGAACTTCATAGGCTAGAACAGTTAATTGAATTGAATAAGTTTTATGTGGATGTATTTTCAATGTGTTTTCCTCTTCTTAGGTTAACAAAAACCCCTCAACAATTACATAACTAGAGGATAAAAAATGCATGACTGAATTACTGGTGTGTGTGTGTGTGTGTGTGTGTGTGTGTGTGTGTGTTTAATGGGTGTTTCAATTTATTTAGTTATCCAGTAAGACAGGATAGAAAAAAAAGAAACACAATCTTAGACTTCATTTTTAGAGGTCTAGATCAAGGGTTTGTAATCTTTTTGTGTGTGCCATGTACTTCTTTGGTACTCTGATGAAGCCTATATAACTCTTATAGAGTAACAAGTTTAAATTTATAAAACATACAAAACTATAAAGGAAACCAATTAAATGAAATTATAATTTTAAAGAAAATCCTGGTCTATGAGAAAATATTTTTCCAAATTGGGTGGTCAAGGGGGTTTTTATATATAAAAATATATAAAAGGGCCAGTGGAAGATACTGGGAATAGTTAAACTAGAGAAGTGAGTTTTTAGAGGGTTAGCACAGATATACCTATTTTTAGAACTATCATGTGGAAGAAGAATTAGACTTAAAGAGATTAGATTTAGAAGAAATAATAGGAAATTGTGAAGTGACAGGATTTAGGCCTAATATATAATGAAAAACTTCATAAAATTTACAATTGTACAAAAGTTAAATGGACTGCTTCTAGAGGCAGTGAATTCCCTATCATTAGAAATCATCAAAGAAAATATGGGTAAGTCAACATTTCATATAGGAATTATTTTAATATTTGAATTTAGGAAGATGACTTTGAGAGTTCCTTCCAAGTTTGAAATTTTCTGATTTCATCTTATCCTATATTCTTAATCCACACACATTATCTATATATTAAATAGGTATACTTCACTTACACATATAGTTATTTAGGGGAATTATTTATTTTAAACAGAGATTCATTTATTCAGCATAACCATAAAAATTCAGGGGCTTTGTTGACAGCCTGAGGGTTTCAAAGTGTGAATCCACTAGACACCAAAGCAATCAGTCAATTCAAGGAAAAAATGCTCCAACAACAGTCAAACTTATTTTTTTTAGCATTGTGTAGCTATTGCCTGAAATTTTACATGCAAATAATGTTAGGCTCCAGGAATATCAAATCAGAGGATGAAGGGATAAACTATAATAACAACCTGGTTTCTAAAGATCAACATTTCACTCATCATCCAGAAGAATTGTTCTTTCTGTCATCAGGGTTCAAATGTAAGCGTTGATGGCAATAATTGTGATTGATTTGTAATTCCCAGTCCCAATACAATTTGAAGTCTTTCTATAGATTATTTACTGAAGGATATATTTGAAGAGAGCAAAAGACCAGAGATTAGCACTAAGGCGAGTCCATTATCCACTCTTGTTATTCCTTAAGATTGCTTTATTCCCCCTGTCCTTTTATTATGTGAAAGTGCTCTGCAGTACTGCAACTTCATTGCAGAATATGTAAAAGTAAATCATTTTCTCCCAATAGATTTTGAATTCTCTTCCTTATTTTTAAGATAACTTTTCATTTTTCTTTTATGATTCTGTTTACAAAGTCCATGACAATATGGTCTACAGGTAGTATCCCACCCTTTCCCAAGTTAAATAATAAATAAGATCATGTACATTTCTACTTGAAATGACTCTTACAAAATTGTTGCTAAAATATCCCAGGCAGGGTGATGGAGGGACTCTTTAGAAGAAAACTACTCAATGTCCTATGTCTATCATTAAGAGCTTACCCTGTTGGGATCAAATTAAAATAGTCAACTAAGGAGAAAAAATGTCTTAAATATTCTATCAGTAATCACTACATTTTCTCCCCATTATTTGAAAAAATGATTTTTTTTTCCCTCCTGGGACAATTCAAATGAGTAGTTGTGTGATGGGAGGGCTTTGTGATATTCAGCAGACCACCCAGTTTTTCATGGTTATGCAAGCTGCCATCTTATTTCCTATCACTTTTTGTCACTATTTCATGTTACCTATCTTTCTTTGTTTGAAAAGGATACAATTACCATCTGCTGTCCTTCTTTCTTTCTATTCTTTCTAGCATATCAAATTACCCTGGTGATAGATTATATTAAAATAAATCTGTGATTCTTTTGAGGTTCAGAACCCCATAGAATCCTCCAAATAAAATATCACCCCAAATAAATACCTAAAAAATAAAAGTCTTTAATTTTCTTTATAAGGGAAAAATACTATAATAACAAAATTTCCTACCTCCTCCTCATTATCATCACTAAAACTTAAAAAAAGTTTTAAGCTGAGTTTTTCTTTATCGCATGCCTTTAAAAATCTCTCCTGTCTCCATCTGTATATGACTATGACAGAAAAAAATAAAATGAGCTAGTCATCTAGTGAGAAAAGGCAATACATGCTTTCCAATATTTTTAACATAATAGCAAGAAAAATGAAGAAATCCCCTAATATATTGGGAGAAACCTGTACATCAGATTTAGGCCAATGTCAAACATCACACATGATGGTTTGGCATGATCAAGTTATTGTCTGTATCATTATATTTCAGATTACAGATCAATTGGAGTATATAGGATATAAATTGAATGCTAGAATATCCTCATCCTCATCCTCAATAAAATTTTTATTCTTCTCTGTCTTAAAGTGATTACTCTACTTATTTCTCACTTTATTCATTTGTAAAACTCAAGAAAGTCTCCATGGTAATAATTCTTCTTCCTTTTTCATTATTTTTTATTCTTCCCCTTCCTTGTTCTTCCCTAGATAGCAACGTGTGTATAAGAGAGTCTTTGTTTTCTTCCTCTAACCCAGTGGTCCTCAAACTTTTGTTCTCAATATCTTTATCCTATTAAAAATAATTGAGGATCTGTCCAAAGAGTTTTTGTTTATGGGTTTATAGTTATAGATATTGATCACCTTAAAAATAAAAACTAATTATGAGTTTGTAGACTCTCTGAAAGGATTTCAGAGATTCCCAGGATGCTCTGGACCAGACTTTGAGAACCATTGCTGGTGCAACCCATCCTGCCTACTACTGCCAGATGTCAGGCTAGTCTTCCTGAAACATGAATTCTATTGTGTCATTCTGCTCACAGACTAGCTAAATGCCCAAATTCTTTATTATATGCCTAACTTGACTATTTAGCCAGACTTATTTCCTTATTATCTTAGATATAAATCCTCCAATCTAAGTCCCTCAGGCTCCTCATTCCTCAACCCACATCTCCTTTGGCCTATAGTGGCCTTCTTGTTTGCAGCTTCCTCATTTCCCCTACTCATTTTTTCTCTCTCAAATACTTCTTATCCTTCAAGCTTCAAAGTCTACTATGAAGCCTTTTCTGATGATTTTAGCTTAAATGACTTATATTATGGCATTTATAGAGACTGTAACATACAGACATTAACATGATCTTGTATTGCTTGCTATCAAAGCATTATGATGGAGATTTGATTGATAACATTGTAAAATTCTCCATGGCAGGGATTGGGAACTCTACTTTTTTGTGTGTTTTCCCATAGAATGAACTAAAAAATGCCAGAGTTCTGAGCACATAGAGGGAAATTAAATTCTTATGAATATATATAAGATCATAGAATCTCTGAGCTAGCAGCACTTAAGATATAACCTAATTCAACCCATTTCTTTTATGAATGAGAATATTCAAGCTCAGAGAAAGAAAGGGAGTTGCCTTTTTATATGTTTATGTATCTGCAGGGAAAAAAAAGAAAAGTTGGATTGGTCACATTTTGAGAATGAGGACAGTCAGATATTTCAAAGTCTCTTGACTTCTACTCCAATGCTTTTTTTTTTCTTTTCTTTTCCATTACAGCATATCATTGGAGTGGTTGCTGTGACAAAAACAAAACAAACAAAAACAAAGGTTATAATCTGTTGGTGTTGTATCTTACTTATGAATGTTGAAATAGAAAATTCCATGGATTGCTTCCATTATTTAAAAGCTAATGTGGGGGTGGCAAGGATTAGATAGTTCAAGACAAGCAAAGGAGAAACTGGTGGAATGAGGGAGGAAGGCCATCTCTTTCACTTAGACAATAAAGCTGGCAAGAGCTGAAGGAAAGGCAGCTGTAGAATGCATCTGCTCATGAAAGACAATTGGAACACAAGGAAATTAGCTTGAATTATCTGTGAGGTAGAACAAGCTTGCTTTGGGGTGAGTTACTAAGACAAAGTAATACAATTCTGGCTTAGTCTGTGAATAAGACAGACAGACACTGGACGGAGGATTCCAAAATAATATGTCTTAGTAAAATGAATACTATGTTTTATATGAATTATTTTCCTACCTTATTAGGTTGGCTATGGTAACATCAATTTATCTTTTTTTGATATTTTTGTATTCTAGAAAATAATATTAAAATGTAGAGTTTAATTGTTTAAATGTTAATGACACATAGCTTTATTTTCTGTTATTTCGTCTTCACATAAGTATTTGGAGAATTTGACATGGTGAAAAGAGAGCTAGGTTCAAATCTTGCCTCTGGCATATTTGGCTGTGTGACTTTGGGCAAATCACTTAACTATTTCATTGGTTTACAGAATTCTCTTTGACTATAATTTATAGAATATTAGTCCTCTAGTAAAAAGTTTCCTTGTATGGGAATTTTTAATATCAATGAAATCACAGGTCTATTCTCTATTCACTTGACTATATGAAAACAGTATCTCCTCCCATTTATATCCTTCATTCCCTTTCTTCTGATACTTTCTATGAATTAGTCTCTTTGATTATTTCCTGCCCTTCCATCTTTTTTTCTTCTTACCTACTTCTGATTTTATCCCTGTGTCTCCTGTATTTAAACTTCCCTATCTAAGACAAAACTAACAATTACTATACCAACCCCTTAAGATATTGTCCTCAATTCCTGTTCCTCTTTATAGCCAAACTTAAAGGAGGAAGTTGTCTACAATTCCTTCCTACATTTTCTCATCTCCTATTCATTTCTCTTAAGATATTATCCAAAAATAGGGTAATCAGGATCAAACAAAATGGTTCTGAATGGGGCAAAGTGAAACAATTCTAATGATTCCTGTATTCTGATTACACCAATTCTTTTGTAATACCAAGACTATCCCAATGACTCTATTTCTACTCCATGATCCTACCCTAGAATTCCTTTACACAAATTGCTATCTGTTCATGCCTTCTTGTTATTTTTATTGTCAGGTTAAATTTATGCATCCAGGTACAGAACTTTTAAACACATTCCCTCTAAACTTCATTCTATTAGATTATTTAAAAAAATTTTTTTATATATTTTTTATTTATTTTTTTAATAGCCTTTTATTTACAGGTTATATGTATGGGTAACTTTATAGCATTGACAGTTGCCAAACCTCTTGTTCCAATTTTTCCCCTCCTTTCCCCTACCCCCTCCCCCAGATGGCAGGATGACCAGTCATTCTATTAGATTAAAAATAATATTTAATCTAACATCTTCTTTTAAATTGTGTATCCTGGTTTTGTCATTGGGTGCTAACTAATCTTCCTATTTTTGTGTCATTTGAAAACTTGATAAGAATTCCATTCATTGATGGATTGATAAAAACATTCCATAGCTGAAACCCAAGGTAAGATACCTGGAGTATTTTTCTAGATACTTCCCTCCAAGATGAAGTATAACCATCAGTGACTACTCCTTTTAATTAGTGAATTCACCCAAATTCATTGTCATCTAACTGACATTTCTCTGCCTTGTTCACAAGACAACATGGGGGAATCTATCAAATGCCTGGATGAAACTCAGAAACTATTTTTTCTACATTACCTTTTTGCTTCAGAATAGTTAAAGAGACAGATAATAGACTAGAATTGTGATTCTATTGTCATGGGGAATTCCTAGATAAGGAAATTCCCTCTATCAATGCATGTTGTTAAAACTTCCTTGCAATTTATACTAATTTCTTATAGAACTGAGAGATTAAGTGATTTGCCCAAGAACACAGTCAGTTTGTGTCAGAGGCAAGTAGGTCTTCCTGGACCATTTCTTCATTTACCACTATTCCTCACTGTCCCTTATTAGTTTAATTAGCAGTAAGAAAGGAAATGGAGATAATTGGGAAGAACTTGCTGTTGATTAATCCATATTACTTCTTAGTCTCTTTCACAAACCATTCTTTTTATAATGCTATACAATTGTGCTTGAAAAAAAAATTCAGGCTTACTGATGTGTAAGTTTGTGGGCTCTCCTTTTCCCTCTTGAATATCAAGACAACATTCATCTCTCTCTGTCCCTGTGGTACCTCTCCTGCTCAACATGATCTCTTTACAATAACCAGTGGCAGCTGAGCAATTACACTAACCAGTTCTCTCAGATTAGGATGTAACCCACTGAGACTCCATAATAAGAAGCCACCATAGGCTACTGGTTTTCTTCCCTCCTCTAATCCAGTTGAAAGAGTTTCCTCATTCTAAGAGAAAACAGAAGCACAATATTGAATAATCCTTCATCCTCACTATCATCTGTTATCATTATTTTTTACCTCATCCACAGTCTGATTTATTCTTTAATCTTCCCCTTGGGTCCAATCCCTTTTTTAAACATCTTTTTTGTCTTTTAACATTTATTTTCAACTTTAGATGATCCAGAACTTTTGTGCTTTTGTCACAGGAAAAATATGACTCTTGTATTCATCCTCTGTTACTTGCCTGTATTTTCAGTTTCAATGTATATGTTTTTAAAAACTGAATTGATCAGTGAGTTCCCTCATTAAGCACCCACATTGGTCTTTTTAAACAGGCACCTTTCCTCATTCTTGTGGTAATCATCTATATTTTTGTCTTCATAATTTAATTCTTGAGTGCCAGTCCCATATAGGCCAACTTCTTTTGTTGAATTATAGGCCAATTATAGGCCAAGATCCTATCTATATCCCCACAATGTCTTTGCTTAACAAAAATGGAGAGTATATATAAAGATATACTTAACTTTCTTTATTCTGTCACAAATTCTAAAATGAAGCAGTCTATTCTCATGATTTCTAAAAATCATTCATTTTTGATCAAAATCAAGTCTAGAGAAGCAGCTTGACACCTTTCTACCTCATTCTGCTTTGCAGTTTTCTCCATTTTATTGAAGAATGAAAATATCATTCTTCAAAAAAGAATTATCACAAGCAATATATCCCAAATCATTCCTTAACTGATAAATGGCCAAAGGATATGAACAGGAAATTTTCAGTAGAGAAAATCAAAGCCTTCAATAGTCACATGAGAAAATGCTCTAAATCACTATTGATCAGAGAAATCTAAATTAAAACAATTCTGAGATACCATTTCACACATGTCAGATTGTCTAGCATGACAAAAAGGAAAATGACAAATGCTGAACAGGATACAGAAAAATTGCTGCACTAATGTGCTATTAGTGGAGTGGTGAACTATTGCAACCATTCTGGAGAATAATTTGTAATTAGGCTTAATGCATTATAAAAATGTATATTACTCTTTGGCCCAGCAATATCACTACTATGTATAAAAGACATTTTTTAAAAGGGAAAAGAATCTGTTTGTGTATAAATATTTATAGTGGTTTTTTTTGTGGTAGAATAAAGTTTGAAATTGAAAGGATTGCCGTCATCTGGGGTATAACTGAACAAGTTGTGGCATATGATTATGATGGAATACTATTGTGCCATAAGAAATGAAGAGCAGAATGGTTTCAGAAAAATCTGAGAAGGCTTATATGAACTCTGGCAAAGTAAAGTGAGAAGAACCAGGAGAACATTGTAGTCAGTAAGAACAATATTGTAAAGATGATCAATTGTGAAAGGCTTAGCTACTTTGACCAAGACATTGGTCCAAGACAATTCCAAAAGACTTATAATGAAAAATGCTATCCACTTCCAGAAAGAAGGAATTTATAAACTATGAGGACAGAATGAATCATACTTTTAAAAAAGACAAAAATTAAACTTTTTTTGAGTTTCTGTGTGTGCTTATGTGTGTATGAGAGAGGGGGTGGGGAGAGAGAGCGAGAGAGAGAGAGAGAGAGAGAGAGAGAGAGAGAGAGAGAGAGAGAGAGAAAGAGAGAGAGAGAAAGAGGTGGGAGACAGAAGAAAGACAGAGAGAGACAGAGACACACAGACAGAAAAAAGAGATAGACAGAGAGACAAAAAAGAGAGAGAAACAGAGAGACAGAGAGGAACAGTCCGAGAGACAGAGATGGAGACAAAGAAAGAGAACCAAACAGAGAAAGAGAGACAGAGACAGAGAGAAACATAGAGATAAAGAGAGGAGAGAGCTCTCTATGAGATTCCTGGAGCTAGTTGAAGTGTCTTATTTTTACTATATCATAATTCTATATCAGGTCACCCACCATATATTGGTCCAACTCTACTCCATACTTCTGTATAGGTTGACTGTAGTGTATTATTACAAAATAGTATTTCTATTCTCACTACACAAATCCTTATGCAAATACTTTCTACCATATTTCCTGCTCTGGTTGTCTGAATTCACCCATAGTTAAGTCCCAATCAGTATGAACAATAAATCCCATAAAGTAGTCACATTGTTTGAATCCTCGATACTTATTTTCATTTGTGCTGGAACCAATGAACATAAATGCAACAAATTTTAATAGTAAGACCATTTCATGTGAACAAATTGGTACCTATCTGTATATATTTTAATATACAATGCCATTATACTGCTATATTACAATATTACTTTTACATATTCTCTTCCTTTTAGATAAAGTTGACTTCAGAGACAAATTCTATTCGTGTATTCCATTCTACTGAGTTTTTGTGATATCTCTGAAGTTACCCTTTTTGCATTAGGATCTCTACTTCTTCCTGTTGATTACATTGATTACACATATTGTGTGTAACTGTACAGGGCTATTTGTTGTTGTTGTTGTTGGTTTCTTGTGAATTATTTTTTTGCCAGATTTTTACCTGTGTTGTGTCTTTTGCTATCTAGATTATGTGACTTTGTGGAAAATGGGTATTTTCTACATTCTCATTAAGGATCAAATTCAGAATCCTCTTGATTCACAAGAATTCATGTAATATACATTTTATTGGCTCTTCTTTGGAGTACTTTATCCCTAATCAAGAGCTCAACATCACTTTTTTAAAGTCACATTTTAGAAATTAAAATATTCTCAAACACAATTTGAATAGTTTACCTGCCTAACTTCTTGTCAGAAGTTCTTACCTTCAATTGGCAGCAGAGATGAAAACATTATTTATGTCCCTAAAGTTTTCAGTTTCTTGCCCAGGACTACATAATCTTTCACAATATTTTCTGAATTCTTTTGGGAGGCATTATTTGCATCTGAATCCATTTAGATTAGGTAATGGTTGTCAAGTAGGACAAATCTCAGGAGGTTTTTAATCACATACCATACATAACCCCTAGGGAAAATCTCAGAATTATTTCTACCTTTTATGACAATCAACAAATAGCTCACTTGATATCCCTCAATAGGAAGTCACCAACAACTATTACTTTTCTTGTCTTCCTTTGACTATTACTTGATTATCTCTCTCCTGATGGCATCTGTGATTACACATTATCACTCCATGTAGTTCATGGAGATGCTTCTTCCTTTTAAAGAACCCAAATCCACCTCTCTGTCTCCCTCTAGCAAGAGCCTCATGCCTACTTTCCTCAAATTCATCAGTGGTCCTTCATCTCTCCACCCTACAGACATAGGTTAGCACCCTATCTGACTCTTTAGATACTTTTTCTTCTCTATTTTTTCCCTTACTATACATTTTCATTCTTTCAAGGAATGTCTCATTCTCTGTGTTGAAATGAAGAACAGAGAAATTCTTTTAGTCCTTTCACTTTCTCATTCTTAGATGGAGATATTTTTGCACATTTTTGTAATGTACTTCTTAGACCTCAGCTAGCAATATACCTTGGGGTAGCTGACTAAGTACTGGACTTGGTTGGAGTCAAGAAGACTTAAGTTCAAATCACATATCAGACAAGTTTACTAACTCTGTGACCTTGAACTTTTCTTCTAATCTTCTCAGACTCAATTTCCTTAACTTCAACACTTCACAGAAAATCAAATGAGAATATATACTATGCTTTACAAACTTCAAAATATATAAATGTGAATTAGGAATGAGATTAAGCAGATAGAAGAAAAGAATGACCTTGCTACCCTTCTTTTACTCCCCATTTGCCTCTGTGTATTTTTGTGTACCCACTCATCTGCTTGAGAGAATAGAAGTTTAAATGAAATTTAAATTTAAAAATAAATTTAAATTAAATTTTAAAAAATAAGGTCAAAAAACTTTAAACCTCAGAGTAGTTTGATAGTTTCTGGGACAATAACCATTATTTTTTTTTAGATTAAAATTATAAGATATATGGAATGCTAACCATAAACTAGGAGGTGATCCCTTAGCTAGCTAAAATAATTTGAAATGTAGACTGGAAATTTCCTTTGGGAATGAGAGACTTTTGAAGATTCCCAGAGTTTCATCAGATAAAGAAGCTAGAGGTAGAGAGACACTCCATAGCCATACATCCAGGAAAGTAGTGTCACATCAAGTATAGATAAATCCAAGGAGTATTTGTGGAATAGTATACACTTGAGTAGTAATCAGCCAAACAACATGGATCAGAGACTTCAAGACAACTTGGGAGAATACTAATTGGGAGCAGCACAATGTCATACGTAGAAGATACTAGGGATTGACATATCTGAGGCATTACCTTGCTATAAGAGTTCTTCCTATGTGAACCTTTCATACCATTGTCCTGCCCATGTATGTATGGTATGTATGCATGTGTGTGTGCATGTGTGTGACACACACACATACACACACACACACACACCCCTTCAGTCATATCTTTGTTTCACTGATATTGTGTATATATCTATATCTATATCTATATCTATATCTATATCTATATCTATATCTATGAGAATACTCCAGAGTTTATGGGGGAAATGTTTTACTGCTATTTAAAAAAAAAAACCCTCAAAAAACAAAACAAAATAAAAACCTTAGATTATCTCTTTAATGCTTTTACTTTGAAATATATGCTTTCATCAACTTTTAAAAGTTAACAAATTAGTAGGGACTTGTAAGCTATATTTATAGGGAATTTGGACATTTTATTTACATACACACACACACACACACTTGGTATAGCCATTATTTGTGCATTGCATTGTATGAGTGTTCTGTATAGATGGATACCACAAGTTGTTTAACATACTGGGTGCTATGGAAAATACAGACAACATATTCTTTCAGGACATAATTGTTTAAATCAAGATCCTTTATCCTTTATTTTTTGTTATTGTTGATAATTATATCCAGATTTCCAAGTATGGTAGAAACAATTTCCTACTCTGTCATTCATGCAAATTAATCTATTTTTTTTTCCTTGCTAGGTAACAAAACTATCTTGGGACTTGATTGGGCCAGTAAACTGAGGCTCAGAATGGGTCTCCTATTATTGGTAGCCTTTGACCTTATTGACATGTTTCCTGGTCACTTAAAGAAATTAAAAAGCTCACCTATCAAGAGACAGCACCTTTCAGACTTGGTAGGTATGAAAAGAACATGCTGTTTGTCATATCCTGCCCTGCTGACCAGACCTGTATTTATATGGAGACATGGGAAAGAGGGGCAACATACCTTCTCAAACTAAATTCTGGAGTATCCTTTACCTTTTTGAATAACATTTTATCACTAGTGCTAAGTAAACTCTCTTTTGTTAACAGTTTAATGAGATACAAATCCCTCATTTTGTTTCAGCATTGAAATTGAATTAACAGAGTATTGCTTTGAGTCAGGTCATCCCATCACACCTGGATAACCCTTAAGGTTAACTGCCCTGGCAAACTGCCTGTTCACCAAACAATTATTTTGCACTGAAGGCTCAGTTACTGGGAGTTAATTAGTTCAGTTTTATAGTAGATAAACATTCCTTCTCCCCACCCCCATACTATGTAGAAGATAGCTCTGGCAAGCTCTTGCCATGCCCAGTAAAAAAGAAATTTGATTCCAGATTATTTTTCTGCATGAGAGTCTCAAACAGTAATCTAGTTATCAGTTCTCTTTAATTTTCTATTGCCTCTTCCTACTGAACTTTTGGGTGGTCCATAGTATCCCCTGGTGTGCCTGGGTCTTTCTGAAAACTCAAATACAAATCTTTTTTTTTTAAACTTTCAGTCCCTTGTTTATTCTACTCTACCACTCTGTTAGCTTTGTTATGAACAATGAGTTTAGTATGCTAATTTTCTCTTTATTTTCACATGAGAAATTTTATGGATTAATGAGAGATGCCTGTTTAAAACACACACACACACACACACACACACACACACACACACACACATACACAAAGCATACTGAGCTCACCATTAAGAGAAAACCTATTTAAACATTTGATTTTTGACTGTACTTATCAACCTTTCCTGTAAATTACTTGAGTGAATATTTAAAACTCTTAAAATACCTCTACAATCTAATCTTTTCGTCACTCAAGACAGAAATGGAGCCCAATGAAATTTAGCTACATCCTAAAGTTCTCACAATAAGTCAAGGTTAGGAGTTTCACTCTGTAATGGTCTTATCCATAATTCTAACCATGTGTCTTATTGGAGTGTTGATTACTTTAGCATCCTGAGGTTGTTTACTATTGAGCTTGTTTTTAAAACAAAGATGAGAATCCATTTACTTCAACAGTGTAGATGACCATCTGAATTCTATGCAGTGTGTTTGAATTGTAACCTTACATAGTAATTGAATGTCCTATACCATTCTCACAAAGAAAACTTATTAAAATTCTAAGTATTCTCTACTACAGATAATTCTTTCTACAACTAAACATGTTCTTTGGTGAACTTAATCACCTGTTTCTGAACACTAATTTGCATTCTAGTGGGTATATTTGGCATACATCTACACAGATAGCTCGATTGTTTCTGACATATTTACTAGTTGTCCTCTTCATTAATTACGTCTATTTAGTATTCAAGAGATTCAGTGTACAGAGATAAAATAACTTTAGCAGAAAAACTTAATTTCTGTAACTACTATGCTATAAAGTTTTCTTTCCCCCCCTAAAAAGGCAATAAACTTTTAACTCGTTAACTCTGATTCCATGGTTTGCAGTGGCTTATTTTTATCTAAATGTCAACAAAATGAAATCTCTGTGAGCTTCATAACTTAGATAGAATTTGTTGAAGATGTGTATCAATGGATTATGAGATGTAAATAGAATATTTGACAGAATTCATGTCTTTCAGAGAATTTTTTTTAACACTTTTAATATCAAATACATACCTGAATATATAAAGAAGCTATAATTTCATTGGGATAGGAACTTCTAATGCTGGCAAATCATTGCCCACTTTTAATTTATGGTATTAGAGAGTTGTCTGAGGAGCCTGACTTTTGTTCACATAGCTAGGTAAGTGTCACAAACGGGTATGAATCTTGGTTTTAAGGACTCTAGATCTAACACTATTGACTATGCTGTGTTGTCAACCACAAGTTTATCTATTAAGTGGTATTAGTAACTACAGACCAGAAACTCCTGTATTTACACTGTGCAGGTTTATAAGCTTCACTAGGATGAAAGTATTAAGTATTATTCTCTCCATGGTTACCAGAAAGTCATAAAATCACAAATTTAAAGAATATTTGGAGTCTTAAACTTTCTTCTGACTTCTAATTTTGCATCTCTAACTGCTTTAACATCTTGATCTGTATATACATCTTAAATTCAACATATATGCAGAAGTGAAACCTTATTATCTGCTCCACCTCTTCAAGCACTCCCCTTATCCTGAACCTAACTTTCTAATTACTATTGAGGGTACCTCTATCTTCCCAGTCACTCAAACTCAAAACCTAGGTATAATCCTTGACTTCTCATTTTCTCTTCTTAACTACCATTATATCCAATTGGTTGCCAGATCTTGTAAATTATCATTTTGTTAACAACTTGTGTATGTGTGTATTGTGCATATGTACATACATGTATGCATCTTTATATATACATTCATACATATAGATGTCTTCCTACTTTCTTTTCATATTGCCAGCACCCTGATCTCCAACTCCCTCCATTTTTTATCTGCACTATCTCATTTCAACTCTATGGAACAAGATACCTCCCAGGTTAAGTTCATCACTTTTAGTCTCATCATTATGCTGCTAATTCAAGCCTTGATTGATACTACTTCCTTCAGACTCTACTCAGTTTTGATTGGAAAACTGAAGGATGAAGTACCAGAGACCTCTCAATGTCTTCATTTATAGAATGCAGAAACTGCACTTCTTAGATCATTTCACTTTGCATCTGCTGCTTTGCCTGACTTCAGACAATGTTGTGATACTGATGAATGCCAAACCAGAAGGATGTCTTTCATTTCTCCTTATGTGTGGTCTGTCTAAAAGGCAGATCCTGACTGAACAATAGGAGACCATTTTGTATACCTTAAGAAATATTGCCTATCTCTTTTTGATGGCCTACATCAGGGTTAAAGGATAAATGCCTAAGGATAGGCATAACCAATGAGTTTCCAGAGAAAATCAAGTTTGTATATCTAGTCGATATTATTGCTCATTTTGGGATCTTTTTTTGAGCTCTCAGGATAAGATGGCAATTTTCAGCTGTTGCCACTGTTCTATGCTTCCCAAAGTCAAACAGACAGATGGTCGCATTATTTTCTTGACTTTTTATATTTGTTGATAATTGTTGTAATTAATTTTTAATCTGAAGGCTTGTAAAGCAACTCTTGGGGATTTAACATGCCAAACTTGTATTAATGAAGAACAAACACTCTGAATCTTTTCCCTCATCAACTTTCACACAACAATGTTAACTTAAATTCATACCTCATTGAGAGGCAAAAGAATACTGATCTATAGGATTATTCAGCATGAAGGTCCCTGTAACATGTTATTCTTACAAGAAGGAATGGATTTTTGATAATAAATGCCAATTAAAAATAGCAATATTTAAAAATATCAACTAGATTGTACCAGGGAGAGAAGAGCCCCTGCTTATGCCTTCAGTGTAGACTCTGTTGCTGAGTTCTATGCTTGTGCATTGAACAGTAACTAAGGAGCTCTTTGGGAATATATGAAGCCAAGTCCTTCCGTTTCTAAATGCTCAAACTAGAGAGAACCTTTGTGACTTTTCTAAGCTATATACTGATGTTAAAGGTCTCAGACTCAGGTGGACAGGGTTTATATCCTATATCAGACATTTACTATGTGCATGATACTGGAAAAGTCAAATAACAACATTTGTAAAATAAAGGGGATTGGACTTCAAAGGTTTTAAGGTTCCTTCTGTCTATAAATCTGAGGCAACTAGATGGCACAGTAGAGAGTGCTGGGTCTGGAGTCAAGAAATTTCATCCCTTCTTCCAAACATTTAAAGAACAGTTAACTCCAATGCTATATAAAGTATTTGAAAAAATAGGGAATGAAGGAGTCCAACCAAATTCCAATACAGACATGGTACTGATACCTAAACCAGGTAGGACAAAAACAGAAAAAGAAAATTATAGACCAATCTCCCTAATGAACATCAAAGCAAAAATTTTAAATAAAATCTTAGCAAAAAGATTATAGAAAATCATCTTTAGGATAATACACCATGACCAAGTAGGATTTATACCAGGAATGCAGGGCTGGTTCAATATTAGGAAAACTATTAGCATAATTGACTATAGCAATAACTGAATTAACAAAAACCATATTATCATCTCAACAGATACAGAAAAAGCATTTGATAAAATCCAACTTCTTTCCTATTAAAAACACCAGGAAGTATAGGAATAAATGGACTTTTCCTTAAAATAGTCAGTAGAATCTATTTAAAACCACCAGTAAGCATCATATGTAATGGTGATAAACTGAAATCATTCCCAATAAAATTAGGATTGAAACAAGGTTGCCCACTATCACCATTACTTTTCAATATTGTGTTAGAAATGCTAGCCTTGGCAATAAGAGATGAAAAAGAGATTAAAGGAATTAGAGTAGGTAATGAGGAAACCAAATTATCACTCTTTGCAAAGTATGATGGTATATTTAGAGAACTCCAGAGATTCTACTAAAAAGCTATTAGAAATAATCCATAGCAAAGTTGCAGGATACAAAATAAATCCACATAAATCATCAGCATTTTTATACATCACTAACAAAATCCAACAGCAAGAGATACAAAGAGAAATTCCATTTAAAATAACTGTCAATAGTATAAAATGTTTGGGAATCTATCTGCCAAGGGAAAGTCAGGATCTATATGAGCAAAACTACAAAACATTTTCCACACAAATCAAGTCATATCTAAACAATTGGGGAAACAGACATTGATGCATTGTTGGTTGAGTTGTGAATGCAGCCAACCATTCTGGATAGCAATTTGGAACTATACTCAAAAAGTTATTAAACTGTGCATACCCTTTGACCCAGCAGTGTTACTACTGGGTTTATATCCCAAAGAGATATTAAAGAAGGGAAAGGGACCTAGATGTGCAAAAATGTATGTGGCAGTCCTTTTTTGGTATCTAGAAACTGGAAATTGAATGGATGCCCATCAATTGGAGAATGGCTTAGTAAATTGTGGTATATGGATGTTATGGAATATTATTGTTCTGTAAAAATTGATCAGCAGGATGAATACAAAGAGGGGTGAAGAGACTTACATGAACTGATGTTAAGTGAAATGAGCAGGACCAGGAGATCATTATACACTTCAACAATAATAATATATGAGAATCAATTCTGATGAAAGTGCTATCTTTAACAATGAGAGAATCCAAATCAATTCCAGTTATTCAGTAATGAACAGAACCAGCTACAGCCAGCTAAAGAACACTGGGAAATGAGTGTGGACCATAACATAATATTTACACTATTTCTGTTATTATTTGCTTACATTTTTGTTTTTCTTCCCAGGTTATTTTTACCTTCTTTCTAAATCTTGCTTGTGTAGCAAGACAACTGTATAAATACATATACATATATTGTATTTAACATATACTTCAGTATATTTAACATGTATGGGACTACTTGCCATCTAGGGGAGATGGTGGAGGGAAGGAGGGAAAAAGTTGGAACAGAAGTTTTTACAAGGCTCAATGCTGAAAAATTACCCATGCATATGTTTTGTCACTTAAAAAGCTATAATAATAATAATAAAAAAGAAATGCCATGTGCAAAATTGCTGCTTATGAATGCAATTAAAATTAACTGTGCTCAGTCCAGAAATTTGCATAAGAATAAAAATGCTTATTAAAAAAAAAAGAAACCTCTTCCTTCCTGAGTTCAAATCTGACCTCAGATGGTTGTTAGCTGTATGATTCTGGGAAAGTCACTTAATTTTGTTTGCCTAAATTTCCTTATCTATAAAATGAGCTGCATAAAGAAATGGCAAAGCATTCCAGTATCTTTACCAAGAAAATTCCAAATGAGGTCATGAAGTTTTGTATACAACTGAAAAACATTTAAACAACATTGGTATGAAAAACTATGATTCCACATAATGAAAGAAAAGTTTAGCTTCTGTATTTCTCAAGTTCTTAATTTGCATTCATATTCTCTCTTTTCCCTTGGGCTCATGTTAGCATGATTTAATGGGTGGCAAAACCTGAAACGTGCTGGGCAGTCTTTAGAGCATTACACAAATACATCCCCTATTTACTGAGCATATTATCTGAATTTGACATAAAATACGAAACACTGCCGAGGAGGAGAAAGGATAGAAATACAAGACAAGGCAAAGGTGGCAGGGAAGAAGTGGTAGAGAAAGAGCAGTATAATAGGTTCAACACTATTGAGTTGATTCCTGGGCTATATGGACAGATTTGAGCCTTAAAGGAGACATTTAGAGAATGGAATAGATTCAATTTGTCAGATGGGCAATGAAAGGTTATTCTAGGGCAAAGGACAAGTATTCATTCTAACCTTGTTTCAACTTTCCTTTTTATTTTCTGTCTCTCACTTTTGTCACTGAATTGCCCTCTCCTTTGCCTGGAGTAGTTTTCAACTTCTCATCTAGCAATCCATATTTATTTCTTTATCAAAAATTTTATCTCTAAGCCAACCTCCCTCTCTTTACTAGGCTGTCTCTCAAAGTGAAGAAGAATTAAAGAGTTTCACTAAAGTTTCACTGAGAACATTGTCCTCCAAACTTGTCTCCAATAGAATTTAATATATTTCTTTTAAAAAAATTACAATTTTCATCTGATTATTTTTTCACTTTATGAAATTCATTCAATAAATAATTTTGAAGTTCTATTTGTAGAAGAGCTATTGCAACATGGTGAATAGAATGAAATTGGGAGATCTTCTGTATTCAAGTCAGTTAGTTAATAGAAACTTTCTATTCCAAGGAAATCAGAGTTTCTTAATGTGATCATTATATGCAGAATATGAAATTTTTGTAATTTAGTTCATGTATTTAATAAATGCTTTTCATGTTTAAGGTGGGTATCATATTCCTACACCAAAGTCTTTCTGCAAGATGGAGATCTTTCTTGCTTTTTAAAGGCTGTTCCTTTGAACTGGCTGAACATTGGCTGTTCCAATGAAACACAAACTTTCACTAGTCCTATCAGAGTGAAAAGAGTTTGTTGATTAGTTGTGTGTCATTGAAGGGATAGTCTATCTAAATGCAGGGAAATTTATTCCCAGAAGTTTGGTCACCAGTTGATCATTTTTAGGGTCATAAAACCTCATGAAAACTCAAAACTTAAATCATGGAAGAATTAGGACTAGTATTTCTTTAGTAGAAGGTGTGTTCCTTGAGGGGAGTTTTTTCTTTCATATCTCCAGTGTCCATTATTTAGTGCTTTTTGAATGAACCCATTAATAGAATTTATACCTATGATGAATATTGGAAATTTTCTAACACTTCAAGGTACTATGCTAGGTATCATGAATAAAAATATGAAAAATAATGTGGTCTTTTAACTTAAAGAACTTAAATAGTTTTTAGAGATGCTTACATTTATAAATAGGGTCTTGGAAGACCCAGACCACTGTCTTTTTGTACTTTCTACAGAACTTAATCTAAAAATAACTTCTGGTGTAGCATAGCTTATTTCATAGAGAAGAAAAATCCAGAAAATGGCTATTTTTTAAAAGTCAGGTATATAAGTTTTTATTAAACATTTATTATATGTGTGGCACTGTATTAAGCTCTGGGCATAGATAAATCATACTACTTACCTCCTGCCAGAAAGGTGATGAACTTAAAATGCAGAGAGAAACACATATTCTCAGGCATGGCAAATGTGGAAATTTATTTTTTTGACAGTATGTTTAAGATAATTTTTTTTGTTTAGATTTTAGTATTTTACTTTTTGTTTCAAAGAGGAGACAGAAATGAGAGATTACATACAGATAGATTATAGGATAGTACAGTTTATAGGATAGATTATAAATGTATGTCAAAATATAATTTTTAAATAAAGAATCAAGAATCTTAATCATAATTTTCTGGTAGTCCTTTCTTCATTTTTCTAAATATACTTGCCTGACTTACAACATTGGCTTCAATAGGATTGCAATCATAGAAGGCCCGAATCCTTTTTCCATCTCATACAAGAGCAAATTTCATTTGTAACTACCATACCAAGAGTTTCTCTTCTGTTGAACTCCGCAAGGGCTATTACAAGTTCATTTCTCTATGATGGCAGCAGAGTGAGTCGTGTTTGTCTAGACAATTGATTGTGACTCCCCACCAAGTGTGGAGGTGTATGCCGTGCACCAGAGAGTACACATACAAAAGAAGAGTCAGTTCCCTTTCTCTGCAGCCAAGCACTCACTCATCTCAGCAGTGAGACTCTCAGTCCCCTTTATAACAGGCCTTCATTGCCCTGGCCTGCTGTGTTTCCAAACTGCCTTCCTATTGTATGTGTATACAGACTGATTATATGTTCACTAGTTCTTTCTATTTCTTTGTAGAACATTATCTATGACAGATGAATGGGAAAGGAAGTCACATTTTTTCCCTTCTTAAAAGTGGCACAGTGAGCAGTGACCAACAAAGCTACAACAGGGCAAATCTTTAGCAGCCTTCATCACACTGACTTTCATCATTTTTACCTTTCCTTTCCCAAATTTTTATCGCTGAAATTGTAAAACACAGTTTCATATTGGGAACATCCCTCAATCCTCTGTAGAATCAGCTACACTGGCATGAACCGACCTTTTTCATAGATATTCTGACACAATGCTACTCTGATTCTTCCTGTCCCTACACACCAAAAGTCCGTTTTTCCCCCATGAGAGAAAATCATTTTTTAAAAAAAGTATAGATTAAAAACTGTAAAAGTAACTTAGATTACAAAGCTCCTGTAATTTGGAACTGTGTAGCTTTATCCACACACACACTCACATACATAGACACACACACACACACACACACACACACACACACTCATGGATAACTCTCACCAGTTTTGGGACAAAAGAGGCTGGAATAATAACAGTTTTTAAAGACAGTGTTTTGGCTCAGATGGCTGACATAATCAGTTGTTTGTTAGATTAGCATTTCTTTGAGACAAATTGATCTCTGTATATGGCCACATACTCATTTGTTTAATTAGTGAGACTATCATTTCATTATTTGGTCCCTGGCATTTTCTTTCCTTGTGTGTGTTGGCTTGTTTCTTTCATCACTCAATCTTTCTTTTCTTCACTCCCCTTACCATCTGCTTTTCTTTCTTAGTTTCTTCTCCATGGGGTAAATGAAGAGTGACCAGATCCCAGTGGAATTTGAAACATATGAAGGAAGCCTGGACATTATTGATGTTTTATGGCTCTTTGTTTAGGGACTACCTTCAGATGGAAGATTAATTCTAGCTGTGTTAGTCTACTAGCCATTAAAAATGTGTATAGGCCAAACGTATGTGTGTGCCTCTGTGTGTGTGTGTGTGTGTGTGTGTGTGTGTGTGTGTGCGTGTGTGTGTAAGGAAGCTTCTTTTCTTATTCTGTACCACAATCTTTTTTTTTTTTATTTAATAGCCTTTTATTTACAGGATATATGCATGGGTAACTTTACAGCATTAACAATTGCCAAACCTCTTGTTCCAATTTTTCACCTCTTACCCCCCTACCCCCTCCCCTAGATGGCAGGATGACTAGTAGATGTTAAATATATTAAAATATAAATTAGATACACAATAAGTATACATGACCAAACCGTTATTTTGCTGTACAAAAAGAATCAGACTCTGAAATATTGTACAATTAGCTTGTGAAGGAAATCAAAAATGCAGGTGTGCATAAATATAGGGATTGGGAATTCAATGTAATGGTTTTTAGTCATCTCCCAGAGTTCTTTTTCTGGGCATAGCTGGTTCAGTTCATTACTGCTCCTTTGGAAATGATTTGGTTGATCTCGTTGCTGAGGATGGCCTGGTCCATCAGAACTGGTCATCATATAGTATTGTTGTTGAAGTATATAATGATCTCCTGGTCCTGCTCATTTCACTCAGCATCAGTTCGTGTAAGTCTCTCCAGGCCTTTCTGAAATCATCCTGTTGGTCATTTCTTACAGAACAGTAATATTCCATAATATTCATATACCACAATTTATTCAGCCATTCTCCAACTGATGGACATCCATTCAGTTTCCAGTTTTTAGCCACTACAAAAAGGGCTGCCACAAACATTCGTGCACATACAGGTCCCTTTCCCTTCTTTATAATCTCTTTGGGATATAATCCCAGTAGTAACACTGCTGGATCAAAGGGTATGCACAGTTTGATAACTTTTTGAGCATAGTTCCAAACTACTCTCCAAAATGGTTGGATTCGTTCACAACTCCACCAACAATGCATCAATGTCCCAGTTTTCCCGCATCCCCTCCAACAATCATCATTATTTTTTCCTGTCATCTTAGCCAATCTGACAGGTGTGTAGTGGTATCTTAGAGTTGTCTTAATTTGCATTTCTCTGATTAATAATGACTTGGAGCATCTTTTCATATGACTAGAAATAGTTTCAATTTCTTCATCTGAGAATTGTCTGTTCATATCCTTTGACCATTTTTCAATTGGAGAATGGCTTGATTTTTTATAAATTAGAGTTAATTCTCTATATATTTTGGAAATGAGGCCTTTATCAGAACCTTTGACTGTAAAAATATTTTCCCAGTTTATTGCTTCCCTTCTAATCTTGTCTGCATTAGTTTTGTTTGTACAAAAACTTTTCAGTTTGGTATAATCGAAATTTTCTATTTTGTGATCAGTAATGATCTCTAGTTCTGCTTTGGTCATAAAGACCTTCCCCTTCCACAGGTCTGAGAGGTAAACTATCCTGTGTTCCTCTAATTTATTAATAATTTCTGTACCACAATCTTTTATAACTTCCTGAACATTATTTTTTTAAAAACATAGCCCTAAAACTTTAAGGAAGAGAAAACAATCGCCTTCTTAGCATAGCATTCAGTTCATCAGCAGTCAAGAAACATTTATAAAGACTAAGTGCCTTACTACCAAGTTCTGAGCATATAAAAAGGAAAACACATTTTTTTCTTATTCCAATGAAAGAAACAAAAGACACATTTTTAAATATAAAATAAGAATCAATATGTTTTTGTTACAAATTATAAACAATTTTAGCATCGGTGCTCATCATGTTCCAAAATGTGCCATAATTCAGTGGTCTGTGAACATAGTGAAACCAATTCAACTCCATCCACACTGCCCTAGGTCAATCAGTTTGCCTGCTGTATTTGTAGTTTCTGTTTCCATCTAGACAGAACACTGTCTCCTGACTCTTTGTATTTTCAGTGGCTATCTTCCACTTCTGGTGTCCTCTTCTTCCTCAACTCTGCCTCCTAGCGTCTTTTAAATATCAACTAATATTGAATTTTAGTCCCTCTTAGGGATACTGCTTTCCTTCCAATTTACTCTGTATCTGTCTATCTATCTATTTATCTATCTGTCTATCTATCTATCTATCTATTTATCATCAATATGTGTTGTACCAAGATATAGAGATGAGTTGAGAAATATTAATTTTAATTTAATTTATTAAAGTTGATTTTTGCTATATGGGATCAGTATCCAAATGGAATGGCCCTGAACAAGAGGACATAGGGCTTTTTATAGGGTCTAAAGAAACCAGCAAATAGGTTAACCTGCTTTCTTATTTGATATATTTGCAACTGTTTGTTAAGCACATATATCTAAGACAGAGGCAGGGAGACCTAAGTCTTGCATGAGATTTCAACTGCTAATGTTATTCAGGAGGGAAGGGAAAAAGGGTCTTTTAGGTATTACAAAAGGGGTTTGGAATTGTTGGGTAATTTTAAGTTCTCAAACCCAGTTTTCCTGGGGGCTTAACATTATAGTTGTAACATATGGAAGACCTTTGGTATTTCTGGCTAGACTAGAAAGAATTGCTGTTTACAGATCTTTAATCAGTAAATGGCTGTTGCCTCAGAAAAACTGAGATCTTTGAAAAACTTTAATTTAAAAAAGCCAAAACGTCCCACTGCATCAAGGGCCACTACCAGTCATCCTGACTCATGTCTTGTCATCGGATTTCAGTGATTCTGGCAGAGTGGACTTTATGCAGCTTTGACTTGTTTAAATCCAATTCACTTGCAAGTAAAGATATCATTCTTCTAATATCAAAGGTCCTCTTTAAGAATGAAGGACGAGCAACAAATATATCTCATATGTATATATTTTGTGAGCTCCTTGAGTATAGGGATGTTTTTTTTTTACCTTTCTTTATTTTTTAATGCTTAATTCAGTTCCAGGCACAAAGTAGGTCCTTTATAAATATTTTTTGACTTGGCTTGCTTTAATATGAAATAATTAAATACACACAGAGGATACATAGTGTAAAAATAATAACTTAGTTAGCAATTATGAAGTGCCTTATGATTTGCAAAGCATTTTAAATATAGTGTTGCATTTAATCTTCATAACAGATCTGTGAAGTTTTATCATTCTCATTTTAAATTTCAGGAAACCAAGACTAAGAGCTTCAATAACTTGCCCACCATCCCATAGAAAGTATCTGAGGGTAGGCCAAAACCAAGTCTTCAAGACCAATTTAGATTTCAGATACTACAGGGCCAAGTCTGGAAGGATTTGGAATCTAGAAAATGTTTTCAAATTCCAGCTCCTGACACTTACTAGCTGTGTGATCATGGGCAAGCCATCACACATCTTTAATCCCAGTTTCTTAACCTGTGAAATAATGATGATATCTGTAACTTTTCTCTCTCAAGATTGCTGTGAGATTAAAATGAGATAACTCAAGGAAAGCACAATGTAAATTTAAAGTCCCCCCAAAATGTCAGTTAACAACAGTGGTAGCAGCATTAGTATTACCAAAGATACATTTTATCTTGGTCTTCTTCTCTTATTGATGAATGCTTTCATTTGGGGGCAGATGGAACCCAGTCATACTTCCAGATTGTGCTTCTCATTCTTTCCTCTTTGTCAGCATATCTATCTCCAGTCCCCCACCTCTTCTCAGGACTCTCTTATCCTTTGTCTTCCCCTATTAGAATGTGAACTCCACGAGGACAGGGACCTTTCTTTTTGTCTGTTATCCCTGGGGTTTAGCACAGCTCCCCCACATTTTTCCTTTTTTAAAAGTAGCACAATGGATGTATACCTTTTTGATCCAGCAATGTTTTTACTAGGCTTATATTCCAAAGAGATCTTAAAGGAAGGAAAGGTACCCACATGTGCAAAAAAGTTTGTGGCAGCCCTCTTTGTAGTGGCCAGAAACTGGAAACTGAATGGCCAGTTGGAGAATGGCTGAGTAAGTTATGGTAAATGAATGTTGTGGAATATTATTGTTCTGTAAGAAACGACCACCAGTTCAATTTCAGAGAGGCCTGTAGACATTTATGTGAACTGATGATAAGTGAAATGAGCAGAATTAGGATTCACTGTTTGCAGCAATGGCAAGGTTATAAGATGATCAATTCTGATGAATGTAGCTCTTCTCAACAATGAGATGATTCAGGCCAGTTCTAATGATCTTGTGATGATGAGAGCCATCTATATTCAGAGAGAGAACTGTGGGAAGTGAGTGTGGAACACAACACAGTATTTTAACTTCTTTTGTTGTTGTTTGCTTGAATTTTATTTTCTTTCTCATTTTTTCCTTTTTGATCTGATTCTTCTTGTGCAGCAAGATAATTATATAAAGACATATGCCTATATTGAATTTACTTATTTTTTTTTACCATGTTTAACATATATTGGATTACTTGCCATCTAGGAGAGGAAGTTGGGGAAGGGGAGAAATTGGAATACAAGGTTTTGCAAAGATCAATGGTGAAAAATTATCCTTGTATATATTTTTAAAATAAAAAGCTTTAATAAAACAACAACAACAAGACACAAAAGGAGCACAGTGAGCAGTGTGTCATAACTAGGCCACAACTAGGTTATAATGTTCTATTGATCCATTCTCTTGGGGTCTTTGGAAGCAGCCTTCATTTCAGTTTAGTAATTACCACACAAATAGCCAGAAGTTAAAGTCCAAATCCTTTATTGTCTCTTTCAAAGCCTTGTCTCCTTTCCTGGGTTCCAGTTAGCTTTCTTAGAAGCCTATCTCTCTCCTTGGTTCCAAGAGCTTGAGCTTCTGCTTGTCTTCTCTGCCCTCTGAATTTCTCCGAATCAACCTAGCTGAGGTCCCTAGCTTATATGCTCTGCACTGAATATAAATCAATAATTATATCCCTAGAAAACCATTATTTATTGTAAGATTAAATCAATCATAAGGGCCTCATTTCCAAAATATATAGAGAATTGACTTGATAAGAAATCAAGCCATTCTCTAATTGATAAATGGTCAAAGGATATGAACAGATAATTCTCAGCTGAAGAAATTGAAACTATTTCTAGCCATATGAAAAGATGCTCCAAGTCATTATTAATCAGAGAAATGCAAATTAAGACAACTCTGAGATACCACGACACACCTGTCAGATTGGCTAAAATGACAGGGAAAGATAATGTGGAGTATTGGAGGGGATGTGGGAAACAGGGACACTAATACATTATTGGTGGAGTTGTGAATACATCCAGCCATTCTGGAGAGCAGTTTGGAACTATGCTCAAAAAGTTATCAAACTGTGCATACCCTTTGATCCAGCAGTGTTACTACTGGGCTTATATCCCAAAGAGATTTTAAAGAAGGAAAAGGGACCTGTATATGCCAGAATGTTTGTGGCAGCCCTATTTGTAGTGGCCAGAAACTGGAAACTGAATGGATGTCCATCAGTTGGAGAATGGCTGAATAAATTGTGGTATATGAATATTATGGAATATTATTATTCGGTAAGAAATGACCAACAGGATGATTTCAGAAAGGCCTGGAGAGACTTACATGAACTGATGCTGAGTGAAATGAGCAGGACCAGGAGATCATTATATACTTCAACAACAATACTGTATGATGATCAATTCTGATGGACCTGGCCATCCTCAGCAATGAGATGAACTAAATAAGTTCCAATGTAGCAGGAATGAATTTAACCAGCTGCACTCAGTGAAAGAACTCTGGGATCTGACTAAGAACCATTACATAGAATTCCCAATCTCTCTATTTTTGTCCACCTGACAAAATTTTTGATTTCCTCACAGGTTAATTGTACACTACTTAAGAGTCTGATTCTTTTTGTACAGCAAAATAACTGTTTGGACATGTATACTTATTTTATATTTAATTTATACTTTAACATATTTAACATGTATTGGTCAACCTGCCATCTGGGGGAGGGGGTGGAGGGAAGGAGGGGAAAAATTGAAACAAAAGTTTTGGCAATTGTCAATGCTATAAAATTACCCATGTGTCATATAACTTCTAAATAAAAAGCTATAATAATAATTAAAAAAGGAAAAAAATATTAAATCAATCATACTGAACCATGCTAAACTAGATAACTATTGTCTCTATCAATTCCACTGACTTAGCACCTTTTAAGAATTCTTTGTTTCAAGTTCAGAGTTCTGGCCCATAACACTAGGCAAATCTTTAGCAGCCTTCATCACACTGACTTTCATCATTTTTACCTTTCCTTTCCCAAATTTTTATCCCTGCAGTTGTAAAACACAGCTTCACATTGAGAACATCTGTCAGTCCTCTATAGAATTGGCTGCACTATCATGAATTGACCTCTTTTTTCTTAAATATTCTTACATGATCCCACAATGATTCTTCTTGTCCCTAAATTCTGGCCAAGGAGTTTAGCAAATGATTGTCTACCAGCTCACCAAAAACTTTTTACTGGAGCAAAGGAAGAGATAAGATTAGAAATTCAGAGTGTAAATGTTCTTTCTGGTCTCCTTTAGATAGGCAAAGGAGCAAATGGAGTACAGTTTAACAATTTCATCAAGATTTTCCTTCAAGGAAGTCTTCTGGGCACATGCCTACACACAGGTCATCAATGTGTCAATACAAATAATTGATATGAGGGTTGTAAATCTGCTTATCTCTAACAACATTTTCCTATGGTCCTCATTCAGATTTAAAGTTGCAAAAAAAAAAAAAAAAAAGTATTGTGGCTGTCATCTTTTTGCATAAATTATTCATTGCTGACATTGATCTAACACTTTAAGATTTGCAAAGTATTTTACAAAATTTATTTTATTTTATTCTCACAACAACCTGGAGTGGTGGGTGCTGATATTGTCCTTGTTTTACATATGAAGCAACTGAGATATCTGGAAGTTAAAATGACTTGTCTGAGATATCACAGCTATTAAATGTCTGAGGCAGGATTTGAATTTAGATCTTTTTTATTCCAGAGTCATCACTCCATAAGCTGTGTCATCAAGCTGACATTGGGTATATTCTTATAAGATACCCACCAGATATTTTTTCATGAGGCAATGTGGTATAATATAGAAAGTGAATACAGTTAGAAGACCTGGGTTTATTTCCCATTGTTGACACTTTCTTCCTGAGTAAATGTGTATAAGTTACTTAAATACTTTGTACCACACATTTTTCTCATTCAAAAGATAGGAGCATTAATTAGACTAGATGAGCTCTAAGGTCCTGAATCTATACTTCTACAATTCTATTTTATAATGTATAATTGCTGGGGGGAAAGATGCAGAAAGCCAGCTTCAAACATACTGTTTGCAGTAGACCTTAATTTGCTTATACATTACAATAATAATGATTTCACATTTTTTAAAACCAGTGAGATGTTTTCCTTACAACAAAGCTCTAGGATAGGTTCTAGAAGTATAAGAATCAATCACCATGTTAGAAAAAAAGAAACTAAAGTCTAATGAGTTTAAATGATTGGCCCAGGTTCACTTGGTATAGATACAGGAGTTGAGACTGCTTCCTCATGTCGGTTCATGAGCTTTGCTGGTTTGGCATTTTTGCACTTCATTTTGTTCACAGTGCTCTCCAGAATCGATTACCCACATTTCGGGAGATTTTTTTGAAGGTGGTAATTAGTCTTATTTCCATTCAAACAAATTGTGAGTTTGTATTATAATGTTAACTGTGCTGGCCAATGTGAGAAATATTGCATAGACTATTTAAGGGAAAACTAAAACCCCATCTGTCCCCAGATATGTTTTTTAAAAAATGTCTGGTTTCTGAAATTGCTAACATTAGAATCATTTTTAAGTTTTACAGAATCAAGTTTTCAGATAGTAAATTTAAATATTTGGTCAACAAAGGTTATATCAAATTCTACAAAGACTCACTAAAGCTTAGGCTACCAGGAGTGAGGCAAGATTTAAACTACCATGTTAGTTAGCTATCAGCAACATCCCAAAGGAATAGAATTTCTAAAATTTTTATTCTAAAATTTAGAATTTTAAAATTCTAAAAATTTATGTAGTGGGGAGAGTTTAAAAAAATGATTCATTGTAAGGGACAATTTCAGTGGATCATAGGTTTGTTGGGGAAAACTTTATATCTTTATTTTTTGCAACCAGAAAAAAGGACTTTTCTCCCTTAAGTGGAAATTAGAACGTGGGAAGTGGCAGAAGGAAAGAAGACAGGCATTAAATACCTGCTATGTATCAGACACTTTGTTGGTGTTTTGTAAATAATATCTCATTTGATTCTTACAACAAGCCTGTAAAATAGGAATTATTATTATCCCCATTTCATAGCTGAGGAAGCTAAGGTATGCAAAGTTTGAGTGACTTGCACAGAATCACACAGCTAATAAAGGTCTGAGGTCTATTATAAACTCAGGTCATATCTCCTTGATTCATATGCAGTGCTCTCTCCATTCACTGCACCAATAGCAGTCTTTATGAAATGTGATATACATGGTAAAATAGGGTCAGATGATTTTACTTAGATGCTTTTTGTGGGGTGAAAGAAGGAAAATACTCATTAAGGGGGAGTAATTACATTATATCAGCAAAAGGAAGCAATAAAATTTAAACACAAGTTGGGATTGTGGTTGTCTGGAGAAAAAAAGGAATAGGTTTTTCTTAGTTACTTTCTAAATACTAAAATGTCCTAATGGGAAAAGTGGAAAGTTACTCCCTATGAACAAAACAAGATGAAGGATAAAATAAAGTATGGGTTAAATAAACAAAATTTCTGTCAGTGGTGGGTTATCAAATACTGACCTAACATTAACAATTACTTCTGTGCTATCTATAAAACATGTATTATATTGTTTAAAATTTTAGGGAGGGGAGAGGAGATAGAAAGAAAATTTGGAATTCAAACTTTTTTTTAAAAAATGTTAAAAATTGTCTTTACATATAATTGGAAAAAAATAAAATGTACATGCCATTTACATGTAATAGAAAAATAGAAAAAAAATTAACTATCCAAGTGTTTTATTTTAGTAAAAAAATTACTACAGTGCTCCATATATAGTCTATATCAAATTGCTTATTGTGTTAGGGGAGGGAGAGGGGAGAATGAAGGGAGAAAATTTGGAACTCAAATTAAAAAAAAAATGAATGGTAAAAGTTGGCTTTACATGTAATTGAATTTTTTTCTCCAAATACCCAATTAGGAAACAAATGAAGTTTTATTTAATGAAAAAACAAGCAAACAAACAAATAATCTTTGCTGTGCTAAATAGGTTAGGGCACTATATCCACTCCCTTATCACTAAAAGACTTAATCTACTTTGCATACATTCATTGATCAGGACTGGTTATTGGTATGGGGCACTTTGGCCTCCATTCAGAAGAGATATTTAGCTTCCCTTTTATCACAGTTTGATTTATTGGCGGGGGAGGGGGGGGAGGGGGAATTCTTCTATCTTAGGTTTTATAAAGTTCATGTTTAGGATCTCCTTAAAGAGAGGGAGAAAGGACTGGTATGTCTAAAGCATAAAGTGGATAATGCACAGATATTCTTATGGTCAAAACCAAAATTCTAGAGGACACTTAACAGAACATGCATTTTTGACAGAACAACTTTAAAATAAGATTCAGTATAACAATTGTCATTTTCTTCTAGGAGGCTGATCCTTAAACCTCATCATAACAAAAAGCAGTTTGTGAATCTACCAAGTATACATTTCCATAGTTTGCTGCTTCTCTGTACTGTTCAAGTAATCAAGCAAAAAGATGTCTTTTGCTAAATGAGCTGCCAGTTAGTTTCAGTCAAAATGATCCAAAACTTTGATTGTATGAACTCACAAGATCACTTCTAAGCCTGGATATAACCATCCTGGAATAGTTGATTATTTGTCTAAGATAAAGAAGGAAGAAACATAAAAAGATATTCTCAAAATTATGCTCTTTAGTTATAATGTCTTCAGGACTACATCCTGGATTGAGGATAGGGCCAGGTACCCTTCCCATATTCTTTAAGGGCAACTAAAAAAAGTTCTGCCACATTTTTTTTAGCTAGAAGAAAGCATGGTCACTTTCTTTCAGACATCCATTGAGTCATCAGCTCATTCTGCTTAGCCCCAATAAGGGATCTGTTTTGTTCCATCAAAGTGCTAAGACTCTAATGCTGAATAAGGTCTATGTAGTCTGCTAAAGAAGGAAGGTCAGCTTTGAGCATGTCCTGTTCAACCTTCATTAGCTTGGAATACATTGAAATGATAGATTTCAGATGTTATTTTCAGAAGATATTTTTAAAAATATCTGACTTGGAAAGATTAGGGTTTATCCTCTTTAGAAGTCAGTGGATTGAAAGATATAATATCTCTGAGTATTATGATTCTTTGCTTTTTTAATACATCTAAATCAAAATATTATTAATTTTACCTTTATATTACTGGGCATCACAGATAAGTGAAGGAAAAATTGGACAAATTATAAATTTGACTTTGATCTCCAGACTGGTCATAGCTTATCTCATTCTAAATATATATTTTGTTCTAAAAAAAAAAAAAATCAAACTGATCCTGACACCTCTGTCTCAATAGAGCTCACATTTAGGGCAGAAAGTTGACTGTTTGTCATGGATGAATGCAAGTAAGTGAGATAGGCATCAAACTGATCAAGTAGCATTGTGCTGCAAAGAAATGTCAAGAAAAATATTTCTGGAGTCTTCTTGATTCTGAGAAAGGAATTGAGTGATAAAATCTTTATGATTATTATTGTAATTTCCTAAAATCATAAAGATCTTTGTATTAACTCTTAGAACTTTGAAAATGAGCAGGATGATAATAGATTATTGACTTCAGCAACCTTAGAAATCTCTTTTCTAAACCTTAGTTTCTTTATCTGTCAAAATGAAGGAAAACTTATCTACTTTGGGTACTGTCTTGAATAAGAAAAATGGTTAAGGGAAGAAACTAAGGGAAGGTTCTTGGAAAAGCTTCTATGCTCAAATATATATTTGTTGAGTATATTATTTTCTTTTTCTGCTTCAGATAAAAATGTATATGTAAATCCCTTCATTCAATAACCTTACATTTTAATGTTGGGACAGAGCATGTTCACAGATAAATCCAGAATATATGCAAAATGAATGCATTATTATGTGAAGGCACTAATATCTGAAGAAATGACTCTTAAAATGAGATAACAATTGAATTGAGGCTTAAAGATTCAGGGACTCCAAGAGACAGAGAAGAAGAGGAAGACATTCTAGTCATTGTGAATAGGCTGTGCAAAGACATGGGAGAAGATAGAGTACTTATTTTGGGGAATAACAACTAGATCTGTTTGACTAGAAGATAACATGTGAAGGATAATAATATGGAATCCCAGAAAGATAGAATGGAGCCAGAGCATGAAGAATTTGAATGTCAAACAAAGAAATTTGTATTTTATCATAAAATAAATTGGGAACCACTGAAATTCATAAACAAATGAACAATATATTTAGACCAGAAATTCAGAAATATTAAATTAGAAGCTGAGTAGAGGATAAAGGGGAAAGGAGAAAAATTGAATATTTGGTGTTGTTGTTTAGTTGTTTTTCATCATGTCTCACTTTCTATGACCCTTTTTGAGGTTTTCTTGGTAGAGATATTGGAATGGTTTTCCATTTCCAGCTCCATTTTACAGATAAGGAAATTGAGGCAAACAGAGAAGTGACTTGCCCAGGGTCACACACTTAATAAGTACCTGAGGCTGGATTTGAACTCAGGAAGATGAATCTTCTAGACTTCAGGTCTATACTCCCTTCACTGCACCATCTGGCTGCCCTAAAAATCAAATGCAGGGAGAGCAAAAGGGAAGTTATTGCATTTGTCTCAGTGACAGGTGATGGGGCCTGAACTAGGGTTGGTTCTTGTTTGACTAGAGAAAAGAGGAATGATGTGAGCAGTTCAGAAGCTGTAATTGATAACACTTGGCAACCTCTCTATGTCTCACATTTTTTGTCTGCAAATGAATTGGATTAGATGGACTAGGATTAAGAGCTCTTACAGCTATAATTTTTAAAGAGAATTGAGAATTATAGTCTAAATATTGAAGGAAAGTTGGAGATCTAATATAACCTTCTCATTCTTACAGTGGAGAAACTAAGGCCTAGAGAGGTTAAGTGGTCACACAAATAGCAAATGGCAGAACCATAATTCAAATTTAGTTTCCGTGGTTCCCATTATCTCCACTGCACCAGACTATCAGCTTGCCTGTCCCGTCCAGCGGGACTCAGTTATTCGGGGGATCGAGGGGGACCCAGCCTGAAAGAAAAACGGGCGAGAAAGAGGAGGGAGACCGAGCAAATTTTGTCACGGCTCAACTTTATTCATGCAAAGGGTCTTGTTTTTATGCTATACTGCTACGTGAGACCATTATCTCTGTGTCAAAGTTCACATGGTCCTTGTAGTTAATGTTCTTCCTAGGACCCCTCAGGTCATTGTGCTCTGTGGTTAATGTTCTTCCTGGGACCCCTCGAATCATTGTGCTCTAAAAGCATTCTTCTTCAAACAGGTGTGTTTAACTAAGAGTGCAGTTGCCTTTGGGGAGGGGAGAAGGCCACCTGAACAAAGATTGTTAAAGGAGGGGGTGTTGGTTCCTGACACTTGCCTAAATAAGTTAAAACTTGAGCGTGTTTCCTAGTCAAATATAGTTCAAGTAAGACCAACAAAGAGCTCACTTTTAGTGAAGGTTTTTGTTTATGGATAGTAAAGAAAGCAATATACAACCCAAATTATTATATGTGTGTGGAGAAAATGGGGGAAGGAGAAGAGATTAAACTAATTATTTCAAAAGTTGTTGTCTTTCACTTTTGAAAAGGATCACTGCTTACCATAATGATGATGTCTTGGGAATGAATTGGATTTCAAGAATAATATGAATTCAGTGTGTTAAATAATTTGTTATCAATCAGGGAATTCATGTTATTCATGCATGGTTCCTAGGCAAACATTCTCTTTTTCTCCTCTCTTTGTCTCTCTCTGTATTTCCATTTCTCTCTTTTTGTCTTTGGCTTTGTCTGTCTCTCTCTGTCCCTCACTCTCTTTTTCATCTTCTGTCTCTCTCTTTGCTACTCTCTTTTTCTTTCTTTCTCTATTTTGGTCTCTCTTTGTCTCTATCTCCATCTGTCTCCGTTTCTCACTGTCTCTCGCTTTTTTTCTGTCTGTCTCACAGTATTAACCAAAAAGTATTTATTAGGGCCTGCCATCTGCCAGAGAGTTTCCTGTAGTAGGGGTAAGAAGACAAAGATGAAACATTTTTTCCCCATCAAGTAATTTATATTCTATAAGGAGAAATGATGATGATGATGATGATGATGATGTGTGTGTGTAGGCTCTAGAACTTCATTGATATAGGGAGATTACATGTAAAGAAAGGTCTTTTTCCAGTGTATGTTGACACCTTCCCTGCCATTTGCCATTTTAAGAATTCCCCAGCCAATATATGTTGGGGGCAAGATTTGAACCAACATCTTGTGGACTTCTGTGGTCTTTTCTCTCTTCCTCACATAGAATAATCCATTTTCCATTGGCTATCCCAAAAGTGTGAGATGCACTTGCTACTATGTTAAGCCCCAGCTATGATGACACTTCTCTGTCTACTCTTTTCACAATGCCTCTGTACAATATATGAAAAGTCAATTCAGGGTAATTTGAAGTAGATACTAGCAACTTCAGAAAGGAGGCTAAGGAAAATTTTAGGTAGAAAGTGCCACTTGGGTTTTTAAGAAAATAAGAGATTCTAAGAGTCAGAGTTGAGGAAGGATTCCAGTCATAAATGACTTTCAGTGCAAAAAAAAGGAGAACATTATGGTCAATGTGACTAAATTGCAAAGTATGGGAAGGATAATAATGTATAAAATAACTAGAAAAGTAAATTAGGGACAGTTCTTGGAATGTTTTAAATACTAAGAAGAGGAATTTATACTTAAGCCTATAGGCAGTGGAGAGCATTGGAATTTATTAAGCAGGAGAGTGGTGTATGCTTTAAAAAAAAATCACCTTAGAAATTCAGTTAAAACTAAGCTTTAGGGAAAAAAATCACTCTGGCAATTCAGTGGAGCATACATTGTAAAGGGGAGAAACTTGAGGCAGAAATATCAATCAGGAGGTTTCTGTAAAAGTCCAGGATAGAGATGATGATGACCTAAATCAGACTAGTGTCTATATGAATCGAAAGAAAGGAATAGATGGAAGAGATATTGTAGAGGGAGAAAGGACACACTATGTCAATGTATTGTATATGTAGAGTGAAGAGAAAGGAAAGGTTCAAGAATTAATCTGAAGGGGCAAGCCTAATTGATTGAAAAGTGGCAGGGCCCTCAATAGATGTAGAGACATTTAGAAGACCACTCCTTGATCCAGAATGTAAAAGCTAGCTTTTGATAGTCTAGATTCAAATTTTCTTTTCCATTCTTATTTCATGTCACCTTCTTTAATGGACTCTGTGTTCCATCAAAGTCTGCCTTTACTCCATATCATTACTCCATTACTCTATATTATCCCATTCTTTCCCCCACTACATTTGTACCAGCTCTCACTCTTGTGTGTAATGTATTTTTTTTTCCCATATCTCCATCTATTAAAATTGTTCTCTTCCTTCAAGAGTCAACTCAGGTGCCACCTCTTTGTGGAGTCTTCCTTGATTACCAGATAAGAGTACTCCCCAAATCTTACTTTTCAAAATTTCCCAGTGCATTTTGTTCAACTCTTCTGATTTACCACATTCTACTAAATACCATACTTATGAAAATATCATTAGATTTTGAGTTCCTTTTAAAATTGTAATTTTTCTGAGAATAGAAGCTAAAATTATTCCATCTATTTTCTCTAATGTTTACAAAGAAATGGCATCATATCTGGGAATTTATCAATCAATTAATAATCAAGTACTTACTGTATGTTAGACACTGAAAGATACAAGTATAAAGAATTCACTATTTCTCTCCACAAAGACCTATGAGGAAACCAGAAATACACACACACACACACACACACACACAAAGTACACATACTTATAGATAAGTAAATAGATAATAGATAGCATAAGTATCATATTTATAAATACAAATATATAGAAAATTGTTGTAATAAAGTAGTTTTGGGAAGATATCCCTGGCATTCTGCAATTAGATTCAATTAGATTCATGCAGAAAACCATGCTTGAGAAGAGTCTTTAGTCTCATTAAGAATAATTTCAACAAAAGTAAGTTGCTTCTTAACTTTTAATCACTAAAATAAGATTTAATCATTTTCTATACTTTGGCACTTTTTTGCAGCCCTTACCTATCTCTAAGAATGCTTAGTTTCCAGGAAGTTAGAAAAAATACCAATTTCAATTACATTTTAGACCTAATGCCAGCAAATTAGGTTGGCCTTGGATTCAGCGGGGGACTAAGATTTGTGCTTATTTGTTCAATAACATTTGATCTTCTAAAGCGATTCAATCAGAGGATTTGCCTTGAAATCTTGTGATTTTGAAGGCTCCTGGATGATCTCTGATTTGTAGGATTTTCAGAAGCAGTTAAATGCAAAGTAGATAGAGTTCTCAATCTGGAGTCAGAAAGACCTGAATTTAAATCCTGCATGAAATACTTGTTAGCTGTATATCCCAGGGCAAATCATTTAAGCTGTTCTTGCCTCACTTTCCTCCTCTAAAAATAGGGATAATAAGAACACCTATCTCTCAAGATTGTTGTGAAGATTGGATGAGATAATATTTGTTAGGCATATTGGAAACCTTAAAATGCAATATAAATGCTAGCTGTTCTTATGCTTAAGGCAAGCCAAAAACCTGAATCACTTCAACTTTAGTCATTCTGATGATCAGGAACAGAAATACTATTACCTGGGAAGTAGCTTCCTCCATATTCTACCATGGCAGGCAGTCCCAGACCTTGGGGAATCATCTAATTATTCAGGTTGGGAAAGAAAATAATTTGGCTTATTTTACTTTATCTATCGTCTATCTACCTATCTGTTTGTTTATATTTACCATTAATAAACCTGATCACTGGCTTAGCAAAAAAATGGATCAATTCTTTTTCATATCTGGGCCTGAACTATACTTGGCTTTGGCAAACAGAGGCCAGGTGTTGGCAGTTAGGTCAGCTTTCAGTGGAAAGTGAATAAATTAAGAAAACTGGATTTGTATTTTTTGCCTGTTCCATCCAAATCCTGGAAATGTCATAGAAGTCATAATGAAAACTAAACCAGCTGCAACCAAAGTTAGTGCTCCTAGGTTTGGCCACAAAGCTCAGACATGATGATTCCACAGTCAACAAAGACAATGCTTTAGGATTCTAATTCACTGAATTGCATGTTTTTGGACTTTCTCACATTTCTGACTCACTGGCTTCTCAATGAAATCTAATTTTTTGAGGGTGATCATATCAACTTCTTTGTAATAAACAAATAAACCCACATAGAAAAGCTTAAACATAAAACTGTCTTATATATCCAAAACCTTCAGGGAAAGAGTTCTACTGAAATGAATTTTCTAGAAAATGGAAACATTTCTGTTAGTGAACAAACCTTTAAAATGTAATAAAGATTAACACCAACGTAAAATTTTTTGGTTTATGAAAAAGCAACATGATCTAGTGGAGTAAATACTGGAATTTTTAAATGAAGACTACTGCTTGGGGGCAGCTAGGTGATGCAATGGATTGAGCACCAGCCCTGAAGTCAGGATGACCTGAGTTTAAATCTGACCCTGGGCAAGTCACTTAACCCCAATTGCCTCAGCAAATTAAAACAAACAAACAAACAAAAAAAAACAACAACTACTGCTTGAATTCTGTCTCTGACCCTTACAAGTGGGCACTCAGCCTTGTTGAATCTTGGCTCTGAAAAAGTTTGCAAAATACTTTCTTTATAATAAGTTTATACTGACTACATGATGTGAATAGTGTAGTTATCTAAATTTTATAGATAAAAATATATAAAGAAGTGAGTGGTCAAGTGACTTGCTCATGATTATAAGCACAAACAATAAATTTTAGAGAAAGAATCCAAATTTAAATCCTTGAATTCCAAGTTCAGGGATCTTTATACTATACCATACTACATTAAAAAAAATTTTTTTTTGATTTTGCTAAAATATATTAAATCCTTCTTTCTCTTAAGCAAAAAAATATTGAAATAAAATTACCTTTGATTGAAGAATCAGAATCATTTTGTGAACAGGAGAGACTATATAGCAGAAACCCCAGGAATTATTAAGGCATGTAAGAATTTCTGATTTTACTATGAATATCCCTAAATTAACTATATAGTTTATTACATTTCTTCTTTTTTTAATACATACAAATATCTGTTTATCTATAGTCATATATGAATATATATAAATTTATTTTATAAAATATTTTTACTACCATTTTAATATTTGTTTTTTAAAATTTTGAGTTCTGAATTCTCTGTCCTCTCTAATGATTTACTCCTCCTTGAGATGGCTAGTAATTTTTTTTTATCAATTATACTGGTTAAGGCATGTAAAACATATTTTTATATTATCTATGTTGTAAAAAAAAAACACAGACAAAAAAAAAATCAAGGGGAAAAAGTATGCTTCAATCTGCATTCAGAATTCTTCACTTCTCCCTCTGGAGATGGATAGCATTTTTCATCAATGTTTTTTAAAAATTATTTTGGATCAGGATAGTGTCATGAAAATATGAACATGAATGTAGACAGACTTTGAGAGAAAGTGAGGGATATCAGGAGCCTGGTGTGCTATCATCCATGGGGTCACAAAAATGTGACTGATGTGACTGAATGATTGAACAATAACAAATGGTGTAAACAGGTAGTTTTCAGAAGAAGAAAACAAAACTATCATCACTAGCCTGATGCTACTACTGACCACGAGCATTTTTGTACAAATATGTCCTTTCTCCTTTTCTTTAACATTATAGAGAACTTTTAGTGGTTGTTGTGTTTTGTCAATCATTCTCAAAGATAACCAATGACATCACAGAATGCTATTTTGATGTGTGTGAACTCAATTTGTGAGGCAGAATTGCATAAAGTCGTTTGTCTTATCTTCTCTCTCAGAGTCATTTAAGTCTAATGGCAAGACAAAAGTAGAGATAATTGATCATAGCCTGGGAGGCAATGAATCTTTACTATATCTTCAATGTCTGACTAAGCTCTAAGTGCTCCATAGTGCCTGCTTCAGTTGCCTTTATGGCCAATGGAACAAATTGTTTCATCTACCTATGTCAGTTGGGGAAGTCATGCTTAGGGTAGGCAGCCATCTAAATCACTCTGAACCTGATTTAGCATGTCTACTTTTACTAGGGTGTGGTTGCTGCTTATGATATAGCTTCTTGGAGCCACAAATGAGAGTTGGGTAAAGGTATCAAAGTTGGATGAGTTTAAAAAAAAATTCTTGATAAACCCTCATGCCAAAGGTACTAGTTCTTTCATACACTTTTAAAACCCACTGGTGTTCCTGGGTCAAAGGATATACACAGTCTTATAAATCTTTGTAGTTCTGATCTTTTCTTAATTTTCAAAGTAACTTTTTTTAAGGAACTGTTTTCTTCAGTGAACTTTTGGGCCTCTTTTTCCATTTGGACAATTCTAATTTTTAGGGAATTGTTTCCTTCAGTGAATTTTTGTTTTTGTTTTCCCATTTGGCCAATTCTATTTTTAAGGTGTTATTTTCTTCAGTATGTGTTGTTGTTGATGATGATTTCTCATTACTTCACCCTTTGCTATAATTTTTAAATCTATTTTCTTTCTGCCACTCTAATTTGATTTTGAAAAAAAATTAGTTCTTCCAATAATTATTGTTGGACTTTTGTAAAATTAATTTTTTCCCTTTGAGATTTTTTTCTGCAGCTGTTTTGATTTCATTGTCTTATTTTTAGTTTGTGTCTTGATCTTTTTTATCACCATAATAGATTTTTTTGGTTTTTGTTTTGTTTCATTTCTTTGTTGTTGTTGTTGTTGTTATTGCTCACTTTCTCATCTTGTGTCTTGATTTTGAACTTTATATTTAAAATGGTCTCTGAATACTGTCTCATGGCTCAGACTTTATGTACTGATTTTTTCCAGAACAAGTTCTTTGGGTTTTTAAGATGATATACTATGAAAAGAGATAGGGTCACTGCTCTCTTGTTTTTCACTCCTGATCCCTTAGGATTGCATTGAATACTATCCCTCAGGGTCTTTAATTTCTTGGTAATGAAAGTACTATCCCTCCTCAGGATTCCTGCATCTTTGGGATCCCAAGAGATTCCTCAAAGTACTTGAACATGTTATTAAAAGTGATTTTGCTCCTCAGGACTCCTGCTCCTTTTTGATTAAAAATACTCTTCTCTGCCTTTGAACTTGTACTCTGTAGCTAATGTATTTGATAAATAATGTCTAATCCTGTATCTGTAGCATAGGTATTCTGTCTTCTGAGGGGATTCCCAAGTCCCCTTATCTTTGGCTTGAAAACTCCCAAAGATGCTTCTGCTTCTGTCATCACTATCTAGTCCTAAATACTGGTGTTTCATTTATGTGGATTCCAGACCAATCTCCACCCCTAAATCCCATATCTCTCTTTCCAACCTGCAAAATAAAATCTCTTGGATTGGAAGAATGTCTCACTCATTTTTATTGACAATTCCATCCCAGAATTCTATTTGAAGAAATATTTTAATATTTTTATTTCCCAGTCACATTTAAAACATTTTACGTTTGTTTTTAAAGCTTTGAGTTCTAGATTCTCTACCTTATTCCTCCTCTCATTTCCCATTAAGAAAGCACATGTAAAGTTTTGCAAAATATTTCCATAAAAGTCATGCAGTGAAAGAAAACATAGATCTTCCCCTTAATAAAACAAATAAAAAACCCTCAAGAAAATTAGAGGAAGACTATGCAAATGCAAAAATGAGAGAATGCTTCAATCTGTATACAGACATAATCAATTCTTCCTTTGGCTATGCATAGGACTTTTCATCATAAATCCTTCAGAGTAATCGTAGATTTTTTTTTTCTGTGAACAGCAAAGTGATTCACAGTTGATCTCCCCAAATCATTGCTACTATTTTATACAAGGTACATTTCATGTTGTTTGAATTCATTGAAAACTTTCCAGGTTTTTAAAGAGCATTCTGCTCATCATTTCCCATAGAACAATAATATTCTATCATTACCTTAGTTTCTATGTTTTTTGCCCTGAGAAAAGAGCTGCTATAAATATTTTTTTGAACATGTAGGTCCTTTCTCTCTTTTTTTAATCTCTTTTGGAATTCATGCCTAGTAGTGGTACTGTTAAGTCAAAGTATGTGCATGATTTTATAGCGCTTTGAGCATAGATCATATCTTTTGATCATTTATCAATTGGGGCATAGCTCTTTTTTTTTTTTTAAATAAATTTGACTCAGTTCCCTTTATGTTTGAGAAATGAAGCCTAACTAGAGAAACTTGCTTCAAAATTCTTTTTACAATTACTATTGTCAACTATATTCCCCCCCCATTTATTATATTGTTTTTTTCCTTCCACCCTGTTATTCCTCAAAAGTATTTTTCTAATATCTCCTTCCCCAATATGCCCTTTCCTTTGTCATCCTCCCTCTTTTAGTATTCAATTCCCCTACTACTTCCCTGCAGAATAAGATAGATTTCTATACCTATATATAACATGCATGTTACTTCTTTGAGGAAATTCTGATGAGAGTAAGGTTCACTCACCTACTTTCTTTGCCCCCTCTTCTCTACTGTAAAAGCTTTTTCTTGCCTTTTTTTTATGGTAGATAATTTACACCAGCCCATCTTCCTGTTTTCCATTCTTTAAGTACATTCCTTTCTCACTTCTTAATTTTGTTTTTTAAGATGTTATCCCTTCATATTCAACTCATATCTGTGCCCTCTGTCTATACATATTCCTTTTAAATGTCACAATAATAAGAAAGTTCTGAGTTATAAGTATCATTCTCCTATGTCAACAGATAAACCTTAGGATATCAATTTCCTTTCTTATACTTCTCCTGAGTCCTGTAATTCAAAAATTTCTTTTAAACAACATGTTATAGGATTCTGACATTTAATCCACTCTACTATCTGCTTCCATTTTATTGCAATTTAATTTTCTTCTTTCTTTATTCTAATCAAATTAAAGATTTATCTATTTTATTGTTGTTGATTTTTTTCATAAAAACACCTCTTAGTTTTGCATATCATTTCAATAGTTTTCTTACTTTGCTTCTGATCACCACTTCTCTCAATTTGCTCTCCCTTTTTCAATCCATCCCCCTTTCTTATCACTTTCTTTTTCTACTTTTGTTCTCCCTTCTATTACCTCCCCCTTTCCTTTTCCTTTTCCTTTCCTACTTCCTTATAGAGTGAGACAAGTTTATTTATCAAACTAAATATATATGATATTCCCTCTTTGAACCAAATCTGATAAGATTAAGGTTCAAACAATGCTCACCCCCCCCCTTCCTACTTTCCCCTCAACTGTAATAAGTCTTTTTTGCCTCTTCATGTGATGTAATTTATCCCATTTTACCTACCCTTTCCTCTTCTTCCAGTACTATCTCATTTCCTTCACTAGTTTCTGTTTTATATTATCACAATAAAGTAAAATTATACCTACTTTTTTTGGTGGTTTGGTTTGACTGATTCTTGATATCTCATTGAATCATTCACTTTCATTTGTTCAATTCTAATTTTTAGTGAATTATTTTCTTCAATTAGCTTTTTTTTTTAACCTTTTTTTCAGTTGGCCAATTGAACTTTTAAATGAGTTATTTTGTTCATTGATTTTTCCATTTCACCAATTCTATTTTTAAGGAGTTATTCTCTTTTTTTCCATTTCACCAATTCTATTTTTCAAGAAGTTGTTTTCTTTTCCCATTTTGCCAACTCTATTTTTAAAAAGTGGTTTTCTTAAGCCTGGAGAGATTTAAAAACTAATACTAAATGAAGTCAGTAGAAGCATGAGAACATTGTATACAGAAACAACAAGAATATGTGGTGATCTATTCTTATGGATATGGCTTGTTTCAACAATGAGATGATTCAGGCCAATTCTAATAGACTTGTGATGGAGAGAGCCATCTGCATTCAAAGAAAGGACAGTGGGTACTAAAAGTGGAACTCAATATAGTATTTTCACTTTTGTTGTTTACTTGGTTTTTTTTTCTTATTTTTTTTCTTTTTGATCTGTGCAATATGATAATTGTGGAAATACGTATAGAAGAATTGCACATGTATAACATATTGGATTACTTGCTGTCTAAGGGGGGGGGAAGGAAAGAGAACAAGATTTTGCAAGAATGAATGTTGAAAACTATCTTTGCATATATTTTGAAAAGGAAAAAATAAAAAAAGAAGTGGTTTTCTTCAGTATATATTTTTCCCATTTCAACAGTTGTATTTTTTAAGGAGTTGTTTTCTTCAGACAATTTCAGTGTTTCCTTTTCCAAATTTTCCTGCATTATCCCATTTTCTTCTTTTTTTTTTTTTAATTTCTTTTTTTTTATTTAATAGCCTTTTATTTACATGATATATGCATGGGTAACTTTACAGCATTAACAATTGCCAAACCTCTTGTTCCAATTTTTCACCTCTTACCCTCCACCCCTCCCTAGAT